>NW_026991709.1:11612428-12142800 GCF_029215605.1 Mirounga angustirostris | reverse complement strand
GAATGCTGACTCTTTGGAGCCAAACAGATAAGTCACAGCCCAGCGTTGTCCACCCACTCCCTGACGCAGCAGAGACCAGACAAAAGGGAGGAACTTAAGCATAAAGCAAGGAAGGAAAAGGGGAACCTAAGCTCTGCCTGGTTTTCCAGTGGATGAATGCACCACTGAGGACAAGAAGTTGGTTATGTAATCTCTGAAGGTGAGCACGCTGCTGGGCTTCAGGCCAGTCATTCCCCAGATCCTGAGTGCCTGCTATTCCATGCAAGGGGGGAGGGGAGGGGTAAAACGATCCCCAAATCCAACAAGACCCAGCCTTCCTGGAGCTCCCCACTCTCGTGTTCAGGGAGACTGTGGATAAACTGCTGGCAATGAGGAGAGGCACGGATCACAAGGTGCTTGCCCTGTCCTCAGCCCCGAGCATGAAACTAACTCATTCTCTCCTCATAACAACACCATGAAGTCTGTACTGTACCCATTTTACAGATGAGACAGCTGGGGCACAAAGAAGTTAAACAACTTGCCCAAGCCCCTAAGGAGCGTGCATATTTGAACTCAGGCAATCTAGTTCTGGAATCCATGCCCCTAAGCACCGTGGTGTAAACAAAGGACCCAGGTGGTGAACAAGCACCATGCAGACGAGTCAGGCAGGGACAGGGAACCCCGCACCCTGGGCATTTTACACAGGAAACCACTCTAGTAAGAGCAGAGACCTGAGGGAGGAGGGGAGAGAGCTGTGGCATAGCTGGAAAGAAGGTTCCACAGAAGGAGCGGCAAGGGCAGGCTCTGAGTTTCCCAGGAACAAGGAGGGCTCCGTGGGGGCCATGGTGGGTGAGGCAGTTCAAGGACAGGCCTTCTGAGAGATGCAGAGGGCAGTGTGATGAGGCAGTTGCTAATGAGTGGGCAGTCTTTGGTGGTTCATTGTGAAACCCTCAGTTATAAGACTGTTATTGTCTCTGAATGTGGTAAGACAGGGGATTCCAGGAAAGTCAAATGTCAGAGTAAAACTGTGGATCAGCTCCCCACACCAGGGGAAAACGGAAGCTGAAGAAAGTAGAGGGCTCATCTGGAGACTCCACGTTTACGGGGAAGCCTTTCTTCTGGGCCACCTGTCAGTTGGGGTGGAAGTCCACTCTTCTTGGTCGGCCCGTTGGTGCTTCCTTCCTTAGCTGAATGTCTGGATCTGGGAGATGGGGGTACCAGGAGACGGCTCCTCCCCAGAGACGGGATGGTGAAGGGCACTGTGGCAGGCAAAGTATGGTCCCCAAAGAGATCCACATCCTAAGCCACAGAGCCTGTGGCTGTGTGACCTCACATGGCAAATGGGACCTTGCAGGTGTGACCAGGGATCCTGAGATGGTGAGATGACCCTGGATGGTAGGGCTCCGTGGGCCCAGTGTCATCATAAGGGTCCTCGAAGAGGGAGGCAGGAGAGTCAGACCAGAGTGGTGACATCATGAGAAGGAATCGGCCCTGTCTCTTCAATAAATGGTGCTGGGGAAACTGGATAGCACCATGGAGAAGAATGGAACCGGACCGCTTTCTTACACCACACACAAAGATAAACTCAAAATGGATGAAAGATGTGAGAGAGGAAACCATCAAAATCCTAGAGAACACAGGCAGCAACCTCTTCGAACTTGGCCTCAGCAACTGCTTGCTAGACAGGTCTTCAAAGGCAAGGGAAACAAAAGCAAAAATGAACTATTGGGACTCCATCAAGATAAAAAGTTTCTGCATAGCAAAGGAAACAGTCGATAAAACCAACAGGCAGCCTCCGGAATGGGAGAAGATATTTGCAGATGACATAGCTGATAAAGGGTTAGTATCCAAAATCTATAAAGAACTTACCAAACTCAACACCCAAAAAAACAAATAATCCAGTTAAGAAATGGGCAGAAGACATGAATAGACATTTTCCAAAGAAGATGTACAGATGGCCAACAGACACATGAAAAGATGCTCAACATCACTCATCATCAGGGAAATGCAAATCAAAACCACAATGAGATACCACCTCACACCTGTCAGAATGGCTAAAATTAACAACACGGGAAACGACAGGTGTTGGCGAGGATGCAGAGAAAGGGAAACCCTCTTACACTGTTGGTGGGAATGCAAACTGGTGCAGCCACTCTGGAAAACAGTGTAGAGGTTCCTCAAAAATTAAAAATAGAGGGCACCTGAGTGGCTCAGTCAGTTGAGCATCCAGCTCTTGATTTTGGCTCAGGTCATGATCTCAGGGTCGTGAAATTGAGCCCCACGGGTGCCTGGGTGGCTCAGATGGTTAAGCGTCTGCCTTCGGCTCAGGTCACGATCCCAGGGTCCTGGGATCGAGTCCCGCATCGGGCTCTCTGCTCCTTGGGAGCCTGCTTCTCCCTCTGCCTCTCTCTCTCTCTCTGTCTCTCATGAATAAATAAATAAAATCTTTAAAAAAAAAAAGAAATTGAGCCCCACATTGGGCTCCATGCTCTGCACAGAGTCTGCTTGGGATTCTCTCTCTCCCTGTCCCTCTTGTCTCTCCCTCTGCTCTCTCTCTCTCCCTCCCTCTCTCTCTCAAATAAATAAAATCTTTTTTAAAAAGTTAAAACTAGAACTGCCCTATGATCCAGCAATTGCACTACTAGGTATTTACCCAAAGGATACAAAAATACAGATTCTTATGGGCACATGCACCCCAGTGTTTATAGCAGCACTATCAACAATAACCAAACTATACAAAGAGCCCAAAGGGCCATCGACTGATGAATGGATAAAGAAGATGTGGTATAGCCATACAGTGGAATATTACTCAGCCATCTAAAAGAATGAAATCTTGCCATTTGCAACAATGTGGATCTAGTTGGAGTGTGTTATGCTAAGTGAAATAAATCAGAGAAAGACAAATACCATATGATTTCACTCGTGTGGAATTTAAGAAACAAAACAGATGAACAAAGGGGAAGAAAAAAAAGAGAGAGAGAGAAACCAAACCATTAGAGACTTTTTTTTTTTTTAAAGATTTTATTTATTTATTTGAGAGAGAGAGAATGAGAGACAGCACGAGAGGGAAGAGGGCAGAGGGAGAAGCAGACCCCCCGCTGAGCAGGGAGCCCGATGCGGGACTCGATCCCGGGACTCCAGGATCATGACCTGAGCCGAAGGCAGTCGCTTAACCAACTGAGCCACCCAGGCACCCCCACCATTAGAGACTCTTAACAATGGAGAACAAACTGAGGGTTGATGGAGGGAGGTGGGTGGGGGATGGGCTGATGGGCATTAAGGAGGGCACTTGTTGTGATGAGCACCGAGTGTTATACGTAAGTGATGAATCACTGAAGTCTACTCCTGAAACCAATATTGCACTGTATGTTAACTAACTAGAATTTAAATAAAAATTTAAAAAGGGGTACCTGGTTGGCTCAGTCGGTTAAGTGTCTGACTCTTGATTTCGGCTCAGGTCGTGATCTCGGGGGTCGTGGGATCAAACCCATGTCAGGCTCCGTGCTCAGTGCAGAGTCTGCTTGGGTTTCTCTCTCCTCTCCCTGTGCCCCTCCTGCTTGTGCTCTCTCTATATAAAATAAATGAATAAATCTTCAAAAAAAAATTTTTTTAAGAAAAATAAATAAATGGGTAGTCACTTAAAAAAAAGACAGAGAGAGAGAAGGAATCAGCCCATTGTTGCTGGGGGAAGGAGTCAGAGCCGAAGAATGTGGGCTGCTTCTAGAAGCTGCCTGAGGCAAGGAGCCATTTCTCCCCCAGAGCTTCCAGGAGGAACCCAGCCCCGACCACACCCTGACGTTAGCCCAGTGAGACCAGTTTCAAACTTCTGATCTCCAGAACTGTAAGCGATCAAGCTGGGTTGTTTTAAGACGCTAAATCGGCGCTACTTCATCTCAGCATCCATAGGAAACTGATAGGAAAGTAAAAGGAGGCTTCTGAGACTCTGACTCTGACCAGTGCCCGGCCCTAAGGAAGCCCTCCCCCGGGGGGTGGGGGGTGCTGCACCTTGCTCCCAGCAGCAGGCCTCCAGTCCGCACAGCAGCCTCAGTGAGCCAGATGGGCCTGCCCAGCAGAACAGCCTCCCTCCAGACGGCCCCAGCCTGCCTGCCTTTGGCCCTGGTGTGAACTGGCAGAAGTGTTGGTTAGCCGGTTGAATAAGGAACTGGAACGAAGGTCCTCCTGAGCTCAGAGCTGTGGAGACAGTGGGCCTTCTGGAAGTAAACAAGTGGCCACAGACTCTTGGTAACGCGCCTTTCAGAAGAAGAGCTGGCCACCATTCCCGGAGATTGGATGTGCTTACCGAAAACATGGTTTGAATTTCCTGCTCTGAATTCTGGAACAGCAGGTTCCAGAACCTTTCTTTCCACCTCCTGGGCATTTTCTCATTCGTCTTTCAGTCTCAGAGAGAGGCCCATCGTGATCGTGTTTTCTTGCAAGAGAAGAGGCTCCTGCGCTTGTGGTCCCCAGCCCTGTCCTGTGAAGTGCCTGCTTGGGTTGTGCCTCCCAGGTCACCCCAGGACGGGGCTCTGACCTTGGTGGTGGATCCCCAGGGGCGGGTGTGATTTGGCTGTTCGTGGATTTCCTGGTCTGGGGGTGGGCCTGGGGATCTGCATTTTAAGCGGGACCTTGGTGATTCTGATACTGGGGGTCCTTGGGAAACACTGCAACTCTTTACGAAGCCCAAAGGACGTGTCTCACCCTCCACATGCCTTTGGGCTTTGCACACCTGGTGTGGGGCGTGGGCGTGTGAGTGTGTGCACGTGTGTGGAAGTTTACCAGGCCCTCCCTTGGTACCAGTGCATGTCTGGGGTGAATGCCTGTCCCGTGGCCACCAATTCAATGTTCACTTAGGGACTGTATGGTTATTTAGCCCTTATTCCTGAAGAAGACAGTGGGGCCCAGACTGTCAAGTTAACCTGCCCAGCCGCACCTGCTTATTAGAGATAGAACACGAATTCCAGTCGAGCCGGACTCTGGCACCCGGGCCCCGTTCAGAAGAACTGGAATCTGCAGGCCCCAAGCCTCTCTTTCCTTCCATGGACGGTGTAGCTGGTGCCATATTTAGTGAAAGGTGGGGGTGAGGGGACATGCCTGGAGACCCTGGTAATAACCATTCCTGTACTTTGACAAGAACGGAGTTATGTGAATGGTTTGATGACGTGCATTTGAATATTGTTGTAATCAGATTTTCTCTTTCAACCCTCCCCCATTTCTCTCTCACCTCCGCCCCCTACTCTCACTCCCTGCCCCTTTCAAGACTCTCGCGCCCAGCTGCCAGCTCCTCGAAACCCGAAGGTTCACCTGTACAATGCTGAGCAGGTTCTGAGTTGGGAGCCGGGGTCGCTGAGCAATGACACAAGGCCGGTGGTCTACCAGGTGCAGTTCAAATAGTAAGCTGGATCTTTCTGTTGGCATCCTTACGGGGAGTGGTGCGGGGGGGCTGGGGGCCAGCCGATCGGGCTTGCCTCTTGGCAGGATTGAGGGCAAATCCACTGGAAGCAGATATTTCTCTTGTACTTTTAAAATCTCGGAGGACAGGGCGCCTGGGTGGCTCAGTCAGTTAAGCGACTGCCTTCGGCTCAGGTCATGATCCCGGAGTCCCGGGATCGAGTCCCGCATCGGGCTCCCTGCTCAGCGGGGAGTCTGTTTCTCCCTCTGACCCTCCCCCCTCTCGTGCTCTCTCTTTCTCATTCTCTCTCTCAAATAAATAAATAAAACCTTAAAAAAAAAAATCTCGGAGGACAGAGATTTCACCACCTCCCACTCACACGAAGGCTTAGACAGTATTGGTGTCAGAGACTCGGCTGCCTCCCCACAGGGCTTCTTAGTTGGGCGGGGAGACTGTTCTCACTGGTTTCAGGAGAGGTGTGTAGAAGAGGGCTTCCTGTCTAGAAAGGGCAGGAGGCACCTTGTAGCCTTCATCTTCTTCAAGTTTGAAAACCTGGTTATCGAACTTTACGGGCCAGATTTGACCTACTAAGGAAAGTATTCACTTCATTACTACTAATTCTCGATTTCTAAAAGGGGTTTTCCATTTCACACATTCTTCTGGCCCCTCATTCTCTCGCTCACCCGCTTTCACAGTTTATCATCGCTCGGTGTGCAACAGAAACGCGTAAGGGAAAAAGAAAGGCAGAATCGAAGTCCTCCGTTGTTACGTGTTTACCTCGTTACATAGGTTAAGAGAAGACTAAGTTAAAATTATTGGCCGAGTCATTTTATATTACCAGTTACACAAAATTTAAGGAAATGGTAATGCTCAGTGCTTGGGAGAGTGTGGTTGATGGAGATCGTGCTGGGTGAGGACGCGTTCGCACAGCCCTCCAGCAGAGTCATCCACCATAGAGCTAGAGACACAGAAATGTCCACGTCACTTTCCCCCTACGCAGGTAATACAAGCCCCCTTCAGAAAAAGAAAAAAAAAATGGGGTCCCCGGGTGGTTCGGTCAGTTAAGCGTCTGACTCTTGGTTTCAGCTCAGGTCATGATCTCCCAGTTGAGGGATGGAACCCTGAGTCGGGCTCTGTGCTCAGTGCGTAATCTGCTTCAGATTCTCTCTCCCTCTCCCAAAACTCTCGCTCTCTCAAATAAATAAATAAAATCTTAAAAAAAAAAAAAAAAGGAAAGGAAAAAAAGCCACTGGTATTCGTGAAGATAGACATTGAAGTATAAATTCATGTCCATCTGCAGAAAAATGCCAAATTGTGTCATGTTAACTAGTAGTTGAACATTAGGCAACTATTAAAAAGGATAATCTGGTAGTGGTCGCAACTGTGTAAAATTTGGACCATATCTGTGGTCAAGAACAGGGAAGGAACCTGGAAAAATTACGGGCACTTCATTTGTAAGAGGAGTGCGTCTCCAGGTGACTTCTTTTTCACCTTTGAATGTCCATTGTAACAACATTTGCTTAATAAAAATCGATTCTAAACCAGGGTTTAGGGGTCATCTCTGAATTACATTTAGCTGTTTCTCAAATAAGTGCCAATAATCTATTGTAAGCAGACCAGTCCACGAGGACCAGCTATATAATTTGTGGGGCCCAGCACAAAATGAAAATGGTGCAAGGCCCCCTGTCCAGAATTACTGAGAACTTCAAGATGGCGACAGCCGAGCATCAAACTGAGTGCCTCCTCAGAGGGGGGCTTTGTGCCCCTCCATGGGTCACGAGCCCGAGAAGCTGGCCCTCCTCAGCATTCAGTAAACATGATGTCGTAGAACTAAACAAGATTTCGGTGACAGGAAGTCACAGCTGATATCCTGACTCACATCCCTTAGCCTTGAAGGGGGAAGTACATCTCTGGGTCGACAGAGTTCAAGAGATAGTAGAAATATTCCTTGAAGGCTTTGACAGTTTCCTTTCCCAGACTGACATGTTTACTTCGTTTCCCTTTTGGAAAGCATTTTGCAGGTGTTTTTTTCAGGATAGAGGTTGGTTTTGGTAAAAGAAACAAAGGATGGGGTGAATGTGAACGTCCTTCTTTGGAAAAGTTGAGGGGTAATGAGAAACTGAAACCAGGGCTGGTCTTGTTTTCTTTTCCAATCGCAGATTTGATGAGAGGCGGGCCTTTGCTCTTGTTTTGTTTTTAGAGACTTTTACATGTTTGGGACATTTTAGCGACATGAAATAATTTCATTTTGAGACTTGTGGGACTTAGAACTTTTCCATCCTGTTTCTCTACAGTAAAGCGTTACTGTAATTAGAAATGAAGGTGCCTGTTTTCTGACAGTACAGCAACCAAAGCCAAAATTACACTGAGCACTGTGGGAAAATGTCAAGTTTAAATCAGGGGTTGCAGAGAGTGTGGCCTTCAGGCTGTGTTTGACCCCCAGTGTTTAATTTTTTTTTTTTTTTCACTTAGTGCCAACATTAAAAAATCTGGAGATTTCACTTTGAGAAAACTTGACCTGACCAGCCCAGTCTTCTGAAAACGTTTTTTTATTTCATTTTATTTTTCTGATTTTAACAGCAACACGTGTTCTTTACAAAAAGGCTAGAACACCCAGAAAAGTAGAAAGAATAAAATTTAAACAACCTAGTGCTCTACAGCCCAAGAATAATCCCTGTTCTCCTTCTGGCGTATTTCTCTATAGACTTTTTTCTAAATGCATGCACTTGGTTTGAAAATGTGCTAGGGTATGCGTAAAAATGAAACAAAACTGGGGTTACGCTTTTGGGTGCTGCTTCCTTTTTTTTTTTTTTTTTCAAGATTTTTTAATTTATCTATTTGAGAGAGAGAGAATGAGAGACAGAGAGCACGAGAGGGAAGAGGGCAGAGGGAGAAGCAGACCCCCTGCCGAGCAGGGAGCCCGATGCGGGACTCGATCCCGGGACTCCAGGATCATGACCCGAGCCGAAAGCAGTCGCTTAACCAACTGAGCCAGCCAGGCGCCCCCCCCCCTTTTTTTTTTCAACCAAACATAGTTAAGTGTATGAGCACTTTTCCTCCTAATGGTCTCTGTGTAAACATTTTTACTGCTCATTTTATTAGATGATGCATCACACATGATGTATTTAACGCTTCCCCACTTGCGGGTGTAGACGGTCACCAGCTTGGGTCCTCGTACATAAATCATCTGATTGTTTTCTTCATTTGTAGCAGAGGGATTGCTGGGTCAGAGGGGACACTTGCCATTTTTGGAAGTGATCTAACAGAGGCCAAACAGTGAAGTCCATAGTCGCCCAGGTGTGGAACCTGGCACCATTTACATGGTGCTTCCTGGGCACCAGGTCCTGGCTCAGGCACTTTCCTAATGTCGGCTGGTGCAACCTTCATGATCCCTCGGGGAGGCAAATACCATAATTTATCCCCATTTTATAGATAAGGGACTAAGGAACAGAGAGGCAGGTGATGGGGATTTGAACCCAGGTCATCTGGCTCCAGAGTCCATGTGTTCAACCACCATGCTGTGCTCCCTCTCATGATGAGGGCTGCTTTCGAACTGAAATTCAGGGTCAGAGGCAGTCCATGATGGATACATGGTGAGGGGGCGCCCGCTGGACTGTCGGGGTGAGACTCGGCCACGCCCGGGCCACGACAGGAGGCCAAGTCTGGCGGTGGGCGGAGCCGTGCTCGAGGCCGGGGTCACTGAAGTGCGGCCAACATCATCCCCTTATTTACCCCCTTTGCGAAGAGAGGGGGAGGCGGCCTCCAGAACGCAGCTTCCTTTTCCGCACTTCCCCCTGAAACTGCTGTCATGGGCCAGCTGTCACTTAAATTGGGAGGGTTTGTCCCCCCTTAGGCCCCTTTGTGGAGAAACATTGTTCAAAAGCAGTTCTGAGACAGGGCCAAGAGTGGAGGAGAGGGGAGGATGGGGAACAGGAGTAGTCCATTCCCTGGTAAGTCGGGAAATGAGCCTTTGAAATGTGGGGAGCCTTTTGCCCAAGTTCAACAGCTGGGATCTGCAGGGGAGAAGGTTAGAGTATCTCTAAGTATCTGTATAACTTTTTAAAGATCGCTTACCCCTTCTAAAGCACACCCCTAATCTAAGACGGGGCTACATGTGCTTAGGGGGATCCCCCTCCCCAGTAGAGTCTGGCCCCTGGGGCTTGGTGGTAATGTGAGTATGGCAGCATCTTCCACGGAAGCCACGGCCACGCATCTTGAAGTGGCCTTCATCTTGCCACTGGCCACTTTGACAGAGGAGTCTCCAGTCAGGGTCAAAGGCACCCTTAGAAGTGTGGTGTGTGAGAGCTGGTGGCAGGGATCCCCAGCCTCGTCTCTTCTGTCTCCCCAACCTTGCTTCCTAGGCCAGAGATGCTGTGGGGCGCATAGCCTGTCTCTACAGAGCACACAGCCTACTGCCCCCCACTGAGGTCCCTAGCAGCCACCTCTCTGGTTTTTCTCAAGTCTGTCACCTAAGCACAGAGATTAAAGCTGGAGAGTAGAGTTCCATGTGGGGGTGTGGCATTGGGACTCTGGGGAATGCATTGTCATTTACAAGAATATGTGACCTCGTATTTAGCAGGGTTTTCTTTTTTTTTTTTTAAAGATTTTATTTATTTATTTGACAGAGAGAGACACAGAGAGAGAGGGAACACAAGCAGGGGGAGTGGGAGAGGGAGAAGCAGGCTTCCTGCGGAGCAGGGAGCCCGATGTGGGGCTCGATCCCAGGACCCTGAGATCATGACCTGAGCCGAAGGCAGACGCTTAACGACTGAGCCACCCAGGCACCCCTTAGCAGGGTTTTCATACGGGTGATGCAAACTTTAAATGGGCAGCTGTGGGATAAAACAAACTCCACACCAGCAAGAAGCATGAGTGGGGTTTGTATGAACACGGTATCTTTCCTAAGACATTGGCTACAGAGGCTGAGTTTGAAGAATCAAAATCAGTTGCAGGACTGAATGGGAAATGTCTGATAAGAGACTTGCATCCAGAGTATATAAAGAACTCTTACAACTCAACAATTAAAAGACAACCCAATTAAAATACAGAGAAAGGGTTTGAGTAGACAGTTCTCCAAAGAAAATATACAAATGGCCAATAAATACATAAAAAGATGCCCAACATCAATATTCATCAAAGAAATGCGAATTTAAGGGCACCTGGGTGGCTCAGTTGGTTAAGCGACTGCCTTCGGCTCAGGTCATGATCCTGGAGTCCCGGGATCGAGTCCCACATTGGGCTCCCTGCTCGGCGGGGAGTCTGCTTCTCCCTCTCCCACTCCCCGTTTGTGTTCCCTCTCTCGCTGTGTCTTTCTCTGTCAAATAAATAAATAAAATCTTTAAAAAAAAAAAAAGAAATGCGAATTTAAGACCACAGTGATCCACCACAGCACCACCACTAGGATGGCCATAAAAAAAAAAAAAGAGGCATAATGACAAGCGTTGGTGAGGATGTGGAGAAATTGGAACCCTCGTACATTGCAGCTGGGAGTGTAAAATGGTGCAGCCACTTTGGAAGACAGTTTAAAATAAGAGTTAGACCCATCAGTTCCACTCCTAGGCGTTCAGCCCAGAGAATTGAGAAGTTATTTCCACAAAGAAATTTGCACGTGAATATTTCTTAGCGTTACACACAACAGCAAAAAAGTGGGAACAGCCACCATGTCCAGAAACAGGTGAACAGAGAAACGGTATGTACTCTAAGTGTATGCTGGGATCGTGTTCGGCCCTCAGAAGGGGGCTACGGTATGACGCATCACGCCTGAAAACACGCCAGGTGGAAAGAGACAATCAGAAAAGACCATGCCGTCTATGAGCCCGTTTGTAAGAAATGTCCAGGAGAGGCAAATCCGTAGAAACTGAAAGTAGACAATTAATGGTCGCCCAGGGCTTAGGGGGTTAGGGCACAGTGGGGAGCAAGTGCTAATAGGTACGGGGTTTCTTTGGGGGACTGATAAAAGCACCCTAGAATTGATCATGGTGATGGCGGCACAGCCCTTCGAATCTGTACACTTTAACTGGGGTGGAGTCTTCGGTCTGCAAGTTGTATCTCAGGAAAGCTGCTTATTAAAAAATCGGCTCTGGGGAAACCGCTGGCTGTGGCAGAAGAGAGAAGTCCGTGAAGTGAAAGCCTTTTTTCCTTTGCAGCCCCTCTGACAGTAGGTGGTACGACACCAGGGACATAGGCGTGGACTGTATGAACGTCACCACGACGGAGTGTAACTTCACCCCAACTAGCCTGTCAAATGGTTTCCCACCACATTTCAACGTCTCTTTACGTGTCCGAGCTAAGTTGGAGGACCTGGTTTCCCCATGGCTGTCAGTGCCTTGGTTCCTGTACTATTGGAATGGTAAGAGAACTTGGCTGTAAAACTTCTTTATCATTTAGGCTTTCTTCACTTTACTCCTCACTGAGAAGTATGGATTCCATGCACCCCAGTCCTGTCTCTGACTCCGCATAGCCAGCAAACAGGTGGGTATGACGGTCAAACCCCAGGACTGAGCATGGAGGCTGGTGCTGGAGGAGTGTGATTTGCTAGACCAGGGGCTGGCAAACCACAGCCCGTGGGCCACATCCAGCCCACCAACCTGTTGTTGTAAATAAAGTTTTAGTAGAACACAATTTCACCGTCTTTTAATAACGTATGGTCTATGGATGCTTTGGGCCACAGCAATAGAGTTGAACAGTTGCAGCAGGGATTGTCTGGCCCGCGAAGCCTAATTTACCAAAAAAGCTTGCTGGCCTCTGGGCTGGATGGGACACTAGCATATTGGCTTCAGTGATCCCCCTCATCTCTTCTGACACAACTTCCTTTATGTTCAAGAAAGACTTTCATTCAGCCTTGAACAGTGCCTGGCACAGAGCGGATATGCCGGAAAGCTTGGTTGAATGAGCAGATGTGCTCCCGGAAATCGGAAGAGGGCGTAAGAATCGACAGATACTAGTTTGTACATTCGCTCCTTCCATGATTCATGTCTCACATGGTCAGCTGTGTCCCAGGTTTCTTCAGTGTTTATGGTTTAGGCAAACAAAGTATGGGATCCTGACTCAAACAGAAACAGAGGTAGAAGACAGCTGAGGAAGTTTGGTCACTGTGTAGCTATTTGATGATCTAGTAAGCGATTATTGTTAGTTTATCTTAGGTATTATCATGGTATTTTATGTTTTTAAAAGCGGGGGTCCTATCCTTTAGAGACACATACTGGAGTTTTTACATGAGATGATGTGATGTTTGGGGTTTGTTCAAAATAATCCAGAGAGTGGGAGGGCTGAGGGAAAGGGGGATGAGAGGAACAAAATTGGCCATGACCTGACGGTGGGTACAAGCTGGGTGACAAGGACGTGAGTTGTTGTCTTGATCTGACCTCTCCTTCCTACGTGTTTGAGGTTGTCTGCAACAGGAAGCTAGGAAGAAAAATCAACAGTGTGTGCCAGGTGATGCAGGGATGGAAAGAGAAGACAGCGCAGTCCCCTCGAGCTGGGCATTTACTGCGGACAAGTCACCTGTCCTTGCGCAGAGAACCAGCACACATCTGAGCTATGAAATGCCACCTAGGTGGGAACTAGCTAAGAAAGAAAGAGAAAGTAATGGTGGTCCCCGGGCCTGGCCCGGGAGAAGAGGAATGGGAATGGAAGCAGGGCCTGTTGTGGAAGTCGTCGGTCCGGTGCCGGGCATCGGCGGCCCCCCGTCCTCCCGGCCTGAGCCAGGCAGCAGCGTTCCCAGGTGGTCCCCGGCTCACTTGTAAAGTCAGGCGTCCTCAGACCCCATCCCTGTGTCCAACACTTGTGCAGTTGGGGTGCGTAACCAACACGACGCTTCACTGAGCGTGTGCGGGGCGAGGAGGAGATGGCTGCAGGGGGCAGGCCAGCGCGTCACGTCGACCTAGGTTCAAATCCCAGCTCTGCCCCTTACTGGCTAGGACTCTGGGCCACTGCGATCACCTCTAGGCTTCTGTTTCTCCCTGTGGGAAACGAAGATGACCTTCTTGTTGCCTGGTGTACAATAAGAGCTTAGTCCATGGAAACTGCTATCAAGCCATCTACGGATAATTGAAATTCCCCTCAATGTGTTGAGAGAAGGCAGATTGTTTCCTGCTCGAGACACAGGCTCATTCCCCCTCAAAAAGTGCTTCATTGATCGAAAAGGGCTAAGAGCTGCAAGCATTTATTCACACTGTACATGAGACCCAAGAAACCCATGTCATAACCTCTTGGCACCTGTCACTTGGTATCAGATCCTGGATCCAGAACTCTCAGAAGGGCAGGTCTCTCCGCACAGACCTTCCAGGGACAAAGTGACTGGTCACAGCTGACACCCTAGCTTCCAGGCCCACTGCCATGTGTAACTCACAGAAAAGTCTAGAGGACATGTCCTACAGAGGCGAGAGGCCTGAGGCAGGCGGCCGGGCCCTGCTGGTCAGCATCTGCGAGCAGGGATCACAAAAGCTTCTGGCCACCTGCAGCTAATCCGCTAACGTGGCTCCGGCTGGTGGGGGGCCAGGCCGGCCCGGTCTCTGTCTAGACCTAGTTCCTCCACCACAACCCATGAGACCGGAAGGCATGCTGCAAACCCTACAGGGACCAGTTCCTTTCTCACAGAGTAGGGTGGCTCAACCAGATGCCAGAGCCTGGCCCAGCCGGGGGGAGCCCGGGCGAGAGCGCGGAAGGCATGAACAGCCACGAACACAACTGTTCACAGTGATCCGATCGCCTGCACGTGCAAACGGTGCATGAATGGGCCGCTCAGAACTCGTGGGATCCGAGCTATATTCAGTCTGAAGTGCTTGTTTGATACACGCTGGAACCCTTCCTTAACGCACTTCATGACTCACAGTCCTTGGTTGTCCCGTGAACTCTATGAAAAGCTTCAACAAGCAGACTTCCGATGGCAACATCTCTCTGGGACTATTTTTAAACATAGTCTGACAATAAGCTGGGAGACACGGATTTAAAGGTTGATAAATACCACTTTTGTTCATTTGTAAAGAAATTACAAGAATGTATATTAAAAATAAATCTACAGAAGAGATACGTGGTAGGTAAGGGTAACAAAATCCTGTCCCCTTCTGCATGGACCTCTGATCTTTGGTTAACCTGGCCGTTTCTCTGGAAGCCTGGTCAAGGTGGCTGTCAGCTATGTTCCTAGGCAGCGTCACTTAGGGCAAAATGAGCCCTGACTGATAACCTGCACCTCCCTTGGGGTCATCTTAAATACCTGTTAGGGAGCCATGTCTTTGCTGAGCGCAGCAGTTGTCATAACTACGTGTCCCTCACGGGGGCTCTAGAAACTCTTCCTGTTGGCGGAAGAGATACTGGCTCTTGGGGCTTTTAAGCCTGGGAGGCTCCTGTACGGGCCTGTTGTGGGTCTCACTCTGCCTGGAAGCTGTGTCCTGGGGTGGGGGTGCGGGGGCGGGCGGACAGACTGGCTCTGGGCCACCACGGGGACGCCTGCCACCGAAGATGAGAAGCCCCTGGTGCCGCACCGTGGTCCCGCTGGTCTTCCTGCCCCCATGGCCTTCCACGTGAAGCTTGTGCCCAGAGCAGTCTCTGGGAGTGTTGTGTGCCTGAATGCGACCTCATTGTATTTGTAAGTGTGTGTGTGTGTATACACTATATATGTAAAATTATGTGTGAGAGGAAAAAACAAGATGAAATCAGAGAGGGAGACAAACCATAAGAGACTCAACTCTAGGAAACAAACAGGGTTGCTGGAGGGGAGGGGGGTGGGGGGATGGGGTAACTGGGTGATGGGCATTAAGGAGGGCACGTGACGAAATGAGCACTGGGTGTTACACGCAACTGATGAATCACTAACCTCTACCTCTGAAACGAATAATACACTATATTTTAATTAACTGAATTTAAATTGAAAGATAAAATTATATGTTGTATGTATGTGTATATATTTACATGTATATTTTGTGTTTGTGTTCGTTACTCTATTTCAGTTACCGTTGGACCTCCTGAGAACGTCTGGGTGACCCCGGGAGAAGGCTCCCTGATCATCAGATTCTCCTCTCCCTTCGACATCCCTGCCTCCCTGGCCACTTTTGTGTACTATGTCCATTACTGGGAAAAGGCAGGAATCCAAAAGGCAAGAGCATTTTTCTACTTTGTGTTGATTTTCTGATACAGCAAAAGTAAGTAAACTGGAAACTGGACAAGGAGGACAGAGCCTCCCAGTGTTGCCTTAGTCTGAGCCCCGAATCAGGTTTAATCCTTCCCTTCAAGACCCGAGCTTCTGCTCCCTATGCTGAGCCTTCCCTTCTGCCAGGTGGCTCTGAACTCCCCTCTCTGCCTGACAGCACGCCATTCCCGTTGTTTGGGGTGCGCACGGAGCCCCTGGGGCCCTCTAAAGGCTGGAGAAGGTTTAGAGGGCCTGTTTCTACAACAAGGAATCCATCCCTGCAGTCTGCAAGGTTTATATAAATTACTCCGGTTTGAGTGATTTACAAAGAGAGCATGTGTGAACAGGTGAAAAGTCTACTGGGAAGAGAGAGACCCTTCTAGGGAAGAGGGCGGAGGGTGTGGGAAGGTTCGGGATGTCTGGGGGACTGCAAGTGCTAGGGTCCGTCGGGAATGCAGGAGGGGCTGAGGTGCGTGAGACCGGCAGGCCCTGGTCAGCCCTACATAATACGAGGGAAGATGCTGGCCTTCAGTCCTCTGCAGTGCCTGATTATCCAAGCTGCATATCATGAAGTTTTATTATCGATGTAAGCTTCAGGGTTTCCTAAACTCAACAGTATTATAACCATTTTGTTTTGTTTGTTTTCCGGTTTTATTGTGATATAACTGACATTCATTACTGTATAAGTTTAAGGTGATTATAGTCTTTTTATAATAATACGAGCTGATGTTTATCGAGAGCTTTCTTTGCATTGGGCCCCGGGGCCAGGCATTTTAGATACATCATCTCATTTAATCTTTGTACCTAGCCGTGTCACAGAGAAGGGAACCAACTGGTTGAATAAGTTGCCCAAGGTCATCAGCTGACAGCTAGCACATCTGAGCCCAGAGTTCATGTTCCGCAGTTTTTCTTTTTTTTTTTTTAAGATTTTATTTATTTATTTGTCAGAAAAAGAGAGCACAAGCAGGGGGAGGAGCAGAAGGAGAGGGAGAAGCAGACTCCCTGCTGAGCAGGGAGCCCCACACGGGGCTCCATCCCAGGACCCTGGGAACGCTCAACTGACTGAGCCACCCAGGCTCTCCCATGCTCTGCAGATCTTCTCCCACATAGTTTATATGTGTATTTCCTACTCATTTATTTATGGTGAATCTTAAAACATTGAGGAAGGCAAAACTCACTGAAGAATAGACTCTTATCATATGGGGAGAAAGGAACTAACCATTTCCCCAAATGAAGAGGTCAAGGTCTGGTCAACTGGAATAGAGAAGGCCTGGAAGATTCCAGAAGGGATTCCCCTTTATCCCATTCCACCAGAGCAGCTATACTTTGGACTTCTGTGAACAAAAGATGCTAGGGCTCAAATGAGTCTGAGAGCCTCCAAAATATCTCCATTCCAGCTAAGAGTCCGTGTCCCCAAGACCAGCCCCTGGATTTGCTGGAAGGACCCACGGGACTTGGCATATGGTTGTATTCACGGCTATGGCTTATTACAGAAGGAGGGCACAAAGCAAAATCAGCAAGGGGAAGAGGCACATGGGCCAAACTCCAGAGGAAGCCAGATACAAGCTTCCAAGAACCTTCTCCCGAAACAGACAGGACACACTTAATTCTTCCAACAACCAACTGTGACAACATGTGAAGTGTTGTCTACCAGGGAAGCTTATCAGAGACTCAGTGCCCAGGGGTTTTACTGGAAATAACAGGCCTCTTCTCCCTAGCACAGTTCAAAATTCCAGACTCCTAGAAGGAGAGCAGGTGGTCAGCATAGAAAACATTGTTTTTACCATAAGCCGCCAATATTTGTTAGGGAATGGTGGGGACATTTCTGGATTCCAAGTTCCCAGATGCCAGCTATGGTTAGCCTTGCAAGCAGGCCCCCCAAGGACAGCGGTCTCTGCAGTCTGTGATTCTAAATTCTAGAAATGCCAACTGGCGGCAGAAATAAACCCAAAGGAAGTTTGTACTTAAAATTGCTTCATGTGGTGGGGCGCCTGGATGGCGCGGGTCGGTTAGGTGCTGGACTCTTAGTTTGGGCTGAGGTCATGATCTCTGGGTTGTGATCTCTGGGTCATGGGCTCGAGCCCTAGTAGGGCTCCACGCTCAGCAGGGAATCTGCTTGAGATTCTCTCCCTCTCCCTCTGCCCCTCCCCCACCACACTTACTCTCTCTCAAATAAATAAATAAATGTTTTTTAAAATTGCTTTATGTGGCATCCCAAGCAAAAACTTTTCTCCTCTGCCCTGGCAGTCCATCACCATTAAACAGAAGAAAAAAAAATCATCTATGATCCTACTATTCCTAAGTAATGTGATTATTTTACATTTTTAAAAATAAGATGCTCTCAGGGGCGCCTGCCCCTTAAGCGTCTGCCTTCGGCTCAGGTCATGATCCCGGGATCCTGGGATCGAGCCCCGCATCGGGCTCCCTGCTCCGCGGGAAGCCTGCTTCTCCCTCTCCCGCTCTCTCTGCTTGTGTTCCGTCTCTCGCTGTGTCTCTCTCTGTCAAATAAATAAAATCTTAAAAAATAAATAAATAAAAATAAGATGCTCTCTACATACTATTGAATAATCTGCCCGTTTTCAGTCAACGCTATCGCAGCCTCATCTCCATGTTGCTGAGCATATGTTATACCACCTTCTCAAATGACTAGCATTTCCTACTACATCTCAAAATAGGAAAGCAAGCCCCTTATGAGAAGTCCTGTACTGCCACAAAATATCTTTCCCTCCTTTGGGAAAGGAGGAACAATGCCGACTTTGTCCAGGAGAGCGAGAAGCCGTTGACTAGAGGGATCCAGGTGGGGGGGTTGACGAGGCCTGAGGGCGGCGGCGGCAGGGACAGGCCAAGAGGAGGAGACCGAATCCTCAAGAATCTGGAATCCAGCTGTGTCCCGATTACACAACTCACGAAGATCATGTTGACCAAAACTGTGTAAGAGGCACACAGCACATTCAGTTAAAACTAAAAGCAGACTCGGAACTAAAGGAACATTATTTCCCACGATGATTTTTTTTTTCTGTTCGTTGACTAGCTTGAAGTATCTAGAATACATTAACCGTGAAGTACAAAATAGTGATACAAAGTCAATGCACTGGGCATTGAAGCAATTTTATTTTTTTTTTAAAGATTTTATTTATGTATGTATTTTAGAGAGAGGGAGCGTGCAGGGGGGGAGGGAGAGGGATGAGCAGACTCCCCACTGAGCATGACGCGGGGCTCGATCTCACCACCCTGAGATCATGACCTGAGCTGAAACCAGGAGTCGGACGCTTAACTGACTGGGCCACCCAGGCGCCCCACGGAAGGAGAAAAGTCCATCCCAGACATAGGGGTTTGCTCAATTCCAGTGGCAGACGTCCTGTGGCTGCAGTGGGCCCTCTGAGGCCTCACAGCCAGAAACACAGCTCTAAAGCCATCAGCGTCTTTCTCCACACGGTTCACCAGCTTTCACACATAAAATGTGTCCACTGCAAGCCAGTGACTCTTTCAAAACAGCAGCTCCTGGGGCGCCTGGGTGGCTCAGTTGGTTAAGCGACTGCCTTCGGCTCAGGTCATGATCCTGGAGTCCCGGGATCGAGTCCCGCATTGGGCTCCCTACTCAGCGGGGAGTCTGCTTCTCCCTCTGACCCTCCTCCCTCTCATGCTCTCTGTCTCTCATTCTCTCTCTCAAATAAATAAATAAAATCTTTAAAAAAAAAAAAAAACAGCAGCTCCTTCTTCTTTGGTGATGGAAACGTCGGAAAAGCTAGAAGTGGCTCAACCACGTCTCTTTGGGTCATTTTCACACGTGCCTGTTGGCGTTTTTTACGTAGGTTAAAGGTCCCTTCAGGAGCAACTCCATTGTGCTGAATGACTTGAAACCCTTAAGAGAATACTGTTTACAAGTGAAGGCGCATCTGGTTTGGACATACTACAACAACATCTCTAGACCCGGACATTTAAGCAACATATCTTGCTACGAAACAACAATGGATGGTAACATGTGCCTTCTTACGTCCTTTCTGAGCTGGGATAAGAATCCTCCCCAAGTAGTGAAACCGGGGCTGGCTTACGAGGTGGAGGGCGGTGGGAGGGGGGCGACCCAGAAAGAAGGCACGAGAAGCCAGCACGCAAGTAGGTCTAACCAGCTCATGCTGAGATCTACAACGGGAACACCGCCGGACAGCTAACACAGCTTGATTTTAGGATTGCTTGTACTAGTTACACACTCGAGCATGTGAGGCTGGGCGGAGGAGGGACAGTATGTGTCCATCTCCCAAGGACATGGACACGATCTAAGCAGTTGGCAGGTGAAGAGTGAGCCGTGTTTGTATCATGTGTGGGATGGGTCTCTTGTTCACTCTCGTGTCATCTTTTTTAGCCACTACTAAGCTTCAACAAGTCATTATCATTGCCGTGGGTATCTTTCTGTTGCTGTCGGCGCTGGCGGGGGCCTGTTTCTTCCTGGTCCTGAAATACAAAGGCCTGATAAAATACTGGTTTCACTCTCCGCCAAGCATCCCGTCACAAATCGAAGAGGTACGTGTGCACATATCCAGTGGGTGACATGTCAGCCCTCCATGACCCCCTGGTAATGCCGAGGAGTGCGGCACTGGACAAAGCCATGGACACACAGAGTGGAGTTAGAGGTGGTTCAGGGTAGGGGCGCCTGGGTGGCTCAGTCGGTTGCGTGTCCGACTCTTGATCTCGGCTCAGGTCTTGATCTCAGGGTGGTGAGTTCAAGCCCCGAGTTGGGCTCCCTTCTGGGTGTGGAGCCTACTTAAAAAAGTGGTACAGAGTTATTTGTACACCCCTGTTCATAGCAACATTATTCACAACAGCCAAAAGCTGGAAGCAACCTAAGCTTCTGTCAGTGGATGAATGGATAAACAAAATGTGGTCTGTCCACACAGTGGAATGTTACTCAGCCGTATAAAGGAAGGAGGTTCTGACTCACACAACGACACGGGTGAACCTTGAGGATATCATGCTAGGTGAAATAAGCCAGTCACAGAACGACAAATACCGTGTGATGCCACTTACATGAGGTACTTAGAGGAGTCAGATTCACAGAGACTGAAAGTAGAGTGGTGGGTGCCGGGGTCTGGGTGGGGAGGGGGAGATGGGGAGTTAGTGTTTAATGGAGACAGTTCTCATTTTGCACAATTAGAACAGTTCTGGAGATGGTGGTGAGGGTTGGATAACCGTGTGAATATATTTTATACCATTTGGTTAAAATGAGGGTTGGATAACCGTGTGAATATATTTTATACCAAACTAGTTAAGATGAAAATTCTATGTTATGTGTATTTTACTGCAACTTAAAACAATTTTTTTAATGGCGTGAGGTTGGTGAAAAGGGTGGCCTGGTGTGGCCAAGCTTAGGAGCGCGTGAGACCTGCGCCTTGTGGAGAGAGCCCCCAAGACGCCTGGCAGAGGGTGGGAAGGCGGTGAAGCCAGGGCTCTAGGCATGAGCTGTGCACTTAGAAGGATTCTAGAGTAAACGCACCCAGGGCTGTGAGTACAGAGCCTTCCCCACAGAGAGCTCACCAGATGACACTGGTATTTTGAAAGACCTGAGGAAGACGGGTGGACCAGGTCTCGCGGGAAGTTGATTTCCTGCACAGCAACCCCCCTTCCCCGGCTCTGTGCAGTGGCTGAGCCCTCCAAGGAGCTGATGGAAGATTATTTAAAGGTATTTGTTTCTGGAGGTTTATTAGCAGTAAAATCGGAGTAAAGATACTGGAAACAGAATCTTACTCTGTTACATCTAGAAGGAACAGGTGTTAGATAAGGTCCAAGTCTACAGAGAAAGAGTAGTGCTTCTAGAAATAGAACTGGAGAGGTATTTAAAGTACCCAGACATGGGGCGCCTGGGTGGCTCAGTCGGTTAAGCGACTGCCTTTGGCTCAGGTCATGATCCTGGAGTCCCGGGATCGAGTCCCGCATCGGGCTCCCTGCTCGGCAGGGAGTCTGCTTCTCCCTCTGACCCTCCCCCCTCTCATGCTCTCTCTATCTCATTCTCTCTCAAATAAATAAATAAAATCTTTAAAAAAAAAATAAAGTACCCAGACATAACGCAAATTACATGTGAATTTCCCCACTAGAAAACTCCAGACAGATACTGCATGATTCGACTTACATGAGGCATCTAGAATAGTCCACCTCCTAGAAGCAGGAGTCGAATGTGGTTGCCGGGGGCCAGGGGAGAGGGACCCAGGGGGATGCTGTTCAGTGGGTATGAAGTTCCAGTTACGCGGGATGAGTAAGTTCTGGACATCTGCTGTGCATCATCGTACCTATAGTTAGTACTGCATTGTGCACTTAAAAATTTGTTAAGAGGGTAGTTACCACACACACACACAAAAAAAACCCCTTCCCTGGTTAATACTTCACACAATTACAGCCCTCAACGGGTCTCAGAATCTTACTTGCGTGGATCTCTCTCTCACAGAAGAACCACCAGCGGGTCCCTATGAAGTGTATTTACTTCTAGCTGGTCCTTGGGGGCGTGGGTCTAAAACAGTCTTTCGGTTCACTTTCCTGGGAAAGTGTGAAAAAGAGACATCAAAGGGCACTGAAGTTACACGAGAATAATAAATCAGGTTTTGCTTATATTTCTGAGGTTTCAGAAGCGCACATGATTGGCTTATGTCCCTCTTATCATCAGTCAGCTCAGCTCACTGCGCGTTCCGGTGTCTCTCAGCACATCCGGGAGCGAGGCGGGAGTTTCTCGGTCCCTCAGCAGTGAAGGGATGGCTCAGCCTGGAACAGAGGCTGGAGGGAAGGGGCAGGTGGGGCGCCCTGAGGCCCCCTCTGTCTCTCCTTACTTCTCTGCTGGGTGTGTGTTGTGTGAGGTGGAAGCGACTGGCGGGTGGAGGGGCTGAGGAGAACACTGGCGACCTTTCCCTCTTTTCCCCTATGAGGGGTGACCTGGAGGCCCCTCATCCTCCCTCGCTGGAAAGTCAGAAGAACGGTCCCCAAGCCGGCACCAAGGGCAGGAAGTCACAACGTGCTTTTCCCCGAGGTGTGGTGTGCCCTGGGCTGGCCCTTGGGTTCCCGTTAAGGTCACTGCTGATGTGAGGGGTGTTCTCATTTGGTAGGTTGTCTCGGGGGTGGGCAGAGGCAGGCACCCCTGAGTAAGGCAGGACCGTGCCGAGTAAACGTCAAGCAGAAGGGCTGCTGGTTGCCCTAATAAACTAATGACGCTCTTGGTTTTCGACCTTTTCAAGTATTTAAAGGACCCGAGCCAGCCTATCTTAGAGGCCCTGGACAAGGACACGTCGCCAACGGATGATGCCTGGGACTCTGTGTCCATCATTTCGTTTCCAGATAAGGAGCAAGAAGACGTTCCCCAAAGCACTTTGACCCAAGACTCTGGTCCGGTCTGCCAGCCTGTGGGACAAGAGCTCTGAGCCGAGGAGGCTGCTGATGGCCCTGGCAGGACTCTCTGGAGCCCAGTATTCTGTATTCCTGTCCCCAAAAGGCCCGTCAGTGCCTGGGAAGACGTAACGGGTCTCATGGGGGCAACAAGCCTCATTTTTTTTAAGAGTTTTCTAATCATACACGTTTCCAGAATGATTCTACAGAGATCGCCCCGAAAGATTAAGATTTCTCTTAAACACTAAAAAGACGTGTAACGATTTGTTAGCAAAGCAGCTCTGGCATGCCTCTGATGCTTTGTTAGTCGGCAGCCAGGACCCGGGGTCCCCTCCTTGAGGCAGCCCCGCGGGCAGATCACGTCACCTGTCCCAGCCTGTCCCAAGAAGGGACATTAAGTGGCCCTTCTTCATATCCAGTCACCCGACTTAAAATGTGATTCTTCCTGTAAATAGTTTCCTAGTGATTTAAGCCTTTTTTTTTAAGCTAGTAATAAAAGACTGTGTAATTAACTTTAAAAAAAAATCAATGTGAAGTTTCTGCTTTCCACTTCACTTTCTTATTTTGGCCTTCTTTATCTTCTGCCAAGTTTCACCTGTTTAAAATTCGTCTTTCTAAATTTCTGGGTTGTTTTTTTTTAAGATTTTATTTATTTATTTGACAGAGAAAGAGACAGCGAAAGAGGGAACACAAGCAGGGGGAGTGGGAGAGGGAGAAGCAGGCTCTCCGCTGAGCAGGGAGCCTGATACGGGGCTCGATCCCAGGACCTCAGGATCATGACCTGAGCCAAAGGCAGATGCTTAACAGACTGAGCCACCCAGATGCCCCTACATTTCTGTTTTCTTTTTTTTTTTTTTAAGATTTTATTTATTTATTTGACAGAGAGAGACACAGTGAGAGAGGGAGGAAACACAAGCAGGGGGAGTGGGAGAGGGAGAAGCAGGCTTCCCGCCGAGCAGGGAGCCCCATGCGGGGCTCGATCCCAGGACTCTGGGATCATGACCTGAGCCGAAGCCAGACGCTTAACGACTGAGCCACCCAGGCACCCCAACATTTCTGTTTTCTTTTTTTTTATTATTTTTTTTTAAGATTTTATTTATTTATTTGAGAGAGAGAGAATGAGAGAGAGCACATGAGAGTGGGGAGGGTCAGAGGGAGAAGCAGGCTTCCTGCTGAGCAGGGAGCCCGATGCGGGGCTCAATCCCAGGACTCTGGGATCATGACCTGAGCCTAAGGCAGACGCTTAACGACTGAGCCACCCAGGCGCCCCAACATTTCTGTTTTCTTAAGAAACCCCTGGTAGAGCTCCCAAGGCCTCATGGTCACTCAGTGAGAACTGTCTCCGTGCGTCCCTCGATTCCTTAGGAAAGTCTAAAGGGCACTTTCAGAAGCTGCATGAGCACGTCACCAGTGATGACTCATGTATTGACCAAGACAGGGGCTTGTAGGCAGTAAAGAGAATTGGCTAACCGTCAACGGTGATGATACCCACCGGGTATGATCGTGTAAGTATTGACAGGTTCTTTGGTTCAAAGCCTTTGGATTAAAAATCCATTTCTATGACTCTTAGCATTTAGGAAATGGACGGTAGCCATGTGTCCCCTCCCCCAACACACACACACACACACACACACACACACACCCAAGTGATATACTTGCAGTATCACTCAGGGTCTGCTTTACAAAGAAGCCCCTCTGGCAGCCAAACTGGGAAGAGAAGGCAGTGACTGTAGGAATAAGAAGCTTCTAGCACTCTTTGATGGGACCACCTGTGTCTTATTTGGGGCCTGTGCTACTGGGGAGGAATTGGCCCTGGGGCTGACCTTCTTTTTTTTTTTTTTAAGATTTTATTTATTTATTTGAGAGAGAGAGAGAATGAGAGACAGAGAGCATGAGAGGGAAGAGGGTCAGAGGGAGAAGCAGACCCCCCACTGAGCAGGGAGCCCGATGCGGGGCTTGATCCCGGGACTCCAGGATCATGACCTGAGCCGAAGGCAGTCGCTCAACCAACTGAGCCACCCAGGCGCCCGGGGTTGACCTTCTAAGCAAGCACTGCGTGCTTGGCTGTCCAGAGTGATAAGAGATAAAAGGACCCCACCCACAGCCCCCACTCCATGCAAGTCCTCCTGGGAGAGATCCACTTTATCTATTCGGTGCACACTGTCGTCGGGACCGGTTTGGAGGAAGAGCTAGTAGGTGGAGACTATGAACCCATACCTCGGATCCTTTAGGGGATTTAAGAGAGAAGAGCTTCCTCTTTGGGGCCGTGGGGTGAAGGTAGGGTAGGAGGACATGCATGTGTGCAGCAGAAAGCAGGCTAAGAGTTTGAGCCCAAAAGAGAGGGGGGCAGATCAGTTCTGCTAGAAAGTAAGCCACCTACGTGTCCCCCTGTGTAGAAGGGAGTTAGTTCCAGCTGTCCGGGGACCAGATTCTGATAAGGCTGAACTGGCTTCAGGGCAGAATCGGTCCAGTGGCTTGCAGCAGGAGTTCACTGTGGTCCAGGCCCAGAAAGGCCCTTCTTAGTTGAAGGCAGTGGCTGAAGTCCGTGACAGACTCAGAGGCCAAGCCCGGAGCCAGCACTGCTCCCAGGGGCCTGCCTGGGGCCAGGCTGGCCAACATTATTGCGTTAGAGGGGAGAGGGCACCAATAACACCAAACCCGCTTCACCACCCTAACTCGGTAAACACCCCAAGGAGGTGTGGGGCTGGCCTATGATCCAGGGGGAGAAGGACAGGAATTAGCTGAGGAAGATTCTCCTTTTCTAAATATCTGCCCCCCAAAGCACCTAGATCTACTTTGTAAAATGAAGGGCTAGTCAATGGAATTCATACTTACACTAACTTGGGACTTCAGTTTCTAGTCAAGCTAAGTACCTAACCATAAAATGAGTCAGAAGCAACCTTATAAATCATTTACAACAGGGCAAACTGCAAGCCATTCAGCAAATCCAGCCTGCTCCCCCTATCTTTGAAGCTAAAAATAGTTTCTACACCTTTAAATGGTGGGCGGGGGAGGGGATCAAAAGAATAGTATTTCATCACACATGAAAAGCACATGGAATTTAAATTTCAATGGAGCCCAGTGATGCTCACTCACGGCTGTACCATCGCTGTTTGATTTTGCACTGCTCAGCAGAACTGAGGAGGCCTACGGAGCCTAAAATATTTACTGTGTGCCCCTTTCCCAAGAGTGTTTGATGCCCCTTGATCTCTACAATGAACTGTTCGCTGTACAGGAGAAAACAGACCCATTCCCATTATTTAAGTGTATACAAAGTCCCTGCAAGAAGCCACGTGACGCTGAGATGCTCTCACTCAGGGCTCACATTCAGGGCTCATTATCCCGGAGGAGAGGGATTTAATTCTTGCATGTACTGCACAAAGCCCCTTGCGGACTATGTCCTAGAGCCGGCTGGAGGCAGAGTTCAGGAGCATGCGGGTCAGTGTGGTGGCAAGGGGGCCCTCTACCAAGAATAGGGCCCCCAGAGATGATGGATTCGTTGGAACAAGGCCACCTCTGGCCTATATTTGGGTGAATTAGACATCCGACTTGCAAGACATTTTGCTTTCAAGCGCCACGGATTTTCTAAGTAAACCCAAGTAAACCAAGTAAACCCAACTCTGGGGGTCCTGAGCTGTGCATAGCGCCCCCTGGGGGCCCCACGGTGCCCGGCTGCGCAGATTGCCGCCAGATCCTCGGTCGGGGTGGTGCTGAGGCCCATGGGGTGAGGAGCCCTGGGCATGGGGGTAGGGAAGGGAGGCCCGCGTCCAACGAGCAGGAGTTGGAGGCAGGGGGTTGCAGAGGGAGAAGACTCTGTATCTGTAGGACACGGGCTGATGCACTGGAGAAATGACCACTGCCAGGTCACCCACCAATCGCCAGTGTGGGAACAGCTCAGTCCCTAGCTGGTGCTTGGGGCAACCGCCTTTATGACTCTTATTTCGTTTACAATCACTTATTTCTGTCCTTAGTGGTTTTGTGTTTGTTTTTTAAGATTTTATTTATTTATTTGAGAGAGAGAGCGAGTACAGTGGGGGCCAGAGACAGAGGGAGAGAGAGAGAGAAGCAGGCTCCCCGCTGAGCAGGGAGCCTGATGTGGGGCTTGATCCCAAGACCCGGGATCATGACCTGAGCCGAAGGCAGTGGCTTAACCAACTGAGCCACCCAGGTGCCCCTGTCCCTAGTGTTTTTGTTTTTTTCTTAAAGGTGACCTAAGTGAGAATTATCCCTTTATTGGCTAATCCACTGCTTTTTTTTTTTTTTTAATATTTTATTTATTTGACAGAGAGAGAGAGCACACAAGCAGGGGGAGTGGCAGAGAGAGAGAAACAGACTCCCCGCTGAGCAGGGAGCCCAGTGCGGGGCTCAATCTTTGAGGCACTCCAGGCACGCCTCCCCCCACAAAATCAGTTTGCTGTATGCCAAAAAAAGCCTGTATTTTAGATGTGAGTATCCCACACTGTCCTTGCCATCTGGTGGGAGTGAGAATCCAGCTAGGCATTTCCCAGGATGTAGTCGGACCCCTGCTCTTCAGTGCTGCTCATAGACCCTCTTTAGAAGCAAGGGCTCTCTGATGGGGGCACAGTAGAAGGGATTCCTTCCAGCCGTGGTGGGGGAAGACGGCTGGCTGCCCAGGGAGGCTCACAAGCTGGTCAGGGCAGGTACTAGTGACCCGGGTGTGGGGTCTGCCGTACGCTGCTGGGGGGGGGGCTCTGGGCAGGGCCGGCTCTTCACAAGCCTTCTGGGAAGGCTGAGAGCCACGCTGCCTAGCATTCTATCCCAGGGGAAAAACACAGGCCATAGTGACTTCTCTGGGCCCCCCGATTATTAAAAAAAGGGGAGAGGCAGACCCCCAAGTCTTATTTACATACATGCCCCTACTTAAAACATAAATTCACTTACAACAGATGGTAACTATTTTTCCTTGTAACTAGTGCTATGAATTCACAATTTATATTGAATATGAATATGAATTAGACTTGTTTCATTTTTGCATTCGGGTATTTGATACAGTCGGTGTGGGCAGTAAGTGTAGTTTTTTTAGAGAAGACCTAAACCCTTGAAGAGCTGTGAGCCCAGGTAGGACCCCGAGGTCCTTGTGAATGGGCAGGTATAAGGGCTGGCATACAATTCAATGAATCAATTACAGCATTATGTTTCTTAACTAGTTTCTTTCTGAAATGTTGCTGTGAACCTTCGCATGACTGTGTGTACCTCCAGGGTCCCCCAAACACTTCTCAAGTGGCCAGCCCCACGCCAATGACGACGTCCCACAGTCAAGGCCATACATACACCTGCAGAGGTTGTGCAGTGCACGACCCCAGCAGTGCCATGTACATACACAGAAACAAATGTACACAGCACATATTAATAATCCTGATTTGTAAGCCCCTGAAGTTCCAAAAATACATTCGGCTCCTCTGAGACTTGGAATTTTCTCAGGAAGGACTGTCAAAAGTAATGCTGAGGTTTCCATGTTAACCTGCAAAATCAGATTTAAACCTTAGTATACACCAGGGGTGCCTGGGTGGCTCAGTCGGTTAAGCATCTGCCTTTGGCTCAGGTCATGATCCTGAGGTTCTGGGATCGAGTCCCGCGTCTTGCTCCCTGCTCAGCAGGGAGTCTGCCTCTCCCTCTGCCCCTCCCCCTGCTTGTGTTCTCTCTCAAATAATAAATAAAATCTTTAAAAATAAATAAATAAAACTTAGTATACACCAAATGCCACCAGTAGACTTTAGATGGTAACGTGCATTTCCTTTCTACACTGTTTTCCAGACGTTTTCTATGAGAATGTTCCTTTTTATAATGAAATACTATCACAAATTTCACATATAATGAAAGTGCAGGGCTCTGGCCTGAGAGAAACTAGGATGTAAGGGACGGAAAACTAGCAGATTTCAGGATGCGGCTTGACCCCCTTCCTCTCTCGCCACCCCCACCTCCGCATCTGGGTTTATCTACAAGTGGATGAGAAGCGTTTATATATGTAAGGGAAGGATTATAATTTGCTACACACAAATGTATATCCCATCCGCCCTGTCCCAAGACCCCTACTTTCATTTGACTCCGCATAATGCCGTTGGTAAACAAATCGGAGTTTGTTCTATTTACTAAGTTAATCAGTCGCTGTCCCCACAGGTTACCTAAATGAATTACAAAGGAGAAAAACAGAGCAACTAGACACCACCTCCAGCAGACCGTTTCAATGGTTGTGATAGGAGTACTGAAAGGTAACAAACGTGGCTTTTGTGGCATTCCTGCCCAAAAAACGAATAACCTATAATGGTGAGGGAACATCCCACAAACTTAAATTGAGGGGCATTCTATAAAACAACGAACTGGTCTGCGCACTTCAAAAATGCTTAGTCATGAAAGACAAAGGCTGAAGAATCGTTCAAGCCGAGAGCCCTTTCAGGGGACACACAAGCAGGGATTGCTCAGGGATTGGATTCTGGAACAGGAAAAGGCTTGTTTTCCTTTACTATGAAGCACGTAGGTGGGGCACTCAGCAACATTTGGATACAGTGCTTAGCGCTGTATCAAGGTTAACCTCCTGACCTTGGTATTGTGTGTACGGCAGTTAGGACTTGGAGAAATGTACACAGAAATGTTCAAGGGTGAAAAAGTATCACACCTGCAGCATATTGTCATACATCTCAGAAAAAAAAATAGACTAAAGCAAATGTGGTAAAATGCTTATATTTGGAGAATCTGAAGGTTGTATAGGAATTCTCTGAGTTGGGGCGGCTGGGTGGCTCAGTTGGTTAAGCGTCTGCCTTCGGCTCAGGTCATGATCTCAGGGTCCCGGGATCGAGCCCCGCATCGGGCTCCCTGCTCAGCCAGAAGCCTGCTTCTCTCTCTCCCACTCCTCCTGCTGGTGCGCTCTCTCTCTCAAATAAATAAAATCTTTTTTAAAAAATTAAGAAAAAATAGGGGTGCCTGGGTGGCTCAGATGGTTAAGCATCTGCCTTCGGCTCAGGTCATGATCCCAGGGTTCTGGGATGGAGCCCCACGTCGGGCTCCTGGCTCAGCAGGGAGCCTGCTTCTCCCTCTCCCTCTGCCTCTCTCCCTGCTCATCTCTCTGTGTCTCAAGGGAATAAATAAAATCTTTTTTTAAAAAATTTTAAGAAAAAATAAATTCTCAACTTTCGGAGTCGAGGGAAATACACTTAACATCATCCTAAACACTTTTTGGCACTTGGAATAGGTGCTCCCAAATCAAAGACTGGTGCTCTCTGCATCATCCCTGAGGGTCTGGAAGGCCCCTGCCACACCTACTTGTAGAGATTTAAAATACCTTGAGGAGGCATAGATCATCATCCGAAAACCCAATGTAAAATGACATAAGCTGTGTTTAAACTGCTGCAAAGACAGAAGCACAAGCAGGCTAGAAAGAAAACAAAAACCAACGGGCTCCCGACGGTTTTTCTTTAAGGTGGCACGCCACCTTGTGCCAAGAGGCTGAAAAGCCATCGAAAGAGGAAGGAAACATCCCTCCCTTCAGGCAAAGCCCTCCAGGAGAAATAAAGACCCACTTTTATTGAGCCCTTAACTGTTCCGGGGCACAAAGCTAGGCCCCTGCTCGCGTTCATTCTCAAACAACACTTCCAGATCGGCAAACAGCCTTGGGGTCACAGAGCTAAGGGGCCAGATTTAGGGACAAGTAAACCAACCTAAATATAAATGGTTCCCCAAGAACCCCAACTCCCAAACCAGAAATCTCTAGGAACAGTGCCACTGGAAATACTCCTCCCTCCTTTCTCTGTCCTCAACTCCTGGTTTCCTCTCAGGTTGTGCTCTCGGGTGGTGGGATGGAGCCCCACCTCGGTGTGGAGTCCACTTGTCCCTCTCCCTCCCCCTCTGCTCCTCCCCCTGCTCGCCCGCACATGCTCACGCTGGCTCTCTCAAATAAATAAATAAAATCTTAAAAAAGAAAAAACTTTACAGGAAAAAATAAATGTTTTAACCTGGTTCAGCCCAAGGATTCCCGAGCTTCTTTGACCACACCTGTTTTTCCCAAGGAACACCAGTGTTGTGGGCGGCGTGGGGAAGGAGGCTGAGGGAAGAGCAGGGCCCCACACTCAGGAGCAAAGGGCCTGAGCTGTGACCCCAATCAGAGGGCAGGTTACTTCATTTCTCCAGATAGAAGGTCCTACCTCCAACCCGACAGTAAAATGAGAACACGTAGGGCACAGTGTTTGTTGGGGAAGGTCCCTGAAAAGATGCGGCCAGTTGACCCGAGAGCTGGCCCCCCGACTGGTCACCCCCTCCCCCGTCCTTGGAATGTGGGTTCCCCTTGCCTTCCCCGCTCCCAGAGGCTGCTCCCAGGACACCGCCTGGAGATGGGGTTGCGGTGCGGAGAACACCTGGGTGGTCCACGCCACTGAAGCCGGTTGGGGCCCCTTTATCTACTTTGAAGATTTGGTGTTAGGGCTGGTGCGGGGATCCGTTCGTCTTGCTGCTTCCCCGGGTGGAGCCTCGAGCCTCCTCTGCCAGGTCCCTTGCTCATTAAAGCCGCCACCTGGGGCACCTGGGGATTTAGCTGGTTGGGCAGCCAGCCCTTGATTTTGGCTCAGGTCATGATCTCAGGGCGGTGGGATCGAGCCCCCAGTCGGGCTCTGCGCTGAGGGGAGTCAGCTTGAGATCCTCTCTCCCTCTGCCCCTCCCCCTGCTCATGTGCTCCATCTCCCTCTCTCTCCCTAAAATAATAATTTTTTTAAAACCTTGCCACCTAGCAGCCTGAAGTAGCCTCTTTCTTCGGTCTCTCCCTGCCCTCTGCCGAGTAGGAGGCCGGCGTGGGTAAGGCTGGTTTCAGATTCTACCCGCAAACAACATTCTCAGGAAATGTCAGCTCTCAGTGTGGAGCAGGGAAATGGCCCTAAGCAGTAGGGCCCTGACAGGGGAAGCCGGCGGTAGGGCATGGAGCCAGGAAAGAAAGGGGCCCAGAGAGGAATGATGGTGGGAAAAGAACACGGCGTTGGAGGAAAATGAGGGCAACAGGCGCTCTGTAGCTACAGCCGATGTTCATTACTTGTAAGTGGGACTGCTTGCTAAAATACTGACCTGTCGCTCTCCCATCAATACTCGGGGCACTCGCAGGCCATCGGCGCGCATGCGAGGAGTGGCCCGCAACGGAGTCCCCTGCCGGGCGTGATCCCAGCTGGGATGGACGCCGGGGACCTCTGCCTTTTTGTTGCTTCAGCTCTCATGCTGTGACCGAGGGCCCTTCCCACAGTCGATTTACCGCTGCGTACCTCCCATTCTGGTGTCTTGCTGATTTCGCCGCGTGAACCACCCCGGCGCGGTGCTAAGTGCCATCTTGTGTCCCGAGCACAAGCAGGCTGGGATGGGCCTCCCGGAGGGACCACCAGGGGCTGAGAAGCTTCCTTCAGGCATGAGTGATAGTGCCCTTTTGAGCTCAAGGTTAATGAATCAGTGATATTAAATAAGGTGGTTTTCAACAGAGAGACACATGAAGCCAGGTTACGTATTGATGGTTTGAGGAAAAGGCTAACCGAACCCTGTATCCCCCCCAGGAAGTATGATTCGCTACTTCAGTGTTGGGGAAACTTCACAGAACGCACCTATCTTGGGACGCCTGGGTGGCTCAGTTGGTTAAGCATCTGCCTTCGGCTCAGGTCATGATCCCAGGGTCCTGGGATTGAGCCCCAGAGCCCCACATCTGGCTCCCTGCTCCACGGGGAGCCTGCTTCTCCCTCTGCCTGCCATTCCCCCTGCTTGTGCTCTCTATCTGACAAATAAATAAAAATCTTTATTAAAAAAAAAAACCCACCTATCTTGAACAATGAGAATTTATTTGGAAACCTTGTAAGTTGAAGGTACAGAGGGGGGAAGGGAAAAGAAGGGTGGAGAAAATATTTGGGCTTGTTCATAATGAAACTGAGGGGAAGGGTCACTAAGAAAAGTAAAGGCTGTCTAGATAGCAAAGAAAATATAACTGAGTACATTTTTAGTAAAATGGAACTATCATAAAGACTATTTTTAGGAAAATGGGAATGGGTTGTGAAAGCAAAAATTGCCACAATTCCGTCAAGATTGAGTATCTACTCCAGGATTAAATAAGCATACCCTGATTTTCCTCCATCATTCTTCAGAAAAGCACTGAACGTATCAGTTACTCCAGGCTATTCCTTTGTTTTCCATCAAAGAAATAAAAACAATCAACAAAGTAACTCAATAATTTCTACTTCAAGTAGTTTCTACTTCAGTTTTTCCTGTCTGAACAGATACAGTGAAGAAGATTGTTCTAACCTAACTGCACACACAGTTAACCACAAAATGCGACTGTTTGGAGAATAAAATTAACACCAGATGTTTCTCCCTCGGGATTTAATAGGCTGTTACTTCAGATCGTCTAAAAGTAGCCCCAAACTTTATTTATAAACTTTAAACAGAATCAAAATGAGAGTGTGAGGACAGGTGAGTGCAGGAAAAATTGGGATTAATTCATAAGACTGGCAGAGGTTATTTCATATGAGGTAATTAAATCTAAAATGGAACAGTGAGGGGCCCCTGGGTGGCTCAGGCATTAGCGTCTGCCTTCGGCTCAGGTTATGATCCCAGGGTCCTGGGATCGAGCCCCACATCGGGCTCCCTGCTCGGCGGGAAGCCTGCTTCTCCCTCTCCCACTCCCCCTGCTTGTGTTCCCTCTCTCGCTGTGTCTCTCTCTGTCAAATAAATAAATCTTTAAAAAAATAAAATGTAACAATGAAGTTGACGTTATGATCGAAAAGCCTTCCATCGTGGAAAATGTTGAGAACCTGAGTTCAATGTCAAACATCTGGGTGGGGTTCTTGCTCAAGTAGCAAATGTTACATGGCTTGATAACATCAATCTCTCCCTCTTTAACCTTGCTACTCCACTATGCTGACACACATCAAAATTTATATAATGGAAAAATTTAGCCTCTGTTTTTTCACACTGGCACCACCACAAGGAATACAAGAATCTCAGAAACTGTGTAATGAAACAGGATGCTCTGGTAATACTGGTCTATATACAAACACCAAAAGACAGATTCAACAGCTATTGAACCTGTGTAACAGGGAAAGCTTTCTATTAAGAGAATCCCACGTATTCTTTTTTTTTTAAGATTTTTTTTTTTTTTAAGATTTTTTTTTTATTTGAGAGAGAGAGAATGAGAGACAGAGCATGAGAGGCAGGAGGGTCAGAGGGAGAAGCAGACTCCCTGCCGAGCAGGGAGCCCGATGCGGGACTCGATTCCGGGACTCCAGGATCATGACCTGAGCCGAAGGCAGTCGCTCAACCAACTGAGCCACCCAGGCGCCCTTTTTTAAAGATTTTATTTATTTTAGAGAGACAGAGAACGCACGAGCAGGGAGAAGCAGAGGGGGAAGGAGAGGGAGAAAGAATCTAAAGCCAATGCCACAGAGCGTGAAGCCTGACGTGGGGCTCGATCCCAGGACCCTGAAATCATGACCTGAGCCAAAACCAAGAGTCAGATGCTTAACCGACTGCGCCACCCAGGCGACCCCCACAACGTATTTTTAAATGATAATGAAGGGCTCCATCTTTTCTTATAATGTCTGTAAGTGTGGATACAAACATTCCCCCCACCCCTTTTTAAGTGAGTAAACAGGAAAATTAAGTGATTTGCTCACAGGTACAAAATAAATTCATGGCAGAATCAAGAATGGAGAAAACAGCCACTACTTCAGTCGGTCTTCCGGCACGCCCTTCACTAGCCGTCATACCAGCATTTTACACGTCTGAGTAGAATGTATTTCTCTTTACGTCACAAAGATAAACTGTTTCTGTGACGGGGTCCACTTGAATAACTGAAAATGAACAACAAGCCAATTTTTATGGTTCATTTTCTCCAACTGATCTCACAATATTAGGATGTGTGAAAAACAGTATTTATTGCAACACGTGATGAGAGAGCGGCCACCAGTAATGAGCCTTACAAGTTGCTGGAAGCAAAACAAAGTTTACTGACATTTGGAGGGAAACACAACAACAGAGGAAGAAGTAATTAAACAAGAAGGTGTCTAGACAAAGGCACAGTGTTCCACAATCGCTTCATACCCTGTGCACGGTAAACCCGCTCAGAGAGCAGAGAGGGTAAAGCAAGATAAGGCTTGCATTAGAAGCTACATATTTATACCATTGCTATTATTCTGTCTTACAACAAAAGGTGCTATAAAATCCCTCTGGAGGAGAAAAGTGCAACACAAAGCCTGTATAACAAAGGAAAGCAAAAGTAGCAACAAGGACCCAATCATCCCTTTGACGTCTCCTCTCGCAGGAATACACATGGTGCACGGTGTTTCAAACTCAGCAAAAGAAGGTTTCGACTGGAATTATGGACTTTCGGGTTAAAGACATATTCTGCAGGAAGAGTCCACCCAAAGTTTGAGAGCTAGTGCAAAGAGACATTTGTGGTTGGTAACTAAGTGGAGATAACGCCTAATTTTTCACTAGGTCATAATAATTCCCTTTGGGAAGAAGTGCTTTATCTTGAAACTAATTATTCCAGTTTTTGCTATATGGTTCATGCTCTTACACTGCAGCTGTCTCACACTCGCTTGATGCTGAACTTTGTAGCGTCAGAGAAGAGCAGCCCGCCCAGAGAGCCCCACTGGACAGACCGTTGGGAGCTGTTTTTACCCGAAGCTGCTGAGCTATCGCACAGCCTTTTCACACTGACCACATAAAACTGAGCGCACCTGATCACGCATTACCCCTTCTCAAAGTCACGTTAGAGAAACTGTTTTTAAAAGAGGCTTTCAAACTAGTCCTTCAGGCATTTAAAAAATCTTCATATAAAAGTCCATTTCTTTAATACATAAGAACAAACATTTTTCCTTTTAAAAAATCTCATTTTTAAGCCAAAATAAATTACAACTTGCTGAAATACCCTTGTTAATGGCTCAGTGCTTATTTCAGATGCATGGAGCTAAATTTTTTTTTTTTTTTTGCACATCTTCAGAAATTAAAGATACTAAAACTAAAGATACTAAAAACAAAACTCTAAGATGACATGAAGATACAACCCTGGCTCAGGGAACAGATCAAGCTTTAAGTCTTTAGGAATAAAAAACTGATACTCATCATCCCATCTATATAGTTTTGTATATGTACATATTAACAATCTATTCAATGATTTTTAAAAAGGACAGAAACTTCATAAAACTATTTCAAAACTCAGAGCATAAAAGTGTCAAGAAACAAAACACTTAATGTACAATCTATCCCATTTGGCAATGTGTAAATTATGTTGAAAGAAAAACTTATCTACAAATATAACAAAACAAAAGGAAATGTGATCTAAGAAGTGCTTTCAGGTCCACAGCTCTTCAGTTCTTCCGAATTTGTAGATCAGAGTGCTAAAAGATATGAAAATAAATCATGAGGAAACAATGCATGGGAATAAGCAACAAAGAATTCATTTTCTAAATATGCTTTGACAGGTACCTCCCTGGTTCCTTTGTATCAATTTCTAAACAAAAAGACCGCAGTGGTGCTGGTCTGAATGTGCTTGTTTTGTACAGCAATTTGTTGACCTTGATGGCTAAACTTGATTAAACACGCTTTCTTAAAGCCTGGAAAGTTATTAGATAGGAAACTTGTAAGGAATAGGGGAATTTCTCATAGTGGCAGCATTAGGGCTCCTTTTAACTCTGGGTTTCTACAGCAACTGAAGAATCTTAAAAACAGACCATGCTGCAATTCTTCGTACATTTTCCATGTAATTACTGTACCAGGAGGCCTGGCAAGGCCGCAGGCTCTTAGCAAAGTGCTAGGAATGTAGGAGTCAAAACAAGGCCAATGGCGCTCACGAATAGAGCTGAGAGCCTGAGGGAGACAAATTCCAACAGCTAAAAAAAATGCTGTCAAGGCGATGCACCTGGTGCCGAGGGAGTGAAATAGAAGGATCCGCCGAGTTTAGAGAAGTCAAGAAGGTCTTCCAGAGAAAATGGCTGAACTGAGATCTAAAAGAAGAGTGGGAATGATCTCAGCGAAGTACGGCGGCGGGGAAAGTGGGAGAGGAGCAGAGAGGTGGGACACGCAAGGACCAGAAACTGAGCTGCAGGCATGTTGGATGTGCTGGATTTGAAATGTCAGCCACTCAAGATAAATAGGACACTGGACACACGGTTCAGACGTGGAGATAGACGTCTGTGACTCATCGGCATATATGCAATAATCGAAGTCCTGAGCATAAAGGAGCTCACTTAGAAGGAAAAGAGGCCCCGACTGGAGCCTTAAGAAACTGCAGAAGTGGAGGGCCAGTGGGTGGGAGGGCCAGCTGCAAAGGAAGCAGAGGCAGAGTGGCTGCACTCCGGTACTGAGAGGAGGCGCCCAGCTGGCTGCTTAACTTGCCAGGCTCTGAGCAGAGCGCACAGCTGATCACGCATTACCAGCCAGTGTAGCAGCCAGTCCCCATGAGCGCAGGCCTTTCTCCATGCAAGGTTTCTGTTCGTCCAACTGTCAATTACGTGGTCTCATCTACCCCCACCAAGGGCTGAATCTGAATCTCAATTTGATCTCTGAACAGTGCCTGTGGCTCCTGGGTGACTCAGTCAGGTAAGCATCTGCCTTCGGCCCAGGTCATGATCCCAGGGTCCTGGGATCAAGCCCCGCACTGGGCTCCCTGCTCGGCAGGAAATCTGCTTCTCCCTCTCCCTCTGCTGCTCCCCCTGTTTGTGCTCTCTCTCTGTGACAAATAAATAAATAAATAAAAATCTTTTTAAAAAATAAACAGTGCCTAAGATGTCTTCAGGAAAACTTAACTGTATCCCCCAGAAGGTTGTTGGTCACATGCCAAGAAACACGATCACAAGACAGCAGAAACTGTCAAACATCTTTCAAAGCCACGAGTGTCCAGGCCATGGCGCAGTAAGAGGGCAGAGCACAGCGGTCTCCCTGAACTGGGGGAATGGAGCTGAGAGTTCAGAGAGGCCAAAGGGGCTGGAATTTGGGAGGGAGAGTACAGACAGCTAGAGAGGGAGCACAGGAGATGCGCAGGAGGCTCCCCTTGAGTCTTCTGCCGAGTACTGATCAGCAGATGAATGCGAAGAAACTACCCAAGGAAAGGGAAGGAGCCACTCCCAGAGCTGTCACAGGGCCGGGAAGACTTCACAGTCTCCTAAGCGGAGTTGGGACGCCTCAGAATACACGGCACATGAAGGGCACCGCCTTGGTAAGGGGGCGCATCAGTCCTAGCCTCGAGCTGCTCTAGTCCTGCCCTCCAAAGCTTACAAGCAAGACTCAAAAGGCTCGAACTGTTTCCAAGCGACCCAAGTGCACCCAGAACAAAGCTCAAAAATGTTTAAAGGAATGCCAAAAAATCCAGCCCCCCACCAGCTGCATGCAAAGAAGCAAATGGGAGGAAAAAGACCCAAAATGAAGACAAAGTAGCAATAACAGGAACAGACTCAGAACTGACACAATTCAAGGGACCCTGAAATGGTTATAAACATACATCATATGTTCAAGAAGGTGGAGGAGAGCGTGAGCATGCTAAGAAATATGGAAAATCAAGCAAACGGAGATGAAATGCACATGTCTGAACTGACAGGTACACTGGATGGGAATGACTGTGGACACCGCAGAAGAGACTAGTGACCTTAAAGATATAACAGTAGCAAGTATCCCAAATGAAACACAGACAGAAAACAAAAACAAAAACAGAACAAAGCACTCATGGGTGTGGGATGACTCAAGCAGCCCGGTATACATGTAACTGGACTCCGAGGACAGTGGGATGGACAGAAAAAAAATCTTTGAAGAAGTAATGGCAAAAAGATTCCAAATCTGATGAAAACTAAACATACAGATCCAAGAAACTCAATGAACCCCCAAAAGAATAAATATGCAGAAAATTACATCACAGCACATCATAATCAGATTGATCAATATATGTGCTGCCAAAGGGAACACCGTAATCAGATTGCTTAAAAACAGTGACGAAAACAAAGTTCTTCAAGGCTTATATTCTAATGATTTTGTGAGGTTGGGGGGGTATAAATTTATAAATGGATGCCTAAAATACTTATCTTTACACTAAAAGACATTCATTCTGAAAAGCATAGGATATGAGCTTAAAATTTTTTTATTAGTAGGCTCCAATGTAGGGCTCAAAATCATGACCCTGAGATCGAGACTGGAGCTGAGATCAAGAGCCAAATGCTTAACTGACTAACCCACGCAGGCACCCCACGAGCTTCATTTTAGGGTTTTTTGGGGTTTTTTTCAGAAGACTACCCCTATAAAATACTTCTAATATTGTTTTATTTTTATTTTTACTTTTAGTTTTCTTAAAAACTTAACAAAAAAATCCAATTTCCTAACCAGGTTTTGTATACGGCATGCATAATATGTATTAATTCTGATTTCTTTCTGTTTTTCTTTTTTTAATAAAGGTACCTGATACGGTTTTTTTTTTTTTTTAAAGATTTTATTTATTCATTTGAGAGAGAATGAGATAGAGAGAGCATGAGGGAGGGAGCGTCAGAGGGAGAAGCAGATTCCCTGCCGAGCAGGGAGCCCGATGCGGGGACTCGATCCTGGCACTCCAGGATCATGACCTGAGCCGAAGGCAGTCGCTTAACCACCCAGGCGCCAGACAATTACATGGGAATTGAAAAGGTGACATATATAAATCATCCAGCTGAGCTCTCAGCTCATAGCAGGACCCCAGTTAAATAGTTTATGTATGCCCTTATACAATAGTGGAATTTTCACCTTTTCAAAGAAGTTCTAAACACTGTAACTAATTCAAGGGATTTATACATTCTGTATGCTGCTCTTATAATGAAGTAACATTTCTGTAAATGTTTCAGGTGTGGTTAAGAAATTAGGCAACTGGCAGCAGCTCTTTCTGCCCACGGGTCCTGTCCCCGTGCTTTAATAAAACCACCATTTTGCACCAAAAAAAAAAAAAAAAAAAAATTAGGCAACTTACCTAAAAAATATAAGTGCGTTTTGAAAAAACACAGCCAGTCCTGGATAAACATCGGTATCTGCACAAAGTGAAATGGATCAGAAGATTACACAAGGCAAATGGCAGTGACAAAGTATTTGTGCCACTCATAATGACATGCTCTAGATGTTATAAAATACGGCTATTATTCATTAACGCTAAGAAATCTATAATGAAATTGAAGGAAGAAAATGTCAATCTCGTTCTCCCAAAACAAAGGACTGTTCTCACTCTGGATAAAAGACGGTGAACTTCATAGGTTTTTTTGTCTACAGTAATCGCTATGCTTGTAGCTGAGCCAGAACTGCTGAGGAAGCAGCAGCTCCTCCCTTTACTTTCAATGGTCAATACAGCGCTCTCCCCTTTATCTGCGGTTTCGCCTCCCGAGGTTTCACTTATGCATGGTCAACCACCATGCAGAAGCAGACGATCGTCCTTCTGATTTCTCATCATCATCAGGTCAACAGTAACCTAAGCCTACGTCACATGCCTACGTCACTCACCTCCCTCCATTTCATCACCCAGACGTGTTACCATCTCACATCATCACCGGAATAAGAAGGGTGAGTACAGTACAAGATATTTTGAACTTATTATAGTACACTATTATAATTGTTCCATTTTATTATTAGTCATGTGGTTAATCTCGTCTTGTGCCTAATTTACAACTTAAACTTTATCATGGGTCCTTATGTATGGGGAAATCATAGTATAGTTAGGAATCAGTACCATCCACGGTTTCAGACGTCCATGGGGGTCTTGGTACATAACAGTCGCGGATAAGATGGGGGGGAAACTACTATATAGAAATATGAAATGTTAGAAAGGTACACATTAAATTCTTGATGATTTAATAGTCTGTACACTTATTTTCTTTCATGAATTCAGGAGTTTTATTGTGCAAATCTTACAGATACAGAAAGGATCATTTTAATTCTTCATCACGTTCTTTCACTGAATCTCCCCTGAAAGAAAGTTACTATCTTCAAAGGAAGAGAAAAAAAACTGGAAACTATTTAAATTTTTGTGGATTTTTAACTTTTATAAAACTATGAACTGTCAATTAAAAATACTAGACCTGATGAAAAAAACCTTCACTTTTTAGCTTTCGATACCATAGCAAACAATACAACAGCATGGTCAAGAGCTCCAAGTCTGAGACAGATCCCCGGATGTGAATCCTAACTCTACCAAGTGACTAAATGTATGACCATGGGCAAATTATTTAACCTTATTATGCCCTTAAGTTTCCTCACCTGTAAAGTGGGCACTATAACAGCACCTACCCCACAGACAGAGAGTGAGGAATGTATGACCACATAGAGTGCTTAGAACAGTACTTGGCCCATAAAGTGCTGTATAAATGTTAGCTGCTATTATGATTAGTAATAGGTCAAGAAAATCTGTACAGCAAAAGATCTGAACTATGTGTTAGAAATGCTCTCTGAAGTAAAAGCATATTCAGTTTATAAACAGAAAAGTATATATAATGAGTATTGCTGTAGGAATACAAAGATGAAATCCATAATTGAGAAATTTCTCAATGTGTACTAGTTCTTTAAAAATTAAAATACAACCAATGAGTGCACAACATTTACAAACGTTAATACTTCCCTACGCACCTTCCAGAAATGATAATTTATACCCATTTTCATAATAGAAACCAGAAAGTTTCACCTGTTGCTTGAAGTAACTAAGCAGACTTTCCAAGGAAATCAGTAATAGCACTTAAGAGTCAGGATAGAGTGAGATTAAGACACACTTCCCTATATGATTCCATTTATATGAAATAGGCAAATCTACAAAGACAGAAAGTAGCTTAGTGGTTGCCTAGGCCTGATGGAGAAAGGTAATGGGAAGTGACTGCTAATGGGTAAGGGGTTTCTTTTTAGGGTGATAAAATGTTCTAAAAGTAGATTGTGTGAGGCGCCTCAGTGGCTCAGTTGGTTAAGCGTCTGACTTTGGCTCAGATCATGATCTCAAGGTCCTGGGATCAAGCCCCATATAGGGCTCCATGCTCAGCGGGGAGCCTGCTTGTCCCTCTGCCCCTCCCCCCACTCTTACTCTCTCTTAAATAAAATCTTTAAAAAAATAAAATTGGATTGTGTGATGGTAGCATAACTCTAAATATACTAAAAGCACTGAAATATATACTTTAAATGGAAATTACATCTCAGTAAAGCTGTTTTTAAAAAAGCACTTTCGGGCGCCTGGGTGGCTCAGTCGTTAAGCGTCTGCCTTCGGCTCAGGTCATGATCCCAGGGTCCTGGGATTGAGTCCCACATCGGGCTCCCTGCTCGGCGGGAAGCCTGCTTCTCCCTCTCCCACTCCCCCTGCTTGTGTTCCTGCTCTCGCTATCTCTCTCTCTGTCAAATAAATAAATAAAATCTTTAAAAAAAAATTTTTTTTTTAAATTAAAATAAAAAAGCACTTTCAAGGACACCTGGGTGGCTCAGTCAGTTAAGCGTCTGCCTTCGGCTCAGGTTATGATCCTGGAGTCCTGGGATCGAGTCCCGCATTGGGCTCCCTGCTCAGCGGGGAGCTTGCTTCTCCCTCTCCCTCTGCCTGCCCCTCCCCCTGCTTGTGCTCTCTCTGTCTGTCAAATAAATAAATAAAATCTTTAAAAAAAAAAAAAAGCACTTTCCTTCACATGAGCTTCATACTAGAACTGTGTACTCCGTTAGTATTTTTAATAACTAAAATAACACTTTATTTTTAAGTAATCTTTACACCCAATTGGGGTCTCAAACTCACAACCCTGAGGTCAACAGTTGCACACCCTCCCGACTGAGCCAGCCAAGCACCCCTAAAATAACACATTTTAGATACACTTGATGAGCAGTATTATTTAAACAGTAGCCAACCACTTGTACTAACTTATTCTGTGCCAAGTGAAAAACAAAGTTTCCAAAGATTGAACTAGGAACTGAAGGGGTCCTATAACAGTATTAAAAGGTCAGCTGTGGGTAAGAACAAGGAGATGTGACAGTTAAGCAGAGTGACAAAGATTCTGGGGGTAGAGGGGTCAGAAGATGAGTAAGTGGTGTTACGTGTTATCTGAAACAGACTCCTGTCTTCGGAGTGAAGAGAGAGAAAGGGGTTCTTCTGGGACTGGGTCCTGCCTCTCCACCCACCCTGGAGGAAAGCTATGGTGCCTGGAGCAGCTGCTCAGAACGGTGCACTGAGAGCTCACGCCACTGAGTGGAGTGAGCATCAAGTTTCTGCATGAAGGCTACACACACATATTCAGTCTTACCCCTAAAAGCCTCCCCTGCACCTATGCCTGAAAAATTCCAGGCTGGGTTGGAGAGAGGAGATATCAGTGGAAAGATATCGGGGTTCACACCCGTGAGCAGAAATCCTTGAGGCAAGGTATGTTTTGGAATTCAAAAATTTGCACATTTAAGAATGGTTAACACAGGGCATAAATATTACAGAGCACCCCAGCTCTGTTTGGACCAGCATCCACAATCAAATACAACCACATTCTAGCAAGAAAATACGTGAATACTTATTCAATGGAATAAAGACCATAAGGAGCCCCGTCAACTTAGGTCAGGTTTTGCTGCCAAGCTGATTATGAAAAACCTGACTTTCAGCACTTTGTGGATTTTAGAATTACGTATAAGGTACTGCAGATCTGTACAGGCTTCTCACTTTACCACTTACAACCCTCAGTAAAAGGACCTCTGGTATAGAGCCTGGCTGTCCAGGGTAAGGAAGGAAATCAGACACTCTAGAGATGTCCAGTTACCTGGTCTTGTCAGTGGCTTAGATTCCACAACCAGGCTATCCCACTGCAATCAAGGACCCCACTGAGAAGTTTTATTAAACAACTTATGTATCTTCAAGCTAAGTGAATAGTTAGACTAAATTTTACTCCAGGTGGGGTTGACGGACTAAGCTAAATGTAAAAGACATATCTAAGTCTCTATGAAAAAAAACAGGAATAAATACTTACTTTGGGTAACATATGCACCAAAAAGAATCCACATGGAAGCAATAAGTGACCCAAACATCAACATGAAACCAATGAAGAGCCAAACTCGAGCACCTGCATGAAGAATAGGCTTTACGATTTCGCTCATTTCTACAGCTGTCTGAAGAATGCATTAACACTGGAAACACTATTAATCTAACACATGGTATGCATATCAAAGACAGTCACATATTTGCATACACCTGCTATAACAATGAACTGAATGAAGATTTAAAAGATGAACAATTAAAGGGGTTAAGCCATACTTGGGAAGAGAAAAAAGGAGAATCACCTTTCTGTGGGCTAGAGAAACCCTGGCAAACTAAGCTAGGGGAGCTTCTAAGTAATTCCATGACTAAATTGAGTAATTGATTAATTAAATCCTAAAGTCATCATTAGCTTTGCAGGAGGAGTAACCTGGAATCCAAGAGCCATTGATTTTAAATAGTAACATTTTACTTATAGACTATGAGCAGTAAAACATGACTAAAGTAGTACTTCTGGCGGTGACTTTAACTTCATTAAGGATTTAAATAACACCAAAACTTTTTTTCAAAGTTAATAAAAAAAATTTTACGTAATCCTAACTAGTCCTATATAAAGAGACTTTTTTCTCCTGCCTTCAAATCCCTGTCTGCCAGTGCATTTAAAACTCAAAAGTGCCTTTACCTGTTCTTCCCAAACAGCCGCTTTCATAGCTGTCCCCCCTCACTTGAGCGTTGGACACAGCATTTATCCTGGAACAACACAAGATCATCTCATAAGCTCGCATGCTGCTAAACCAGTCGCAGATATTTACATAACATTTAAAGAGAAACATTTCCGAATTAAAGTCAGTCTGAAAAACAAACTGAGGGTTCTAGAGGGGAGGGGGGTGGGGGGATGGGTTAGCCTGGTGATGGGTATTAAAGAGGGCACGTTCTGCATGGAGCACTGGGTGTTACATGCAAATAATGAATCATGGATCACTACATCAAAAACTAATGATGTAATGTATGGTGATTAACATAACACAATAAAAAAAAGATTTAAAAAAAAGTCAGTCTGAATAACTGAACATATCTTTTAACTTAACAGATATCCTAGTGGATAGAAATGTTACTCTCTACCTAAACTACACCCAGAAAACATAGTTAATTTTAAGAAATTACTATCACTTGTCTCCAGAGATTATGGAAGAGGGGTCAGTTTTCTGATTTCTTTGCCTATTTTACATTTATACACAAATGACTCAGGGTGAGTCATATTTTAAGGTTCTCATTATAATCAAGAGTTAAGTTCCTCTCTGTGTTAAAAGTCAAGTGATTTTCTCTGATCCATTTCTCAAAGTCACACATTTGATCTCTATATAATAAACAGGCTCACTTTACTCAGCCTCTCTTGCCATTTTTGTTAGAGCAAGATGCATTTACAGTAGAAATGTAGCCTCTTCTCAGCATCCTTAATGGATGTAAGTAGTTCCATCTTCTACAATTTAACTTTTTTTGAAATATCTTGTTTTTAGAGAGAGAGAGAGAGAATGCACGAGCAGGGTGGGGAGGGATGGGGGGAAGGAGAGAGAACCTTAAGCAGGCTCCGCATTCACCGTGGAGCCCAACGGGGACTCAATTTCACGACCCTGAGATCATGACCCGAGCCAAAATCAAGAGTCAGACACTTAACAGACTAAGCCACCCAGGCACCTGCACAATTTAACTTTTATAACTCTTAACAGTATAAGGAGATTACATAATCTTAATATTTTAACATAGTCCTTAAAATTAATAAAAGATATCCACAGAAAGTTTCCAAACTCTTTTATGAAATGAAATTTAACAGATAAACCCAAAAATGATTTAATAAAAAAGAAGAGTCATAGACCAATCTCATTAGAGGCCAATCCTGCCCTCCCCCCAGCTACTAGCAAACACATTCAAACAACACATTAAAAAAAAAAATTATACTCCATGCTAAAAGTTCTATGTGTTACAATACTCAGGGAATGATTCACTACTAAAAAGGAATCTAGAAATGTAACATATTTCGTTAAATCTAAGATACCACTGATTTTTTAAGATGCATGAATATTTTTTTTACCAAGAAAGAAAAAAATATCAACTGGGGGGCACCTGGGTGGTTCAGTCGGTTGAGCATCAACTCTGTCTCAAGCAGTCTCCCGGCTGAGCACAGAGCCCAACATAGGGCCTGATCTCACGACTCTGAGATCATGACCTGAGCCGAAATCAAGAGTTGGATGCTTAACTGACTGAGCCACCCAGGCGTCCCTCTCTCAAATAAATCTTTAAAAAAAAAAAAAAAAGTTCTCTCTCTCCCTCTCCCTCCTCAAAAAAAAAAATTACATATATATATAAAATCAATTGTAATTATAAGGTAATACTGGCTATAAGCAGCACCCACATTGGGGCGCCTGGGTGGCTCAGTTGGCTGAGCATCTGCCTTCAGCTCAGGTCATGATCCCAGGGTCCTGGGATCGAGCCCTGCGTCGGGCTCCCTGCTCAGTGGGGAGCCTGCTTCTCCCTTTCCCTCTCCCTCTGTTGCTCCCCCTGCTTGTGCTCTCTCTCTGTCAAATAAATAAAATCTTAAAAAAAAAAAAGAAGCACCCTCATATTCAGAGATATTCAAATACAAAAAATAATGTCAGGACTGATAAAATACAGTAACTGACCAGCTTAACAACAGTTTAAGAAGAAAAATCACGTGATAATCTTTACAGATGCTAAAAAGATATGTGACTAAATTCAACACTCATTCTTTTTTTTTTTTTTTTTTAAGATTTTATTTATTTATTCATGAGAGACAGAGAGAAACAGAGGGAGAAGCAGGCTCCCAAGGAGTGGGAAGCCCTATGTGGGACTCGATCCCAGGACCCTGGGATCATGACCTGAGCCAAAGGCAGACACTTAACCATCTGAGCTACCCAGGTGCCCAACACTCATTCTTGATTTAAAAAACTTAATATAATGGGGAAAAAATATATATATTTATCATGTTAAAGAAGAACCCATCAATTAAATTAAAAGTTACTTGAAATAGCATTAAACTATAAGGAAAACATGTTTGTCGGAAAACGATCTTGAATTAAGAATCACCCTCATACTTACATGAAGAAAGCCAATGTGGAGAACACGCCACACGTGTGAAAGGCATGGTTCAACTGCTCTGGCTTAGGGTACACCACGGCGGCGTCAATCATTATCCACCAACCTGTAAAAAACTGGCACAAGAGCCCAAGTCATTAAAATAACACTAACAATGGGCTCAGCATGAAGTTACTTGTTCTTTAATATTCCTATATTTCTACAGACCATATAAATGAAACATATTTCTAGTCTGAGTTCTGGATGTGGAAATATAACAAAATAAGAATCCCTTGTTTACTTACTCTTGATAGCATTTGAGGTGAACTTACCTAATCAAATCTGTGTAACATTCTGAAGTTCTGCTCTCAATGCAAGATAAAAAATTTGTTATCTAGAACAAATTATCTGCTTCTTTTGCCCACCATAATTACATGCACTGAAGCTCTCTCTTTTTTAAAAGATTTTATTTATTTGAGAGAGAGAGAGAGAGAAGGCACGTGCCCAAGAGCGGGGGGAGGGGCAGAGGGAGAGAGAGAATCTCAAGCCAACTCCTGGCTGAGCACAGAGCCCAACACAGGGCCTGATCTCATGACCCTGAGATCATGACCTGAGCCGAAATCAAGAGTTGGATGCTTAACCGACTGAGCCAGTCAGGCGCCCCTGAAGCTCTCTTAACTAACCTCCAGCTAACCAGCTCCTGATTACCTGATGTGTTTCATTCTCTCCAGAGAACATTCCTTCTTAATACACCCAAGCTCTTCTGCATCCACAAATGAGTTGTATGCTTACCAAGGGTTAGCTGTCATGTCTCCAAAACTATTTAAGCCTGCCATAGTTTTGGTTTTTTTTTTTTTAAAGATTTTATTTATTCATTTGAGACACAGAGATACAGAGAGAGAGAGCATGAGCAGGGAGAGAGGCAGAGGGAGAAGGAGAAGCAGGCTCCCTGCTGAGCCAGGAGCCCGATGTGGGGCTCGATCCCAGGACCCTGGAATCATGACCTGAGCCGAAGGCAGATGCTTAACATCTGAGCCACCCAGGCGCCAAGCCTGCCATAGTTTTAATCGATTATGTAGTTTGATTAAATAATGTGTAACTGACTGAACATGAGTTTGTAAAATGTCATGTTTCTCTATAAACTAAACTGAAAAGACTTTGAGAAGCTGCTAAAGAATTTCAAGGACAAATTAAGTGCAGGTGAAATGACCACAAAGAGTAAAAAAAAAAAGTAGAAGCTTCACAATTATCTTTAATTCCTGCTCTGGGTTATTTTTTTTTTTCCTACTGGACTTCAAGTACAGAACTGTATACTGAAAGAGATACGTTTTTTTTAAATGTAATCGATACTGAAATTTGCTTCAGAAACAGGATGATGGACCGCTAACGCAAGACTGGTCGTGATTTGTTTTGAAGCTGGGTTATACGAACATGGGATGAGCAGGGCTCCTTACACTATTCTATTTTTGTTGACTGCATATGCTCCACATGTTTTATAATAAAAAGCTGAAAAAGAAAAAAATGTCCAGAAGAAGATGAAGCAAGAGTTTCCTCCACAGAGTTCTTGGTCTCACTCCCCCTCAGAGCTGCCTCTGGGGATAGGGGGCTGGCATCCCTTCCCTGGAGCACCGCAGGGTTTCAGTTCCAATGCAGCCTTGGGTCCCTACTGCTGTCTACACATCCTGAATCTCGCTGAGTCACAACACTATTGGTTTTCAAGTTCTGAGCCTCTGATGAGCTTACGAGACTTAGACATATTGTATCATTAGCTTAAAAATGCTACTGCTTATGATAATTGTATTATCACTTGAACTGAAGAAAAGATATTAAGCTCAACAAATTTACAAAGTCAAACGAACCCAGGGCCTACCATGTTTTGTTCAGTCATATCTAGAATTCTAATTGTTCATACAAGGTAACATTGAAATAAACAGTTCTGAAAGGGTATTCATGGTCCAAAGGAATCGACATTAATTTTCAGGGCAAAGCATGAGGCAGCAAGGTCACCGACCAGGCTTTTTCCCTTACCAATATGCCTGCCACCACAGAAGCCACGGCATTTCTTCTCTCACTCCAGTCAATACATTCGCATTCTGGCCAACGGAAATTATCGAGGAAGCCTGCCATTTTCACCCTGTAAGCATGGATTTTTCATTAAACTCTGTATTCTACAAATAAAAAGACAAAAAATAATCACTCTGAGGAAATGTTTTTAAGAAGTGAAATATCTCTGCCTTTCTTAAGGTCTTAAACAGAAATTTGCTTTGGGTCCAAACCTAGAGTTAAGGAGAAAAATTAAATACTTCGATGAATACCTATTGACAGGTACGTAGGACTGTGTTGGGACACAAGGGGGAGCTCATTTACCAAATGAGCCTGCTGCTTTTAAAACACGTCTGCAAATTCCTTGGCACTTCCACTTCACTGAGAAATCAATCTATATCCCTCCCCTTGAATTTAGGCCAACAATAAAAACTGGCTGAGCAATAGTAGAGGAAGGGATGCTATGTAACTTCGGCCATACAACTTCTAGGACTAGATAGTAAAACGCAATGCAGCTTGTAGCTGGTTCTCTGGAACACTGGTACCAGAGTTCTGAGTTGCCATGTAAGAAATCCAAGGTCACAATGCTGTGAGGAGACTGGCCCCCAGTTCCCAGCCAACAGCTAGCCTCCCGTGCCAGAGGTGTGAGTAGCCATTTCTAGGTGACTGGCGTGCCAGCTACCGCACCCTGTCTGGTACCCAGACTTCCGGCTTTACCCAACGAAGCCCCAGATATATGGAGCAGAGACACCATCCCAGCTGTCTGTGTCCTTTACCAATTCCTGACCCACAGTAAACCATAGGCATAATAAAATGGCTGTTTTAACTACTAAGTTTTGGAGTTATCAGGAATGCACCAATCGGTAACTAGAAGGAGAAAAATCATGTGCATAAAGAACTATAAGGGTACAACATGTGAGAATTTTCAAAAAAAGTACATTCAGATGAGGTGATCCAGGAACACCTTAAATTCCAAAAAAACTATTTGAAAGCACTGAAGAGTGCTGAAAAGCAGGCAGAAACTGGAGGGAATTTACCCTTGAAAGAAAACACAATGAGTAAGACCCACTTTTATACAGCTTTTTCCACTGAAGAACCCCCTAGCCTCCCACTCCCAGCCCAGTTGAGTCTCTGTGGTGCATCGTGGCTAAAACTTGAGCAAAAATACCATAGTCTTTTTGGTTTGAGGTATAAGAGGATGGAGTTCAGGATTATTAGAGCAGCCGGGAACTGAGAGAGGAAATCTTGGAAAGGGGTGAGTTACAGGAAGGAGCCCCAAACACTTCAATATAAACTCTCTTTAAATATCTGACTAACCCCCCAAACAGAACACCCATGGAGGAAACTCCAAGAAACTCAGCAGGGAAAAAAAAAGATAGCTGGAAGGCTAAAAGAACTAAGAGTTCCCCTGTGCCCACAGCAAGATATTTTAGAGCTTGAGTTCCAAGTCAGAGATCAGTAAACACCTTGGCATTATCCTAATAAGGTGTAAAACCAAGTGTCTATAATTTCAAGGTGATCAGCCAGCATTTCATCCACCTGTTAGAACAAAAACTGACACCCTTCAGATGAAGATAACTGAATTGAGAGTGTCTATAACGTATCATCCACAATGTCTAATATGTAGTAAAAAATTATTAGGCATTCACAGAAGCAGGAACAATGTGATCTATTTTCAAGGAATAAAGAAAAAGAAGTCAATAGAAATAGACCCCAAAATGACTCAGATATTGAAATTAGCAGACAAGGACTTTAAAGCTACCAATATAAACCATTCAAAGACTTAAAGGAACATGGTCCAAATAACTAAACTGATGGAGGATCTCAGTGGACAGATAATTTTTAATGTAAATTTTAAAACTGAAAATTATAATCTTTGAAATTTTAAATTAACTAAATGGCTTTAATAGGAGATTAGAGACAGGAGTAGAAAAGGGTAGTAAACTTGAAGAAAGATCAAAGGAAATTATCCAGTCTAAAGAACAGGGTTTTTTTTTTTTAAGGGATATTTTTTTCTGAGGAATAAAAATGAACAGAGCCTTGGTGAACTAAGGATCACCAGTAACTGATCCAATATATGTTTAACTGGGTCCCAGAAAAAGACAGAATGAGGAAAAAAAAATATTTGAAGAAATAAGGGCCAATAATTTCCCAAGTTTGGTGATAAATATTAATTTACAAATCCAGGAAGCTCAGCAAATTCCAAAGAGGTTAAACAGAGAAAACATCATAATCAAACTGCTGAAAATCAGAAATAAAAGAAACACTTGACATAGTTTTAGGGGGAAAAAATCAACTTATCATAATGACTGACTTCTCAACAGAGGCCAGGATAGTGAGAAGAATTTCTTTAAGTGCCTTTTTTTTTTTTAAAGTAATCAATCCCAGTATCCAGTGAAAATATTCTTCGGAAGAGAGCATGATAGGGGCGCCTGGGTGGCTCAGTCAGTTAAGCATCCAACTCTTGATTTCAACTCAGGTCATGATCTCAGAGTTGTGAGATCAGGCCCCTGAGCTGAGCATGGAGCCTGCTTAAGATTCTCTCCCTCTGCTCCTCCCCCCACAGCTAGTGCACTCTCTCTTTCTCTCTCAAAATAAATATTTTTTAAAAGGGAGCATGACAGTCATTCTACTACCTATCTACCCAAGAGAAATAAAAAGACACACGTACACAAAAACTTGAACACAGATGTTGACAGCAACATTAGTCACACTAGCCAAGAAGTATAGCAATCCAACATATATCAACTGATGAACGGATACATAAAATGTGGCATATCATACAATGGAATACAGATTCAGTGATAAAAGGGAATGAAGTACTGACACATGCCACAACAGAGAGGAATCTCAAACACATTATGCTAAGTGAAAGACATGAGACCACATCTTGTATGATTCCATTTATGTGAAATGTCCAGATGAGGCAAATCTATAGACAGAAAATAAATGTGTGGTTGCCTAGTGACAGTGGAGGAGAGTGGAATAGGGAGTCACTGCTAATGGGTACAAGGTTCTAAAATTAGACTGTGGTCAGACCATCATAGGGGAAGGGAAGAGAGAGAGAGATCAAGAAATAGACTCTTAACTACAGAGAACAAACTGATGGTCACCAGAGGAGAGGTGGGTGGGGGGAAAGGTGAACTAAGTGATGGGGATTACAGAGGGCACTTGTCTTGATGAGCACTGGATGTTGTATGGAAGTGCTGAATCACTAAATTGTACACCTGAAACTAATAGTACACTGTATGTTAAAGAAAGAATATAAATAAAAACTTAAAAAAAGAAAATAAGAATGTGGTGATGATTGCACAACCCTAAATATACTAAGAAAACATTGAATTGTACACTTAAAATAGGTGAATGTTATCATATGTACATCTCAATAAAGTTTTTTTTATAAAAATGAGGATAAAATAAAAATATTTTCAGGTAAACAAAACTGAGATAATTCATCACTAGATCTGCACTAAAAATAATGCTAAAGGAAATTCTTCAGGCTGAAGGGAAATGACACCAGACGAATCTCAGATCTGCAGGGAGAAATGCAGAAAACCAGAAATGATCAATATGTGGGTAAACAGACAATCTTTTCTTCTTTTACTTAAAAGATAACTATGTAAAACAAAAATTAGAACTGTATAGCATGTCCACAAAGATGAACTTATTTCTAAACAGTATATCTTCAAATAATATGCTTAAATATGGATTCAGGTGAAATACCTCTAAATTTAATGTGTCCAATTATTCTGAAAAATAAATACAATTTATTACAATAAATTATACATTATAATTTATTATAAATACAATATATTATAGAAGGTCCAAACACTGGAAACATAGGCTGGGAGACGATATTTGCAAAACAAATATCTGACAAAGGATTTGGATCTATAATATAGAAAGAACTAAACATTAGTAATAACAAGATAAAATATAGGCAATAAAAAGTACGTAAGACTTGGGCGCCTGGGTGGCTCAGTTGGTTAAGCGACTGCCTTCAGCTCAGGTCATGATCCCTGGGTCCTGGGATCGAGTTCCTCATCGGGCTCCCCTTGCTCTGCGGGGAGCCTGCTTCTCCCTCTGCCTCTGCCTGCCACTCCCCCTGCTGTGAGCTCGCTCTCTCTTTCTGTCAAATAAATAAAATCTTATAAAAAAAAGTACAGAAGACTTGAGCAAACTTGAAATAGGCAAAAGACCTAAAAAGACAATGACAAGAAGCACATAAAAAGGTATTCAACATTGTCAGGCATCAGGGAAGTGCAAATTAATGAAATATAACATCTCACATCCACTAGAACAGCTAAAATTTAAAAGATTGACAACTCTAAATGTGGGTGAGGTTGTAGAACAAGTGGAAATCTCATATATTTCTGGTGGCAGTTTCTTATAAAGTTAAAAATAAACCTCCCTATAACCCAGCAATTCTATTCCTAGGTATTTGCCAAGGGAAGTAAAAACACATATCCATGCACAAAAATGACTTAGAGAAGAAAGTTTTTAGCAGTTTTATTCATAATAGCCCCAAACTGAAACAATCTAAATGCTCATCAACAGATGGATGGATAAACAAGTTATGATCGAGGGGTGCCTGGGTGGCTCAGTTGGTTAAGCATCTGCCTTCAGCTCAGGTCATGATCCCGGGATCCTGGAATCAAGCCCTGCATCGGGCTCCCTATTCAGCGGGAAGCCTGCTTCTCCTCTCCCTCTGCTCCACCCCCACCCCTGCTTATGCTCTCTATCTCTTGCTCTCTCTCAAATAAATAAAATCTTTAAAAACAAAAAACAAGTTATGATTGATTCATACAATGGAATACTGTTCCGCAAGAGAAAAGGATGAACTGATATATACAACCACACAGAAAAAAAAAAGTAAGCCCTCAAAGACATGATTTAAGTGAAAGAAGGCGGACACAAAAGAGTACATGCTGGGGGCACCTGGGTGCTCAGTTAAGCATCTGCCTTCAGCTCAGGTCATGATCCCGGGATCCTGGGATCAAGCTCCGTATGGGGCTCCCTGCTCAGCGAAGCCTGCTTCTCCCTCTCCCACTCCCCCTGTGTGCGTGCGTGTGTGTGTGTGTCACTCTCCCTGTCAAAAATAAATAAATAAAATCTTAAAAAAAAAAAGAGTGTGTGTGTATGCTGTATAATTCCATTTAAATGCAGCTTAAGAAGAAGTAAAATTAGTCGACAGTCTCAGAAATCAGAACAGTGCTTGCCTACAGGGGGTAAGGACTGACTACAAGGGAACTTTTGGGGGGGGGCAGTGACGGAAATGTTCTATATCTTAATTGGGATAATGGTTATACAGGTACATACATTATCAAAAGTCACTGAAGTGTACACTTGAGACCTGTGTATTTTACAGTATGTAAATTTTACTCACAAAATGTTTTTAGAAGTTTATCATTCAGATATGCTTTAGCTACACTGAAGTCCTGCACATTTTATCACTATTCTGCAGATATAATAATGAATTATCATCAAAGATTAAATATTAACTAGTTAATAGGAAGGGAAGGTCACTATGAATTTAAGACAATGTCTGAAGTTAAGTCTTATTTCCAATTATAAAATTCATTTCCCATATATTAACCTAATTATAAATAGTTCTAAAGTAGAAAATATATAGCTATTTGCATACAATGATTTCTGAAATGTCATGATCTCCTCTCTTCTGGGGCTTAAACTGGAGGGTCAGGGATGGAGTGAGGCAGAGAAACATCGAAGTAATACAAATAATTACTATGGAGGAAACGTGCAGGATCCTAACAGGGAATAAAGGGGAGACCTGTTTTAGAAAGGGTGATTGGGGGGCGCCTGGGTGGCTCAGATGGTTAAGCGTCTGCCTTTGGTTTGGGTCGTGATCCCCACATCGGGCTCCTGGCTCTGCAGGGAGCCTGCTTCTCCCTCTGCCTCTCCCTCCTGCTCGTGCTCTCTCTATATCTCTGTGTCTCGAATGAATAAAAATCTTTAAAAAAAAAAAAAAAGGGTGATTGGGGAAAGCCTCTATGAAGAGGTAACTTACACTTGCTAAAATCTTAAAACATACTAAAATTTAAAAGCTGAGTAAAGTTAATTAGATTAAGAAGCAACAAAAGAGATTGAGGAGGGCAAGGGAAAATTATATACAAAGCCCCTAGGTCCCTTTGGTACCAGCAAGGAAGAATTAGCTGGTACCAAAGAGATTCAGGACACAGTAAGTTAGTGGAGCAGGTTGGCTTGGAATAAGTTTGGAGAGCGACAGATAAGGCTGGATCACAGATTAACCCTGACCTCGTGAAGGATTTGGGTTTCACAGCCCTAACAGGAAACCAGACGAAGAGCTTTAAGGTGAAAAGGAGCCAAGGCCACCAGGAGCCCAGTCGCTATGGTAAACATTTAGGAGAGGAAAGGGAGGGAGAAGGCTAGTCTATTAAGAACGAACCCTCTCAACTGGGAAGAATGCCTTTCACAGGAGTTTTATTGTTGATAGTCACCAAAAGATAAGCATATTTTATCATGACACCATGTTGATTTAACATAAACTGACAATACTCCGAACACTGGCTCCCTGGCTTAAAGTGGAAACAAGTACACAATACTTAATACAAGATAACAAGCCTTTGGAGACTCAATGAAGGCAAAGAATACTCGGAGAAAACCTAAATGTTCAATGATAGAATAAATAGTTCAGTAAAATAGTTTACTTAATGCAAACGTTAAAAATCTATTTCTGAAAAACATTTAATGGCACAAGTAAATCGTAATGGTTAATACTACGTGAAAAAAGTAGGTTATTAAAACTGTATGTATAGCATTATTTCCTTTTTCGAAAAAAGAACTACCAATCTACATATAAAAACACATACATAAGTAGAAATACCAGAAGAACAAACACCAATACTTTTATAATATTATTATATATATGGGTGATAGGATCGCGTGTTTGTTTTGTTTTTTGTCTATTTTCAAAGTTTGCAACTCTTAGCATGAATTACTTTTTAAATACCAAAATTTCGAAAGTTTCAAAAGTTATTATAATTAACATAATGAAGTGCTGATTCTTCTTGCCTGTTGAGAAACTTCTTTGTACAATGTAATATGTCTGTAACTGCTTTTAATAAACTCAGGACTTTTTTGAGGTCAAGCAAATTATTGGTAGGTTCTCCCACAAAACTGACCCTGGTACCAAGTGAAAACAAAACAAAACAAAACATAATTAGTGAACTGAACTAATGGATTACTGGTCCAACCCACAAGTCTTGTAATATATTAGATAGCAATTATTCCCATTACTAAGAGAGGCAACTCTTTATAAAAGGGAATAGGAATCCTTTTCAGAGGGCATTTTAAATGACTCAACTGTCAAAATTTCATTTCCAAAAACTCAGTTTAGGAAACCCAAGGACACTTGCAAAAGCAAGAGGAGAAAACAACTACACACTTCAACATACAAACACAGTCTGAGAAATTTCTGTATGCATCAAAGTCCCAAATAACATCTAATTCAGAAATGTTCCCATTAATCAAATTTCTGCACTACCATCTGTCTGTTCTGCCATCTCTCCACTAGTTGTTAAATGCTACTAGTGTGAGGCACTGAGTATATAAAAACGATTAAGGCAATCAATGTAGAGAATAGTCTAGTTAGGAACATTGTCAGAACATTGTAATTGCATTGCAATATGGGCCATAACACACATACATTATGAGCTGTAGTGTAAAAGTGCTACAACAGAAATGTGAAATAAAGTGTCAAAGGACAGTATTTGCCAGGAAGAGCTGAGGGAAGTTTGACAGAGGAAGAGCAAACTTAGCTGGGTTTTGAAGCATGAATAAGAGTTTGGCAGATGAAAAAGAAGGAAGAAAATTCTGGGCTTGTAAGTAGGGAAATGACAAGATCATCTCTGTAATTTAGGAAGATAATGCTGGCAGCAACTGTGTGGAGGAGGGACTGAAGAGAAATGTTAGCCACCTGCCCTCATTCCAGACAGGGGGGGAATAAGGATGCACACGGAAGCCACACCGGTACAAGCCAAAGAAACGGTTTTTATTTGAGGACTACCAAAGGGGCATTATCAATAGGAAGGGAGAAGCTAAGAATGACAATGGCTGGATGCCTGGTGCATGGTGAGACACCATTAGCCAAAACAGGAAAGGGAGAATGGAAGAGGAGAATCTGAGCATAAGGTATTTGAAAGGACTAAAGAATATTCAGGTAGAAAATACCCAAGACAGATGTACAGGAACCACTGAAAGAGTGGCTTAAGACAGAAATACAGATTAGAAGCTCACAGTAATTCAGTGGTAATTGAAGTCACAGGGCAGTTAAGGTATCTCAGGAGAAGATGTGGAGGAGGACTGAAGACTGATTCAGTGTTCGTCTCTGACTGCTGTCCTTTCTGCCTTGAATTACTGTATGCAGGCACTAGAGCAGACCTATGGATATGATGGCACTGAATCAGCCCAAAATTCTAGAGCATGTACTGAATATTTACAGAACACCTCCTACGAGCAAGGCAGGGTGGGGAAAATAAAGATGAATAAAACAGCCCTCATCATCAGATTTATAAACTAGCAATCAATTAACATTTTGTTACATTAAATTATAATTTGTATCATTAAAAAATCCATTACAGGGCGCCTGGGTGGCTCAGTTGGTTAAGCGACTGCCTCCGGCTCAAGTCATGATCCTGGAGTCCCTGGATCGAGTCCCGCATCGGGCTCCCTGCTCGGCAGGGAGTCTGCTTCTCCCTCTGACCCTCCCCCCTCTCATGTGCTCTCTCTCATTCTCTCTCAAATAAGTAAATAAAATCTTAAAAAAAAAAAAATCCATTACAAAAAAAACAGATGAACAAAATAAAAAACAAAATATAAATACCATTCAAGATCCTACGTCTACATAGCCAGAGCAGAACAAGTTGACTTAAATGAAACAAAAATAAAAGCTCTGTCTTCCCCACTCTTAGCAGTACTACTATTAGTTACAGGATGTGTACGGGTGTTACGCGCTTTACAGACCACTCCAGTCCATCCTCAGAAAAACCCTGTTCACGGGACTATTGCCTTCAATCCTCACAAATGCTCTAAGGCAGTCCCTGATATTATCTCCTATTACTGAAAAGGTTTAGAGAATGGTTAACACCACTAGCAAGGAGGAAAGCTGGGATCGCCAGTGAAGTTCCTTCAGATCTATCCCAAAAGTCTGTGCTTATGACCATTACAACACTATACTGCCACCCATCATCAGAGACATTCACAGTATTTCCCCCACTTCAGGTTTCATAAAGAGAAAATTATTGTTCCGCTGCCTGTGGTGAGGAGACCAAGAAGAACAAGATAGAAGAGGAACAGACTGAATTTAGAGGAACTCTGTGATCATCTGGAAATAGAAGAAAGCAGTCCGATGAGGTCTACAATGATTGTGGTGATTGCTGCTGATTCAAATCTTGCCAAAGGAGTATGAGGAATAGCTTTTCTTCTTGGTTTGCTATAAACCTGGTTTCTAGACACTCACAGTGTGAATATTTTATAGGCCTTAAAATCCAACAGCATGAATTATTCAGAGATGTAAGTACTTCTGGAAAAGACGTTTTACATACTTTATCTCAGGGAAGGCTTATTTGCCTTCTGACCTATAAATCACATATAACAAGAATAAAATGTAGTAAGTACAACCAACTGTGGTAAAAGACTTAAATCTAAAACCAAAGTAAAGGACAGGGAGCATAGATTTTTTTCAAGAGACTTTAATTTTGTAACTATATAATCTCCCCCAGTAATATCCTTGTTAACAACTTTTAATTATTCAAAATGTGGGTTATTGGCAAATCCTCCCCTCCACTACTTCTCTATACAGTTGATTCGCAGACTGAAATAGCAATCCCAGATCCATACATCCAATTACCTGCAACACATCCCCTGGCTGTCTCAAAGTCACCTCAAAAATCAACATATCGGGACCTGAGTTCATGATCTCCTCCTCCAAACCTAATCCCCTTCCGGGATTCCCTACAATGAATGAATCATCATTCATCCAGCTTTACAAGCCAGAAACCCAGGTGTCATCCCTGCTTTTTCTTTCTTCCCTCTCACATCCAATGCATCACCTGAGTATGCCTCCTAACTTTGCTCCACCTCCACCACCACCTGACCCGAGTACTGTCCAACTACCACCACCTCCCAACTGATATAGCCACATCCACTCCTGCCCCCATCAATACGTCCTCCAAACTGCAGCTGGAATGACTTTTGTTAAAAAGGCACAAATTTGGTATTTCCCTCCTGCTTAAAACTTTAAAAATTTCCCTCCCATTTCTTTTAAGATAAAGACAAAAGTCTATAGTACAGCCCAGTCCTTACTGGCCCCAGCTTCCTCTTATAACACTCTGTCTCTTTCCTACAGGTATCCTGGTTTCTCTTTAGTACCTCATACCTGCTCATCACCTCATCTAGAACCTGCACACCTCTGTCTGATACCTCTCCATTCCCAGCTCACCTCGTTAATGTCTACTCACACTACAGAGGTCAGCTTAGCTATCACTTTTTCACTCAAATATCAGCTTTCCCTTCCTCAGTGAATGTTTATTTACAATGTCTATAACATACCAGGTACTGGACACATCAATGAACAGATAAAAAGTACTGTCTATATGGAGCTTGGTGGGGGAGGGAACAATAAACATAATTTTTTAAGTAAATGATATACCATGTTAGAAAGTAATTAAGTGTCATGGGGAAAAAAAACAAGCAGAGTAAGGAACATTAGGAGTACAGGCGACAGTGGGGCCAGCTGAAATGTCAAATTGGTGGTCAAGAGAGGCTCCACTGAGCAGGTACTAGCTGAGTGAAGACTTGAAGGTAGGGAGAGAGTTGGCCCTCTGGATATCTGTCAGAGAGAACAACAGCAGGGCGAAGCCCTGAAGGCAGTGTCTGGGTATTACCCAGTGTGGCTGACGCAGAGTGAGTGAGAAGGGAAAGTAGGAGAAAACAAGATCAGAGAGGTAACAGAGGCAAGGAAGGATACTTACAGAGCCTCGGAGGCCACTGTGAGAACTCTGGTTTTTACTGATTGAAATAGAGAGCCATAAGAGAGTGCTTCGCAGAGTGACGTACATTTAAAAGGATCCCTTAGGCTTCTATGGAAGAACAGACTCTAAGGGCTAAGAATGGAAAGAGAGAGACCAGTTCATAGGCTACCAGTTCACAGGCTACTGAAATATCCAAGTGAGAGATGATACTGACTTTCCTGACTTCCTAATTCCCCTAGTATTACATTATTATTCTCATTTTTTGATAAATATTTACCTCCCCTGTAGAGGGTAAGCTCCATGAAGGACAGTCTAAGTCCACTTTCACTCACTGTGGCATTCCCAGAGCCTAGAACAGTGCCTCATGCACACTAGGCTAGGCACTCAAATACTTGCTGAATGACTGACTCTACATAGCTTTCAAAATGTGAAATGCATACATGTTTCATTATCCTGTCATAAAATGAGAGTCAACTTTATACCTAGGTTTATTGAAACTGATAATCTGGGGGCACCTGGGTCGCTCAGGTGGTTAAGCGTCTGCCTTCAGCTCAGGTCATGATCCCAGGGTCCTGGAATCGAGCCTCGCATCAGGCTCCCTGCTCAGCGGGGAGCCTGCCTCTCCCTCTCCCTCTGCCTATCGCTCCCCCTGCTTGTGCTCTCTCTCTTCCCCGTCAAATAAATAAGTAAAATCTTAAGAGGAAAAAAAAAAAGAAATGAAACTGATAATCTGTAAAAGCTGGTAATAAAAAACGTCATTTGGGTGAGGAAAATAAGTTCTGCTGTGACAGTATATTCAAACATATTATTTCTTAAATCATCTTCCTTGCCTTCCCAAGTCCATATTCTGCCAGAATTTTCTCTCTAAAACTCAGACCATTCACTCGTGCCATTCACTCACAAACTTCCAACAGTTAGTGAGATAAATTCCGAAATGTACAGGCTACTTGAAATCTTTCCATAACACAGCCTTCTTATCTCCTGCTATCTTGACATTATACCTAAAGCCACACAGAGACGGAAGGGGGAAGGCAGCCAACACTTGTTAAATACCTCCTGTGGGGCAAGCTGCTAAACTGTATATAGCTGTATTTATATTTCATATGTTTATATTTATGTATCTAATTTAGACAAATATATTCAGATATTTCACATATCTAATATAGATGTGTATTACTATATTAGATACCTAATATATAATATGGTCATATATACTATATATCTGATATAATAAACATCTATATTAGATATATGAATTTAATATATACCTATAATATATTTTTTAAAGATTTTATTTTTATTTATTTGACAGAGAGAGACACAGCGAGAGAGGGAACACAAGCAGGGGGAGTGGGAGAGGGAGAAGCAGGCTTCCTGCCGAGCAGGGAGCCTAAAGCGGGGCTCGATCCCAGGACTCTGGGATCGTGACCTGAGCCGAAGGCAGACGCTTAACGACTGAGCCACCCAGGTGCCCCATATACCTATAATATTAAACACACACACACACACACACACACACACACACACACACCCTTGGAATGCCCCTTTCATCTACTGTCTACAGGCAAACTTCCAATTCAACCTTCAGGACACACATCAAACATTTCCCTCTCTAGGCGGAATTAGCATAAATGCTTTCATGAGTTTTTGTTTTGCTTTAATAATAGCACATCATGTTGCAGAGCAATTACTTTGTGTGTATGCTTAACAAATGGTATTCAAATAATGTCTAAAAAAAGGGGGAAAAAACCACGAGGAGCCCTGCTTCTAGTACTGGCTCTGACATTCTTTAAGTTGTGACACTGGCCCATGAGACAGGTGGACTAAATCAGCAGTTCCCAAACACAGGTCTGTGGAACAGTGCCAAGATAACCTCATAGTAACTTGGGAGTTAAAAAAAAAAAAGGTAATTGGGACCCCTCCCCCAAAGATCATAAAGTCAAGAGTAATGCCAAGTTACCTATTTTTTAAAAATTCCCAGGTTAAAAAAAAAACAAAACACCAAACTTCCCACGTAAACCATAGGAATCACTACACCAAATTCACTCAAGGTTCCCTTCCACTGCTAAGATTCTAAGCAGCACCATCTAGACTGTAATGAAACAGTCTCTAAGAGCAATATGAGCCAGAAACTTCATAGGATTTCAACTATGTCAAATCCATTGATAATTAATTTCAACTATGTCAAAACATACAATTAACAAACCAAATGAAATGTACAAACCTTCGCTGATTCTAATTTCAAAAAAAAATTTTTTAAGGCAGTCTGGGCCACATGGGGAAATTTGAATACAGGTCAGACATTAAAAGACATTACAGAATTATTTTCTTGGGTATGATAATGGTAGAATTGTGGTTATGTAAGAGAATGATCTTGTTTTTAGAAGACAAATGCTTACATATTTAGGGGCTAAGTGTCAATGTCAGCAACATACTATCACATGATTAAGCAAAGAAAAAAAATAAAGCAAACAGGGCAAAATGTTGAATGCACTGTTTAACTTTGCTATATATTTACAATTTTCTGTAATAAAAAAGTTGAAAAAAAAACAGGAAGGCTTACTATCATGAATTGCAACCTAAACTCAGATAACAGCTACATAAAACAAGAGCTGCTCCAGCCATAGCAATATTCCACTCACTCTCTGAGACCATGTTTACCCAGGCTCTCCAGCAGAGCCCTACTGAGGCACCTTTACATCCTCTGGGATTGCTCAGTAAATGCCCTCCTCCCCAGTTCAGAGAAACTGGCTCCAGGGTCACAGCTCCCAACCCACACAGATGAAAGGGAACCCTCTTTGCAAGCATTGCTGGGAAAGCAAAGGTATTTCAATGAGTTCAGAAAAGATCTACAGTAAGAATATTCCTAAAAGGCTCAAAGGACGTGGACACCTTGAAGTACCAATTACCATCTTTCAGCATTAACCACACAGAGGCAGCAAAAAGGACGGGCTTTGAGGGCACTTGGCTAACTCAGGTGGTAAAGCGGGCAACTCTGGATCTCAGGGTTGTGAGTTCAAGCCCCACATTGGGCACAGAGCTTACTTTAAATAAATAAGTAAGAAGAAAAAAAGAAAAGTACAGGCTTTGGAAGTGAGCACTGGCTTGGGCCCATTCCCACATCCAGCCTCTTCCCAGCTGTGCCTACTTGGCCAGGTTCATGTATCCATTCTACTCTTCAGGGAACAGTTGCTGTGTACCAGCACTATGAGTTTTAAATTTCCCTAGGCTATGGTTTTCTCGTATGTAAACTGGAGTGATGACAGCACCCCTCTCAGAAAGTGAGAATTTTTTTAAAGAGTCTATTTCGTTATTTGATAGATAGCACAGGTGCGCATGAGCACAAGCAGGGGGAGTAGCGGAGGGAGAGGGAGAAGCAGGGAGTAGCAGAAGGAGAGGGAGAAGCAGGCTCCCCACTGAGCAGGGAGCCCGACGCAGGGCTCAATTCCAGGACTCTGGGATCATGACATGAGCCAAAGGCAGACGTTTAACTGAATGAGCCACCCAGGCACCCCAGAAAGTGAGAATTAATAATAATAGCTGTGTCCAGCATGTATGACCATTCTATACCACAAGCATTCCCTACCAAAAAGAAGGTGCACATACATATGACTGCTTTGTGGCGAACACTCTGTTCCTGGCAATACTGTTACGACTCATCCGTCCAGAAAAACTTATTGCTTGAGGTGGTGATAGCAGATTGCACATAAGCATCTCATTTTGCTCCGCCCTGAAGCTTCACTAAAACTACAATAAAGGGAGTTTTTTTTTTTTAAAGATTTTATTTATTTATTTGAGAGAGAGAGAATGAGAGAGAGCACATGAGAGAGGGGAGGGTCAGAGGGAGAAGCAGACCCCCCACCGAGCAGGGAGCCCGATGCGGGACTCGATCCCGGGACTCCAGGATCATGATCTGAGCCGAAGGCAGTCGCTTAACCAACTGAGCCACCCAGGCGCCCCAAGGGAGTTTTTAAAAAGTCATAAAGTCCTAATGATATGGAGAACAGAAGAGGAGACAAGAGCGATGAAATTCTGAAAGCTGGAAAGCAGATGGGCAGTGGTGACTGAGTTAGCACAGCCAAGAAAGCTGAATTCCCAAGCCAGCAGTAGGGAGAGCTGAAAACCAACCCAGGAAAGACCTGGGGGAAGCAGTTATAAAGTTAAATCCCAGGGTGACTGGGTGGCGCAGTCGGTTAAGCGTCTGACTCTTGATTTCAGCTCAGGGACATGATCTCAGGGTTGTGAGATGGAGCAAAGAGTTGGGCTCCATGCTGGGCCTGGAGCCTGCTTAAGATTCTCTCTGCCCCTCCCCCTCCCTCTCTAAAAAAAAAAATACTGGAAGGAGATAACAATGGAGCACTAACTTCAAAATTCTGAAGGAAAATTATTTTCAACTGAAATTCTATTACCAGAAAAAGTATCAATGAAGTATGAGTATTAAGAGTCAAGACATATTCAGACAGGCAAGGTCTCCAAAAAATGTAACTCTTCTTGTCAAGAAGCTACTAGAGTTTGAGCACCACTCGAGAGAATAAATCAATAAAAGAGAATACAGGATACGAACTTCCAGTTATAAAATAAATAAGTTGGGAGATGACAAGTATAGCATAGGGAATAGAGTTGATAATATGTTGTATGGTGATGGATGGTTGCTACACTTATTGTGGCAAGCACTGAGTAATGTACAGAATTGTCAGACCACTCTATTGTGCACCTGAAACTAATGTAACCTTGTATGTCCTACACTTCAATAATAAAAATATTTCTTAAAAGGGAGAGAATCCAGGATACAGGAAAGATCGGACACAGGAGAACTAAAGAGAATCCAGCTGTGCCCCAGACAAGGAGGATAACCAGGCCAGACTGAAGTAGTTGGATTAACTCGAGACAGACATGTCCCAGCTGCTATGCCAGCTTTTTTTTTTTTTTTTTTAAGATTTTATTTATTTATTCAACAGAGAGAGACACAGCGAGAGAGTGAACACAAGCAGGGGGAGGGGGAGAGGGAGAAGCAGGCTTCCCGCGGAGCAGGCAGCCCGATGCAGGGCTCCATCGATCCCAGAACCCTGGGATCATGACCTGAGCCGAAGGCAGACGCTTAACGACTGAGCCACCCAGGCGCCCCTGCTATACCAGCTTTTTAACCTGACGACTGAATGCCCCGAAACCTGGCCCAGATTCCTATCTGTACTCAGCTGGGCTTGGCTTGATCTTGATCATATGATGATACAGTTCTTGCTCCCCTTCCAAGCCCTGCAGCTGCATCAGCACAGGCCACTCGCTTCCTCCACAGAAAGGTTCTGCTTTGACTGACCCTGGTAACTGCAGGCAGGCCACGTGAGCTAAAAAAGCAGAAAATACAGAGTAGCTCACTCTCTCATTTCTGCTGTCCTTCCAGTACAGGCAGATCTCAGAGATATTATAGATTCGGTTACAGACCGCAGCAATCAAGTGAATATCCTCGTAAAATTAGTCGAATGAATTTTTTTTTGTTTCCCAAGTGCTTATGAAAGCTATGTTTACACGATATTGTGGCCTGTTAAGTATGCAAGAGCACTATGTCTAAGAAAACAATGCACATACTTTAATTTAAAAACACTTCACTGCTAAAAATTATGTGAAGCATCATATGAGTTTTCAGCAAGTCATGCAGATCACACCATAACAAATATAATAATAAACAAGTTTGAAATATTGCAAGAATTACCAAAATGTGACACAGAGACATGAAGTGAGCAAATGCTGTTGGAAAAAAGGTGCTGACAGGCTTGCTCCATGCAGGGCTGCCACACACCTTCATTTTATTAAATAAATAAATAAATAAATAAATAGATAGATAGATAGATAAATAGATAAATAGATAGATAAATAAATAGATAAATAGATAAATAAATAAATAAGGCAGTATCTGCAAAGCACAATAAAACAAGGTGCCTGTATGTGATCCACACTCGAGCCTTCCAGAAGCCTTTACTGTGGTGAACCCCACTTCCTAGGACTCACTCATAACACTACCCACTAACTTCCTCAGAAAGGCCTCCTATAAACAGCCAGGGAAGGGGAAGCCATTCTGTTCTGTTCATCTTTTCCTGGAAATCTTCATCTAATAGTAACAATAACGTGCTTTCCTTACGTGGTCAGGTCTGGGCTTACAATTATGAAATAAAATTTTAATCTCAAATTTAGAAAGCTCTAGTATTTTCTAATAAGCCTGTTTGGAATTCATCTGCACTCTGGGGAAAATAATTAATAATAAAATTAATAATAACTGTGGCGCCTGGGTGGCTCAGTCGTTAGGCGTCTGCCTTCGGCTCGGGTCATGATCTCAGGGTCTTGGGATCGAGCCCCGCATCGGGCTCCCTGCTCCGCGGGAAGCCTGCTTCTCCCTCTCCCCCTCCCCCTGTTTGTGTTCCCTCTCTCGCTGTGTCTCTCTCTGTCAAATAAATAAATAAAATCTTAAAAAAATAATAATAACTGTAATTAATAATAATTATTTAATGAAAAACCCACTGTTAATAAAGACACAGTTTATAGTCCTGTAAGGTTTAGTTTAACTGGAGAAATTAATAAGGTGTTATGATTTTTCTAGCCTGGTAGAAAAGAATAATCCCAAAGGCATGATGATTTTGTTGCTGTGTGGAATATTAACCAATTATATCTAACTCGGCAATTTTGTTCAGATATTCCTTTCCCTGGGGACTATATATATATATTCCTTAAATTCTCTTAAAACCAGCTTTTCGTGGCACTCTCTATAACAGTTAAATAAAACTCTGAAACATGTTCATTACCTATTTGCGTCAGATCTTAACACTATTCATTCAAAACCAAATATATTGGTTAGGATGTGTGTCTGTTGTGTGTGTGCATTTATGTATATGTGTAAATATATATGTATATGTGTATATTTATGTATATATGTGTAAAGCTTATTTTAAAAAGCAAAAGAAAGATTAACAAATCAGAATAGAGGCTACCTCTGGAAGAAAGATGCAAATGTTTTATTTCTTAATCTGATGGTAGATACAATGATTATAGCAATCATATTCTTTAAATATATATATCATATATGTGTATATAAAATCACGTATTATCATATATATGCAAATATATATATACACACACACGTATGTTTGTATGTTCTACACACTTTTTTTTTGCACCTGGGATACATTTCACAATAAAAGAAACATTTAAAAAAGGGAACAAGAATTTGTTATGACTGGATATTCAAGGTGCTTACCACAGGACAAAGTACACAAAATACGTCTGTTCACAAATCTCTTTCTGAAGGCCTTCTCTATTTATTCCTGCCAAGCCAATCAAATGAATGAATATAACCTTAAAGTCCACACCACTAAGTGGAAACAAGGTTTAAAAATTCACCATTATTTAACCAGGTCCTCGAAATTTTCTTGATCCAGTCTCTAAATATAAAAGGACACACAGATTCTAAGACATGCACTTAAACAAATTTGCTACTGCCTCTAAATTATAAAATCTTCTAAGTTATAAAAACGATTCCTGGTGAAAAGGGCACTCACATTATACTGAAGTACAATAATCTGTTTAAATTATCTACCTGAAACTTATCCTACAGTGGCAAAAGGATTTTCATGCAACAAGGCTTTTAACAGCTAAAATCCAGAAACATCCAAAATGTCCATCAGTACAGGACCAATAAAACATATTAAAGTACACCTAAATAAAGGCATACTATGCAGCATTTTAAAAATGAGGTAGGTCCACACATACACATATGGAAATGTGTCCTGATATTATTATAAGTCAACTGCCCAACAGTTATGGGATGATCTCTTCCTAGGGACTGGAACTGAAGATCTAGAGGATGAAAAGTGAACAAGGAATTCCCACTTTTTACTTGATACACTTTCGTGCTGTTTGAACTTTTCACTTGATACTCTTCTGTAACGTTAAATTTTTTTTTACAACCTAGATATATTATTGTTATCACTTAAAAGCAGCAAATAAGGATAAACTAATCAGATAAATGTTCTACCTTGGACTCCATAAGTGAATTCATTAAGACCGGCCAGTTAGAGCTGCGGTAATCCTAGTGGCAGAGGATGGGGGTTGGGTGGGGACGGGAGGGCGTGTCTCCGGAGGAGGAAAACGACATCCTCAGGCTGCTCTCATTACACCTGCTTTTCCTGCAGCATCAGTATTCAAGATAACTTTTGGTTTTCATTTTAAGAGCGAAGACTCTTGCAACACTATAATCGGTAAAAATGTTTAACGTGTGTTCTGCGTTTGAAACCTAAGCGGATTTGAAACACGAGAGGACAAGTAAGAGACTGAAGATGATGGGGAAAGAAGAGTGACAAGCCCGGGAGTAAGAGCCTTGAGGACTGTTAAGAGAAGGGATTCACGGTACAGGTAGACGAAGAGTGTGAGGGAAGAAGTGGGGCACTCCGAGAAGAGAAACTGTCTTTGAGAGGCACCATGGTGATGACACATTTACTCCAATCGGAGGCGTGACTCCCGCCCCCACAGACAGACAGACATAGACACACACACACGCACACGCTCACCGGGCACTAACAGCAAGAAGGGAGCGAGCACAGTGATCTCACCGCTGCTTTGGCTTTAAAAAGGTCATATTTCCATCTGAGATTAAGCACCTTCAGTGATTAACTCGGAACCCAATTTATTGGTTAAAAACCAAAATGGTTTTCCCCAGCTCAACTACCACTGCCACAGTGGCAATTCTCTGCTGCTGCTTACCTAAAAGGACCCTCCACACTTTACGAGTAATTATCAAAAGAACGCTGCGCCTCGAACATTTCCTCCTCCCACCTCTGTAGCTGACTCTCCTAAGGGCAGGGTCGGCAAAGTCCACAGAACACTGACAGTATTCACAGGAATGGTCCGGAGCACACGAGAGGGGCGACGAAGTACCTGAGTCGCCCCAGACTCCCCGTGCGAGCCGTCCACCGCCTGTCCCCCCTGCCCGTCGCCCTGGGAAGCCGAGAGGCTCGAGATGGGAAGCTTCCAGACCTCCCCAGACCAGCAATGGACGGCCGGGTAACGCGGCGGTGCGGGCGGCCCGGGTCGAGAGCGGATCCCCGCGCGTCACGGCCACAGTCGGCCCGAGGGGACGCGGGCCGGGCCGGAGCGAGCGTCGGAGGTCTCCGGTCCGCAGGCTGGCCCGGCGCTCCGCGGGCCCGTTCCGCCGGGCGGCGCCGGGCGCGGGAGAGGCCGGGCTGGGCGCCGCCGCACCGCGCAGGCCGGGCCGGCCGGGGGCGCCTCTCTGCGCGTGGACGGCGGGCGCGAGCCCCCCGCGCGCCGCGAGACCGGCCGACCGCACTCACCTGGCCTCCCCGACACCCACGCCGACCCCGAGCGCGCGCTCAGAGGAGGTGGCGGCTGCGCCCCGACCCGGCCGGCGTCCACCGCTCCACCGCAGGCCCGGGGAGCCGGGAGCTGACGGCCGGCGCTAGGCTAGAGGGGCCGGCGGGGCGCGGCGCCGTGCGCACCGCAGCGACCAATCGGCACGCAGCAAGTGGCCGAAGGGGCGGGGCGGGGCTCGAGGGGCGGGGCGGGGCGCCAGGGGGCGGGGCTCGAGCACCGCGACTCTGCGGCTCCGGGAGCTGTCGGCTGACTGCTGCGCCTTGGAGTGCGCGGCCGCGTGCACCTGACCCGTAGTGCTGTCTTCCAGACGGCGACTGGGGCCGGGTGCCCACCGCTGCGTTTCTGCTAGCGGACTTCGAGTGCAGCATCCGTGAGCTCACGCGCGCGGGGAGCCCAAGACCAGATGGCAGGGACTTCTTTGCCTATAGGCCCAGCGGCGTTGGCCGCGCGAGCTGCCCACAGTAGGGCACTTGCTCCAGAGAAGGGTTCTGAGGAACTGAAGGTCTGTAGGGATGCCCTTTTCTAATCCCCGCCACTTAGCAATGGAAGCCTGGAAAAGTGAAGTTTCTCATCCAGGGCTACCAACTAGTACTGTTACCCGAGGTAACCAGCACGGTACAACTAGTCTTCTAATTCTGCCTGATGCTTTTTCAGGGATCCACCCAGACTTTTGGCTTCCTTATAGTCAGGTCTCTTCCAGCTGTCTCCTTTCTTTCTTTTTCTTTTTTTATAATTTATTCTTTTAATTTAAATTCAATTAGCCAACACCAACTGTCTCCTTTAAAGACTACATCTTGTGGTGCCGGGCTGGCTCTTTAGGTAAAGCATGCAACTCTTGGGGTCATGAGTTCAAACCCCACCTTGGATGTAGAACTTACTTAATAAATAAGTAAATAGGGGCGCCTGGGAGGCTCAGTCGTTAGGCGTCTGCCTTCGGCTCAGCTCATGATCCCCAGGGGCTCAGGTCATGATCCCAGGACCCCTGGATTACGACCTGAGCAGAAGGCATACGCCTAGCGAGTGAACCACCCAGGTGCCCCTGTAAGATGCCATTTAGTTGTTTGGAGGAAAAGACACTAAATCCAGATACTAGCAATGGGAATCTTAAGAAGTTTTTTACTTGTGGTATGATGATAAAAAAGGTTTTGTGTCCAAACTTATCACAAAATGCCATCCTCTTCTATTCCTGTTACTCCTATAGATTTTATGCATGTCAGAGGAACAATCCCTGCTTTGTGTTATTTTCCCACTATCCCTAAGTTCCCATATTCATGGATACTATTTTTCTATCTTTTATATTTGTCACTTGGCAAGTAATGCATTTATAGTTACATTATCCATCATTCTGATACATGTGCTAGGATCTAGTGCTCAATAAATATTTATTGAATAATTTGCTTTTGAATTACGTGCAACTTTAAAACTAGTCAAATTGTATAATCTTCCTCTTTCTTAATAGGTTTGAACCAACTGGACTGGATCCTACCTTTTTGCTTCTTTTTTGATTATTGTATTAGGATTAGGTTTGGCTGCAAGTAGCATGGGAAGACAACCAAAAAATAACAGTGGCTTAAACAAAAATTAGTATTTCCCTCTTATGTTTAAAAAGTCCAAAGTTAGTCTAGAGCTGGTCTGACGCTTCATGGAGACAGATCCAGCCTCATTATTCCACCAAGAGAGTCATACATGTATTTATTTATGCTTTCAAATATATGGGCATTTGGAAGATATCCAGTTCCATTCCCAGTATCACCTCGTGATGTAAGAGAGCTGCTGTAGCTCCAGCCATTATGCTTGCATTCCAACCATCAGAAGAGAAGACAACTGGCAGAAGAGAAGAAGGAAACACCCCCTCTCTTTAAAAACCTTTCCCCAAAGCTGCATATACATATCATTTCTGCTTTTATCCTGCTAGCAAAAAAACTTAGTCACTTAGCTACACTAAATGTCAAGAAAGGCTGGAAAACAGGGCGTTAGTACTGAGAAAGAATGGATACTGGGGAACAGGTAGGAGTTTCTATCATGGTCTTAAATCTCACTTTTTAAAGATTAAGTATTTTAAGATTTCCCAAGATTTTTAAGATTTTAAAAGCTTTTTTTTTATAGAAGAATATCTGTAAGAAAATGCTTACCTCCATGTTTGAAAGAAGATGTTACTGTTGACCTGCCCTGAGGATGTACATGCTTTCAGTTGCTTTTCCAGAAATGAGTGGGGACTCACATTAATGCAGCTAGCTTCGCTCATTCTGTAAACCTCTACTTTACAAAGAAAGTGATATATATATATATATATATATATATATATATATGTAATTATACTTTCAAAAATATGGGCATTTGGAATGTATTGGGATTAAGTCACTGATGTCAGCATTTCAATGTTGGCATTTCAAATGTACTGATTTGAGTCTTTAGTAAAATTGCAAATCAGCTTAAACAAAACTTCACGCCTGCCCTGATTTGACTGGTATTCCATCATGTAGCTACCTAAGCATATGTTTTCTTAAATTCCTATTCCCTAAGAACCTCAGAGAGGCCCTCCTAGAATCTGGGGTCTTTGTGACTTCAGGACCTTTTCAGGCTTGGGCCAGGACCATTCTAAAAGACTGCTTCACCTAAAACTAGACAGGTAGGATCCAGTCCAGTCAGTTCAAACCTATTAAGAAAGAAGAAGAAGGGCGCCTGGGTGGCTCAGTTGGTTAAGTGACTGCCTTCGGCTCAGGTCATGATCCTGGAGTCCCAAGATCGAGTCCCGCATCGGGCTCCCTACTCAGCAGGGAGTCTGCTTCTCCCTCTGACCCTCCCCCCTTTCATGCTCTCTATCTCATTCTCTCTCTCAAATAAATAAATAAAATCTTAAAAAAAAAAAAAAGAAAGAGGAAGAATCCAAACTGTCCTTCACACTTGGTCCCATGGGTTCTGGTTTGTTCTTATTTTCTCAAGGCTGCTTCATAAACATACTCTAATGCAGTGACATTCACTTCCCACCCAATGTGTAATGCAGAAACTGAAAGACTAAAGCATAATGTGTAAACATGTACTTCTGAAAACATTGTCTCTTCCTCCATAAACTTAGGGGTGTGTAACAAAAAGACTTCACATAAGTCAGTAGAACTGTTGTATTTGGATAAAGGTATCTTGAGACTAAGATCACATTCCTGTGGATCTGAAATGACCCTCTCCTGAAAGGATGGATATTCAGTGTCATTCATTTGGGAGAAAGACTGGTCTTTAGATGGGAAATGATACCAAAGCTTGGAGGATCATATGATACAGGAAGAAAAGAGGCCATTTCTTTCTGCAGTCTAGACTCTTAATGACAGCAGGTACATTTATCAGTTGGCTCCTTCAGTTGCAAGTAACAGGAAAAATAATCTCAAACTGGCTTTTTAGAATAGTAAAAAACAAAACCAAAAATACCCTAGGGTTTTTTTTTTTTTTTTAAGATTTTATTTATTTATTTAAGAGGGAGAAGGAGAGAGTGAGCACAAGCTGGGGGAGGGGCAGAGGGAGAAAGAGACTCCCCGCTGAGCTGGGAGCCACAAGGGGCTCTATCCCAGGACCTTAAGATTATGACCTGAACGGAAATCAAGAGTCAGACGCTTAACCAACTGAGCCACCCAGGCGCCCCATAAACCCTAGGGTGGTTTTTTTTTTTTTTAAGATTTATTTATTTGAGTGAGAGAGAGAGAGAGAGCACCTGGTGGGGAGGTGCAGAGGGAGGAGGAGAGAGGGAATCCAGCAGACTCCCTGCTGAGTGCGGAGCCCCACACAGGGCTCGATCCCACGACCCTAATACCATGATCTGAGCTGAAGTCATGAGTTGGACTGAGCCACCCAGGCGCCCCAAAATCCTCATGTTAAAACAAACAAAAAAAAAAAACAAAAAAGGAGACATAACCTCAGTAGAAATAGAGACACATATGGAGAAGATGAGAAGTATGATACTCTCACAAATGGGTCCGGCGGTTTTCTAAGTGTCGTGTTAAAATAATCACCTATGGGGTGCCTAGATGGCAGTCGGTTAAGTGTCTGACTCTTGATCTCAGCTCAGGTCTTGATCTCAGGGTTGTTCAAGCCCTGCACTGAGCTCCACAGCTAGCGTGGAGCTTAAAAAAAAAAAAAAGTAAATTAAAAAAAAATAATCACCTATGTTATGATCCAGGAAAAGGTGGCGGTGAAATACCGCAATTACTCTATGGCAGGGATATCTTCAGACACCAATGTTTAAAAGATTGATATGAAGATAAAATCTTCGATGGGAAACAGGGATCAGAAGATGGGTCAGAAGAAGCTCAGTTGTACACGAAGCCAAGGGGAAGTTAGGTAGAAGGCTGCTAAGGATAGAATATGATAAGGCAGAAACACAAGAGGTGACCCCCAAATTAATAAATCATTTCAACATGTACTTTTTGCAGTAGAGATTGACTTTCTTTGTACTAGAAGGGTAGCATATATGAAATATTTTTAAAACAATGCTTGTTAATGAAATTAATGAGACTACAGAGTTTCATGTAGGTCTACTCTATTAATTATCTATTACTATGTAGCAAATTATCCTCAAACGTAGTGACTTAAAACATCAAACATTTATTTATTATTTTACATAATGTCTAAGGATCAGGAATCTGGAAGCAACTTAGCTAAGTGGTTCCAGCTCAGGATTCCTCATGAGCTTATAGTTAAACTGTCAGCAGGGGCTGCAGATCTCTGAAGGCTAGACAGAGGCCCTGCTTCCAATAATGCTCACTCACATGGTTATTGGCTGGAGACTTCAGTTCCTGGACATATGTGCCTCTCCACAAGGTTGCATCAAGTGATGGCAACTGGTTTCACCCAGAGTGAGTGATCTAGCAGAAAGGGAGAGTCAGGAAGCTTCCAGCCTCAGAACTGACATGCTGTCACTTCTGTTATACTCTATTGGTCACACAGACCAAATCTGATACGATATTGGAGGGCACTACATAAAAATGTAAATATCAGAAAGTAGGGATCTTTGGGACACCCGGCTGGCTTAGTTGGTGGAGCATGCGAATCTTGATCTCAGGGTCGTGAGTTCAAGCCCCATGCTGGGTGTAGAGATTACTTAAAAATGAAATCTTAGGGACGCCTGGGTGGCTCAGTTGTTAAGTGTCTGCCTTCGGCTCAGGTCATGATCCCAGGGTCCTGGGATCGAGCCCCGCATGGGGCCCCCTGCTCGGCGGGAAGCCTGCTTCTCCCTCTCCCACTCCCCCTGCTTGTGTTCCCTCTCTCGCTGTGTCTCTCTCTGTCAAATAAATGAATAAAATCTTAAAAAAAAGGGGCGCCTGGGTGGCTCAGTCGTTAAGCGTCTGCCTTCGGCTCAGGTCATGGTCCCAGGGTCCTGGGATTGAGCCCCGCATCGGGCTCCCTGCTCAGCGGGAAGCCTGCTTCTCCCTCTCCCACTCCCGCTGCTTGTGTTCCCTCTCTCGCTGTATCTCTCTCTGTCAAATAAATAAAAAAATCTTTAATAAAAAAAAATAAAATCTTAAAAAAAAAATTTTTAGAAAAAATGAAATCTTAAAAAAAGGGGGGGGGGAGATGGCAAAGTCAATTGAGTGTCAGACTCTTGGTTTCAGCTGGGGTCATGATCTCAGGGTTGTGAGATCAAGCCCCGTGTTGGGCTCCATGCTCAGCCCAGAGTCTCTCTCCCTCTCCCTCCACCCCTCCTGATTGTGCTCTCTCTAAAATAAATAAATAAATCTTAAAAAAAAAAAAAAGGAAAGAAAAGAAAGTGGGGATCTTTGAGGGTCATCTTGGATACTGGCTACAAGATCCACTAATGTGGTAATAGTCGGCTCTTAATTAAAAGCCAGTCTCCTCTGGTACATATTTGCATTCCACATTAAAAGCAAACTGCAATAGACATGTAGTACTGGTAATTCAAATGCCATCAGCCATGGCGCCTTCACTAATGATTTTTTGAAATGGGGTACAACTCTTGGTAAAATTCCCCCCAAAATAAGTACAATTTGTACAGTATTTGCATTTGTGAAAAAAAATAGTGTATTTTAAATCATGCCCAAAAAGTATGTTGTGTTTCTATGTAAAATATGATTCTGTTCCAGGTTTAGATTTTTATAAACAGATTTTTTTCACCCATGTGAATATCTGGTGAGGTGTTTGAATGTTGGGCAAGACATGGAACAATTCCTCTTTTTGGTTACCTGCACTGCAAACACTAGGCATCCCTGGCTCCACCTCCTAAATGTTTGTGGTCCATGATGATGTTTGAAATATTTCTTTTTTTAAATTTTTAAAAAATTTTTTATTTTTAAAGATTTTATTTATTTACTTGAGAGAGAGAGACAGACAGATAGTGACAGAGATAGCGAGAGCGAGCACAAGCAGGGGGAGAGGCAGAGGGAGAGGGAGAAGCTGAGCAGGGAGCCTGATGTGGGGCTCCATCCCAGGACCCTGGGATCATGACCTGAGCTGAAGGCAGATGCTTAACCAACTGAGCCACCCAGGGGCCCCTGAAATATTTCACAATTAGGATTGCATGGACTTATCAACCAATCAGAACACATGCCAGCCAGCACAACGTACTGGTCCAGATGGGCAAAACAGAATTTCTTCCAGTAGTGTCCCTCCAACCATTTTGTTGTCTGCAGATTCCTACACAAATTTCCAAAATGTCCTCTGGGGGCAGTAACGTCTCCACTGAGAACCACTGAGTTCCTAGTAAGGACTTCACCCTGCACCCAGCATTTCATATTCATCATCTCTAAGGATTACAACTACTCCTGCAAGTTAGGTCTGATTACAGTTGACCCTTGAACAGTGCAGAGGTTAGGAGCGCCAACCCCCTCACGTGGTCAGAAATCCCCGCAAAACTTCTGACTCCCCAAAAACTTCACTGCTGATAGCCTACGGTTGATCTGAAGCCTTACCGATAACATAAGTAACCAATTAACACATACATCGTGTGTTATATATATTATATACTGTATTCTTACAATTTAGTTAGAGAAAAGCAAATGTTATTAAGAAAATCGTAAGGAAGGGACGCCTGGGTGGCTCAGTTGGTTAAGCGTCTGCTTCGGTTCAGGTCATGATCCCGGGGTCCTGGGATGGAGCCTCGTGTCAGGGAGCCTGACAGGGGGAGCCTGCTTCTCCCTCTTCTGCTTCCCCTCCTTGTGCTCTCTCTCTCTCTCTGTCAAATAAATAAATAAAATCTTTAAAAAAATCATAAGGAAGAGAAAGTACATTTACAGTACTGCATATAAGTGGTCCCACAGAGTTCAAACCCCTGCTATTCAAGGGTCAACTGTATACTCATTGGACAGATGAGGAGACAGAAGCTCAAGAAGGTCACATAGCTAGTGAGTGGCAAAACTTGGATCTGACTTCTAGTCTCCCTATCCACTCCCATTCCTTTACCACTGCATCATGCTGCCTCTTGCTCATGGTATGAGGGGCAATCAGGGAGGCAGGAACCTTGAAGGAAGTAAGGGACAAGAATGACAGTCCAAGGATAAAATCCACAGCCCCAGGAACCTCAGTGTCCTGACTCTTCATTGCAGAAGCTGCCACTAATGTGATCTGCTCCAATATCCTCTCTACCGATACCATAGTATAGTGTGTGGGTAAGAGTAGGGATCTGGAGGGACGCCTGGGTGGCTCAATTAAACATCTGCCTTCAGCTCAGGTCATGATCCCAGGGTCCTGAGATCGAGTCCCGCATCGGGCTCCTTGCTCAGCGGGGAGCCTGCTTCTCCCTCTGTCTGCCACTCCCTTGCTTGTGTGTGCTCTCTCTGACAGATAGATAGATGATAGATAGATAGATAGATAGATAGATAGATAGATAGATAGATAGATAGATAGATAATAGATAGATAGATAATAGATAGATAGATAGATAGATAGATAGATAGATAGATAGATAGATAGATAGATAGATAGATCGATCTATCTTTAAAAGAATAGGGATCTGGAAGCAGAGCAACCACAGACAATCTGTGTTCAAATCCCAATGCTTGACACTTTCTAGCTGTGTGACCCAAGGCAAGTTACTTAACATCTCTGCCTCATTAGTTTCCTCATCTCTTGAAAAAAGTTAATAATAGTTCCTATGTCATAGGATTGTTGCGAAGATTAGTTAGTGCAAGGAAAGCATCCAACATGAGTAAGCTATTGTCAGCCTCTCTGTACCTCATACATTATGATGCACTATTATGCGGTATCTCACTCCTGACTCATGATCACTTCAGCTTGCGGCGGCTGTCTTTATGCTTCAAGGTCTCTTTTTGCGTAACCTTGCACTGCTATTTATTTCATCTGCTCAGTATCGATTAGTTCTTATTTCCATGAGAACATAAAACAGTCTCATGCAGGCTTAACAGATAATGAAATAGAGCTGGATGTGTTGATTTGGAAAGATCTTGAAGATATATTAATAGACCCGTGAAGAAAAAGATAAGAAGAGCACATAAAGTGTGTTCACATTTGTGTGTTTTTGAGAGAGCGATGGACAGACAGTGTGTGCATGTAAATTATATACCTAAACTTTTGGAAGGATATAGTGGTAGTGGGACAATGGCTCCCCCAAATATGTCCTAAATTCGCAGAATCTGTGAATATGTTATGTTACTTAACAAAAGGAAATTAAGGTTGCTAATCGACTGACCTTAAAACAGGGAGATTATGGGGTGCGTGGGTGGCTCAGTCAGTTAAGTGTCTGCCTTCGGCGCGGGTCATGATCCTGGGGTCCTGGGATCGAGGCCCTCTTCGGGCTCCCTGCTCAGCGGGGAGCCTGCTTCTCCCTCTCCCTCTGCTGCTCCCCCTGCTTGTGCTTTCTCTTGCTCTCTCTCCTGCTCTCTGTCAAATAAATAAATAAAATCTTTAAAAAAAAAACAGGGAGATTATGCTGGATGATCTGGGTGGGACCGACGTAACCCCAAGGGTCCTGTAAGTGGAAGAGGGAGGCAGGAGAGTCAGAGTCGTGTGACACAGGGAGGACTTACTTGCTGTCACTGGCTCAGAAGATAGAGGAAGGGGCCACAAACCAAGAATGCAGGCGGCCTCTAGAAACTGGAAAAGGTGAGGAATCAGATTCTCCCCTAGAGCCTCTAGAAGGAATGAAGTCTCACCAGTACCTTGATTTTTGCCCAGTAAGATCCACTTTGGACTTCTGACCTCCAGAATTGTAAGACAACAAATTTGAGTTCTTTCAGCCACTAATTTTGTAGTCATTTGTTTAAAACAAAAAAAACTAGTATACATATGCCAAGAAGTTGTTGATGGTGATTAGATCTGGGAAGTAGGGTTGGGAGGTCTGGGTCTGGGATAAAGGGGAACTCATTTGTTCATTGTCTGTCCTTTTGCATTGATTGAATTATTTTGCTATATACATGTGAATTTTCAAAAAAAAAAAATTCTTTTCAAAATAAAGAGCCTTGGGGTGTCTCAGTGGCTCAGTTGGTTAAGTGTCTGTCTTCGGCTCAGGTCATGATCCCGGGGTCCTGGGATCGAGCCTGGTGTCGGGCTCCCTGTTCAGCGGAAAGTCTGCTGCTCCCTTTCCCTCTGCCCTCCCTCCCTGCTTGTGCTGGCTTTCTCTCAAATAAATAAATAAAATACTTAAAATAAAATAAGATAAAAACAAAGAACCTTATGTTGGCGTACTATGTAACACTTCACCAGCCAGTTGATGTATTCCTTGCTCTTGGGCAGGTGACCTTGGCTCCTGTGGGCAGGATGGAACCATAAGTGATAAGCTTAAAGCAGGCCTGTCCCAAACCTCTCAAGATAGTCATGTCCGTAAGAGTGGGACCCAAAGGCATGCACGGGTATTCTTCCTCACTCTGCCAGATCCCTGACACTCATGTCTGGAAGGTTATGGAATTGTGATGTCTCAGGGCCACTTTTTCTTGGGTGTTGGAGAGAAGAAAGAGAAGAGAGGAAAGGCAGGTTCTTTATGCCTCTCCTTCCCCACATGCTCTGGGTAACATGATGTGTAATGGGAAATAGCGGGGATTGCCATCTTCCCCACTGCCTAATCACCTGCGGAGTTTTAGAATAAAAAGTTTTTATATGTGGGGCGCCTGGGTGGCTCAGTTGGTTAAGCGTCTGCCTTCTGCTCAAGTCATGATACCAGGGTCTTGGGATTGAGCCCTGTGGGGGGCTCTGTACTCAATGAGGGGTCGGCTTCTCCCTCTCTCTCTGCCTTTGTCCCTCCCCCACTCTTGCTCTCTCTGCCTCTCTCTCAAAGAAATAAAATCTTCTACAAAAATTTTTTGTATGTAATTAAAGACCACGTTCTAGGGTGCCCAGGGTGGCTCAGTCGGTTGGGCGTCTGCCTTCGGCTCAGGTCATGATCCTAAGGTCCTGGGATCAAGTCCCGCATCGGGCTCCCTGCTCGGCAGGGAGCCTGCTTCTCCTCCTGCTCTTGTGCTCTCTCTCTCAAATAAATAAATAAAATCTAAAAAAATAAAAATAAAAAAAGATACAGACCATGTTCTTTCAATCATTTTTACAAAATATGTGTTTGTTTTTGTCTATTTTCTCCACTTGGTGGATTCTTGTTTATGTAAAGGCCACCACTCAGTTTGGTAAGAGTAGCTATTTGTTGTAAGAAAGACAGAGTGGGGCGCCCGACTGGCTCAGTCAGTAGAGCATGCCACTCTTGATCTTGGGGATGTGAGTTCAAGCCCCATGTTGGGTGTAGAGATTACTTTAAAAAAAAAAAGTTAAAAAAAAAAAAAAGAAGAAGCACAGTGGCAAATGCCTGGGAATACTAACAGTTTCGTGGGGTTTTGCAGAAATGTGTACACATTAATCAACATTTGCTATAGATGTGAAAGCATCTAAATTGAAATTCTTAAAACACTGGCTGTCATTTTAATGCTTAATTTAAAACAGTTCTCTCACTCTTTATGCTTCTGAGGACATTTCTTGCCTATAGAAAAGTAGCAAGCAACCTACCAAATGCAGAACCACTCTATATTTTCTCTTACTTTTTAATTAAAAAAAAACAACAGCTTTCACATACCATAAAATTCATTCAGAGTGCACAATTCGGTGGTTCTTAGTATGTTCACAGAGTTGTGCAACCATTACCACAATCAATTCTAGAACATTTTTATCACCTCAAAAGAAAACCCGTAAACATTAGCAGTCACTCCCCATTTCCTCCCAAACTCTATAGCCCTAGGCAAGCACTACTCTACTTTCTGTCTCTAGAGATTTGCCTGTCCTGGACCTTTCATATAAATGGAATGATACAATATGTGGTCTTTCTTGACTGGCTTCTACATTTCATTTAATGCCTCCTGCTAGCTGAAGGCATGTCAGAGAACAGTCTCAGTAAATTCAGGAAATTGACTGGAACTAGCAAGATCAGCTTTGAAATCAATACTCCCCCAAGAGAAGAACTATGGAACATTTTTAAAAGAGATTTTATTTATTTATCTGCAAGAGAGAGAGAGAACACGGAGCGGGGGGAGGGGAAGAGGGAGATGAAGAGAGAGAGAATCTCAAGCAGACTCCGTGCTGAGCTCGGAGCCTGACGCAGGGCTCTATCCCATGACCCATGAGATCATGACCTGAGCCGAAATCAAGAGTTGGACACTCAGCTGACTGAGCCACCCAGTCGCCCCTATGGAACATTTTTTAAACAAACCTTAAAAATAATAAAAGCCTCTCTTTATTATTTTATTAGCACAACAACGGTACATCATTTAATGCTTGGAGTGCTCATCCTGTGTCAGTAACCATGCAGGATCCCTTACATATAATATCTCAATGAATCCTCACAATAAGTGATCATTTTGAGTGTTTACACCTGAGTAATCTGTAAGTCAGTGAGGTTTGGTATTTTGTTCAAGATCACACACCTGCGGGGCGCCTGGGTGGCTCAGTTGGTTAAGCGTCTACCTTTGGCTCAGGTCATGATCTCAGGGTCTGGGATCGAGCCCCACATCGGGCTCCCTGCTCGGCGGGAAGCCTGCTTCTCCCTCTCCCACTCCCCCTGCTTGTGTTCCCTCTCTTGCTATGTCTCTATCTTTCAAATAAATAAATAAAATCTTTAAAAAAAATTTAAAAAATTAAAAAAAAAAAGATCACACACCTACAAAGTGACAGAGCTGAGAGTTTGATGAGAGTCCACACACCCCCTGCACCACAATCAAGCATATCGTTGCCGTGTATGCCCAAACCATGAGATTCTCATGACCTCATCTGGATCCGTCACAGTGCTTAGCTGAAAATGGCAGCCCCTCCTCCAGCTGGATTAAGCAGAAAAAGGACTTTTTTTTTTTTTTAAGATTTTATTTGACAGAGAGCTCGAGAGAGCACAAGCACAGGGAGCAGTAGAAGGAGAGGGAGAAGCAGGCTCCCCGCCGAGCAGGGAGCCCTTCGCAGTGCTCAGTCCCAGGACGCTGGGATCACGACCTGAACCGAAGGCGGACGCCTAACCATCTGAGCCACCCAGGCGCCCCACTTCCACACAGAGCCAGCCTATTTCCTCCTGTGCTTCATTCTGAATCATGTCTCCCAAGGACAGGTCTTGGCAGAGCCTAGGTCACATGCCCATTTTCGAGCAGATTTAAGAAAATGAGGGCTCTTCTCTCCTGTCAAGAGCAGCTTCGAAGGTCTGACTTCCTGTGCTAGGAACCACATCCTCCCTAGATGAACGACATATACCACCATTAATACAGGCATTTCAAAGAGGAGAGGCAGAGCCAAAGTACAACAGCCGTCGACCACATCTTTAAACTAATCTGAGAAGCTTGGGGCTCAACTGGGCAAATCATGGTGTAAACTGTGGCTAAGTGGAAAAGTGGAGAGGACAAGGCCATGGAACCGGGTTCACCCACAGAGGTGAAACCACACTGAGCAGAAAGGCCCAGCTCAAAATTCTAAAGCTGAGTCACCATTGGACCGCATGCTCCTTGCTAGAAGGTCCTCAAGGTACACCAGGAAGGACCCGCCCCACAACTACAAGTAGGTCTCTCTCTTTTTTCTGAAATTTTATTTATTTGAAAGAGAGAGCGTGAGCGGCAGAGGGAGAGGGACAAGCAGACTCCCTGCTGAGCACAGAGTCCAACACGGGTTGGATCCCAGGACCCTGAGAGCATGACCTGTGCCAAAGGCAGACACTTAACTGACTGAGCCACCCTAGGTGTCCCCTCCCCCATCTTTTTAAAGACTTTATCTCTTGGGACACCTGGGTGGCTTAGTTGGTTAAGCGGCTGCCTTCCGCCTGGGTCATGATCCCAGGGTCCTGGGATCAAGTCCCACATCGGGCTCCTTGCTCAGCAGGGAGCCTGCTTCCCCCTCTCTCTCCCTCTGCTTGTGCTCTCTCTGTCAAATAAATAAAATCTGAAAAAAAAAAAAAAAAAACTTTATTTCTCTTTTTGGAGTAGGTCTCTCTTATAACAATGTTAAGCCTCTTTGATATATCTGTCCTGTTGAGACTCTCAGATAGGACCTGTCATATAGGGGGCCTGGGGGATAGGGCCATACATCAATCATCTAGGGAAAACGTGGGTCCTCAAAGAGGAAGCCAGACCTCTGAAGTTGGTCTCAGCAGGAAAGAAAATTCCTTAGTCTTTAGTTTCCTAAATCTAGATTTGGGGGAGTGGAGGCATACTGAGTGCACCTGAGGATTCTCTCAAAGGTGGGAGGGTGGTGGGCTCTGCCATTCTACAGCAGGCTGGGGACTGGGCTCAGAAACAAACTGGGGAGGGCCACAGGCCAGGTTCTCCTGTCCCAGGGACTGTCTTCCCTTTGCTTATGTCATCCCAAGCCTTGAGGCAAGTTGTAATTTGAAGTTCCAGTCTGGTCTCAGCTGGGCAAGAAGTATTATGCCACATTTGTGGGTCTGCCCTTAGGCCAGGGGAGGAGAGGGAGGCCAGTGCCCCCTGCCCGGGAAGCAGGGTGGTGGTGGCAGCAATAATGTCAAGCAAAATGAGTATCTGGGGGTTACATTTGGGGCTGAGGGGTCCATTTGCGGCCCCCCCCCCCCCCCCCCCCCCAGTTACTGATTTCTGATCATCCAGATGGTGGAACGGAGCTTCCCTTTCAGGACCTGGATAAATGTATGTCGAATGAACAGAACATTATCGAAAAGGAAAGGCAATACTTCTAGGAACAAGCAAACCAGCGTGAGGGGTGTCTGAGAGGTACCAAGTATGTCCCAAACAATGGCTGGGTCCCAGTGATGGCAGTCCCAGGCAGTTGGCAGCAGGGACGTATGTCAGGAAGTAGCAGGTCCTGGTCATAGAGATAAGGTCACAAGGGACTCCCATCTCTGGGAGGCTCCCCACCCCCAAGAGCAGAGCTCTGTCCTGGTAGCTCGATGAAGAAAAGGAATAATACTGGGCGCCTGGGTGGCTCAGTTGGTTAAGCGACTGCCTTCGGCTCAGGTCATGATCCTGGAGTCCCGGGATCGAGTCCCGCATCGGGCTCCCTGCTCGGCAGAGAGTCTGCTTCGTCCTCTGACCCTATCCCCTCTCATGTGTTCTCTCTCTCTTATTCTCTCTCTCAAATAAATAAATAAAATCTTAAAAAAAAAAAAAAGAAAAGAAAAGGAATAATACTGCAACGGTTCTATCAAGGAACAGAAAACTAGAGCCCGGAGGTACCAAACCAGACTCAGGTACACAGAACAAGGGCAAAAACCATTTCATACAGCTGGGAGCCAAAAGCCACAGGGATTTTGAGATTCTGTCTTCAGGGTGTTGGACCAGGGTCCTGGTCCTAGAACCTGAAGAAAGGAGCCCTGAAATCCAAGGCTGGGAATCAGGCAGAGTTTGATGCATGCCTAGTAATGAGTTCAGACCCTACTACTACACCTGAAAATCCAGGTGGCAAAGTTAGAAGGTGAAACACTAACAGAAAAAGGTCAAGGCTGCCTCAGAGGAGAGAGGAGCGTCAGATCACCATTCAACAAACGCTGACCAACCGGCCAAAATCTTTTCTCTGGCCTGAAACTTAGTTCCTTCAATTAGTGAATCTGTTTTTCCATAAGTGAAATTGCCTTCTTCACAGGAATAATCTCTGTTCACAGTTTTTATATCATCAATCAAAAAGAGAAAAAGTATTTATTCAGGTGATCAGCCAAAAATACGGTTATTATTCTTAGTAGTTGTTTATATAACAAGGGACCGTTGTATAATCATTCAAATGAACTTTATTCACCTTATTAATATAGACAACATTTACAAACATAAAGCATGCTGTGCTGAAATTAAGGATTTACTAGTGCTTTCTGGTAACTTTACCTTCCCGTTATCCAATATTGAAAATGGTTTCCTTTGATTTTTTTTTTAAAGATTTATTTAATTATTTGACAGGGAGAGAGAGAGAGAGAGAGCACAAGCAGGGGGAGTGGGAGGGGGAGAAGCAGGCTCCCCACTGAGCAGAGAGCCCAATGCGGGGCTCAATCCCAGGACCCCAGGATCATGACCTGAGCTGAAGGCAGATGCCCAACTGACTGAGCCACCCAGGAGCCCCAAAATGGTTTCCTTTGTATTATGTTGCTGCAATGCAAATAGGTGTCATACATCTAATTCCCATTCTTTTTTTTTTTAAGATTTTGTTTATTCTATTTGAGAGAGATAGAGTGCGCGCACACACAAGCAGGGGGAGGAACAGAGGGAGAAGGAGAAGCAGGCTCCCCGCCGAGCAGGGAGCCCGATGTGGGGCTCCATCCCAGGACCCTGGGATCATGACCTGAGCTGAAGGCAGACGCTTAACCGACTGAACCACCCAGGCGCACCTCTAATTCCCCACTCTTAACAAGATTCACAGAATCCTAGCCTTCTAAAATGTTTTATAACTATAGTTCTTATTATGTAGCTATATTACCTACTGTTCACAATTTTGTTTAGAATAATGCCGTAATTGGAGAAGGCACATAACTCATTCAGTAAAACAATGACATATTATACCAATTAATTACCCCATCATCTAAGCAGAAAGTCCTGACATTTCCTTTGAAGACGTAGTTTTACTTAACCATCATGCACTTTACAAAATAACTTGTTCTTTCAAAATCAGAGTGGCAAGTGCCCCTTCTGAACCACATCCATAATCCAGAACTCTGAGTTCAATAAGGAAACAGATCCGCTCCCTTTGACCACTCTCTATATTCTTCTAGTTGCCCAATTCTGTGGCTAACGCAATTACGCAAACCTAAAAAAGTTATTTTCTGAAAGTGGACAGAACGCAACAATCTCATGAATATCAATCTCTTGTCATTTGCCAAAAGTGCAAACTGGCGCAAAATTCAGACATCTTTTCATTTATGAAAGGGTTCCTCAGATCAGAAATTGGATCCCTACACTGAGATTTTCAGATGGAAAAAGCCTCTGGGGAATCTGAAACATGACACAGAGAGGCTTCAGGTAAACTTAGAGACGAAGCCAGAAGTGAAACCTTAAGTTTCCACTGAGCCCAAGGAGTTTTTTTTTTCTTTTACCTCCAAAAGGGCAGAGAATACACCCAAACTCTTTTAAAAGTGGCCACTGGAGTCTATTTCTAGAACAGCTATATCAACTAGCTTGGCTGATGGATTTCTTTTTTTTTTTTTTTTTAAAGATTTTATTTATTTATTTTTTAGAGAGCGAGCGAGAGAGAAACAGCATGAGAGGGGAGAGGGTCAGAGGGAGAAGCAGGCTCCCCGCTGAGCTGGGAGCCCGATGTGGGACTCGATCCCAGGACCCTGGGATCATGATCTGAGCCAAAGGCAGACGCTTAACCATCTGAGCCACCCAGGCGCCCTCTTTTTTTTTTTATTAAAGATTTTATTTATTTATTTGAGAGAGAGAGAGAGAGAGCATGAAGGGGGGAGGGTCAGAGGGAGAAGCAGACTCCCCGCCGAGCAGGGAGCCTGATGTGGGACTTGATCCTGGGACTCCAGGATCATGACCTGAACCGAAGGCAGTCGCTTAACCAACTGAGCCACCCAGGCGTCCGGCTGATGGATTTCTACAGCCAAGATAATGAAGTTAGGCAGGAAAAAGTACAACCCAGGTATTTCGTGCTTTTTGGTTTTGTTTTGTTTTTATTCAGTACCCACAGAGAAGGTCTATGAAAAAGGAAGAGTGCATTAACTCCATTGGGCTAATTTCCTGATTGTAACATTTCCACCCACATAGAGTGTCCTAAAAGTCTTAGAACAGTTGTAAGCTTTAATAACCTCAGGTGTATAAATGCAGCAACCTTGCAAGAAACATTCATCATGTGAAGGTTTGCTTGCCTACAGTCTATACTTCTTTAGTTTTGTGAACTTTGATAATACTTTTTAAGGTTTTTTGTTGTGCTTTGTTTCAGTAACTATGTTTGAAGATGGCATCAGCAACTGTTTTTGAGGTATTAGAGCTGAAAACTGCACTAAGACTTTTCGGAATATCCTTTATATGATCCCGTCTGAGTCCTTGTCCTACCTCATTTTACCCATGACTGACATTTAAACTCCAGAATGGGTTAAATTGTTTTCCTAGGAGTTCTCTTCTTTTCTTGCAACACCCTCAGAGCAAAGCTGGTTCAATGTTTCTCAGGCTCAGTTTCTTACAGCTTTCTCACTCACACATCACTGGAGAGGTGATTAGTTTTGTAAAAAGTACAGAGACTCACAGTTCTCAGACTCTTGTGTTACAGCAATAAATCTCAGCTTCTAAGTGTGATGTCAGTACAACTGAAAATGGTTTGAGGCAGTACTGTGAATATTTAAGTGGTCATATTTTAATAAATTTCCACACATTCATCCAGTTAAAAAAACTTGTCTTGACTTCAGGTGTTTTCTCCCCTTCTCCCTCATCAGTGTTGGCTGGGTTTTTATCTGTGACTTCTTCTGTTTTTATAAGGCTTTCATACACTTCCTGGGCTCTGGCAATTTCTTTCCGTGCATCAAAATGGACTTTTTGCCTGGACAGGAGGGGAACGATTAAATTAAAATCATTAATTCGCTTGTTTAGTTTTCTGATGTTTTCTTGAAACTGCTCACAAACTTGGCTCCACTGTTTCTGTTCAGTTGGTGTCATTGGATTCCCAAGTTTTTTCCTTGACACTAAAATCGCCTCTCTGAGTTGATCAATGGTATCCTTTATTCCCTTTTGCATTAGGATCCATTCTGGTTGGTATCCATTATCTATCAATATTCTGTTAAGGTTGTGAGTCATGGGATCAATATATGAACAGCCAGAAAATTTTTTTAGAGGTTTTCCCTTCCCACTGAGATTGTCAAAGTCTCCTCTGGCCATTGATTCCTGAATGAGATCCTCTACTAAACGCTCTATAGCTTGAGTTATCTTTTGTTCTTTACTCTGTCTTACATCTTTAACAATCAAACTATCGACGAAATACTGGCTTTGTAGTTTCTGCTTCTGATATTCCATCACTTGCTCAGTTGCACGGTCTGCTCTAAACTGCCTATATTGCTTCTCTCGTTGACTTGGAGTTCCAAAACCAATACCTTCAAAACTTAAATAATGCCGGTGTTGGGGTGTTTTATATTTGAATTTGTCTTCTTCTTCCTCTGCTTCTTCAACTTTATTCGGTCGGGCATTTGTTTGTTCTAGCACGTGAGAAAGCACCTTCCTATAAGCTTCTTCGATCCTTATAAATGTTGCAGAATCCGCAGTACTAGAGCCACCGTCTGGATGGTATTGCTTGGCAAGCTTATGAAAAGATTCCCTGACATCATCTGCAGAGCACCCTTCATCCAGACTTAGCAGCCTATAATATTCTCTCATCTCCTTTTTGGATTTATGAGTTGACATCATTCTATTTCTAATGACACCAAGATATGGGAGCATTTTCACTCTATTAGATATCGTTGAAACATTTATCAGATGAGATCTTAAGATTTGAGCCATTGTCACATACATCGTGTTCATAATTGTACCCAGGTATCTTCCTAGAGATGGTCTACAAACAGACAACAAATATAGAGTGAAGAAAGCTGTATTATCGGCAAATCTCGTATTTTCAGCAATAAGGAAATTACAGGTACAATAAGGGGCAGTTCTTTCTAATGCTGCTGCCAAATGCTTATAGCTATACTTCACTTTTGTTAGCAGAAAAATGGAAGTCGATGATGCTTAGTATTAACATATTGTGATATAATCTGGATTCTACTCCTCACTAACCAACCACAGAATTTCACAGCTGGTAGGTTCTTAGAGATTTAATCCAATCTTATCATTTTAAGAGAAAATGTCGGCCCAGAAGGTTAAGCAACATAACCCAGTCACACAGCAAGGTGTAAGGAAAATGGTCAGGTTTAGGGCACAATAAGGTCTTGCTTAATTCTCTGTATCCCTAGCAGATTATAAACTTCATCACCTCCACTCCATCTTAGTGTAATACTGTCTTCATCGTCTCAAGGAGTCTTCTCATGAGACTTACCACACATGAAACAGAGAACACGAGCAAGTATGTACCTACTCTGACACTACATTGAATAGAATCAAGGGTCCAAAAGACTTGAAGTTCCCACCTTATCAAGAAGGAGCTGTTTGCTACGTGCTAGAAAACCAAGATGAAAGGGGGGCCCTCCCGACACGTTATTAAAAAAAAATAAAATAAAACGCATGGTTTAGCAGAAGAGGACAACTTACACCGAGACAATGGCGATGAAATGCCAGAAGTGGTTTAAGTGCAAGTGGGACTTTGATGTACAAACGCTAAAACTGAGCTCCTGGGGACCCCAATTTTCTGGACAGTTGGGGTCAACGGCTTTAGACTTGGGATGGTGGTGGCTGAGCCCACGGTGGCCATTGCGCGGCAGCGGTCAGTCCTGACGCGGGACACGCCTCGCCCCGTCCCCTACTCACCTCCACAGCCTTGGGGAAGGCGCTTAGCGGCTCCCGCCCCCATGCTGCGCCTCTGCGCATGCGTGCGCGGTCTGCCCTTCGCTCTCTGCCATCTCGCTGCGGCCCAGGGGGAGTGTCTCCGCTGGACTAAACCATCGGTCGGCTAGCCCTGAGGGGACCACAGTGGGGACGGAGGACAGAATCGGACCTAATCGGGACAGAGGTCCTACTTTAACAGGAAACCCAAGAACCTCGCCTAAAACGAACTCTACCCTGGGCACACAGGCAGGACAATTCGGAAGGCTCCGCCCCGCCTCGGGGCGATCCGCTCCGCCCCCGCTCCCACCTGCCCCGAGGGGGTGGTCCGGCCGATTGGGATTGTGGGAGGTGTAGTTCGCAGGGAAGTGCGGCGCGCTGAGGCCTTCGCAGTGCGCGTGCGCCTTCCCGGAAGGAGGCGGGGGCGGCGGAAATGTGGCAGTGGCCTGCAACGGGGGCAGGCAGAGTCCATTGCAGAGTGTGGTGAGTGTAGGTTGGGACCGTTGAAGTCGCAGTGGCTCGGGGGCGACGGCCCTCGGTAACCTGCTTTTGAGAAGGGACGACGAGGTCGTTTCCCCGAAGAGGTCTGAACAGCCTCTTCCGGGTCTGCAGATGGGGCACCAGCGAAGAGACTTGAAAGTTCTACCCAACCCAGAAAGATCTAGCTAACCCAGGCTAGAATTAATTCGTTAATTCAGCAAGTACTTACTGAGCAGCTCGCTTAGCCAGGCGTTGGTAGGTACGGGGTGAGGACAGTTGAGCTCCAGATCAAAACAGGGGTCTCCTGGCTTTTAAGCTCAGCCGCGGTCATGGGGATTTCCTGTTTCCCCCTCTTGAACGGGGAGGTAATTTTTTAAAAAAGAAAAATAGAGGGCGCCTGGGTGGCTCAGTTGGTTAAGCGACTGCCTTCAGCTCAGGTCATGATCCTGGAGTCCCGGGATCGAGTCCCACATCGGGGTCCCTGCTCAGCGGGGGGTCTGCTTCTCCCTCTGACCCTCTTCCCTCTCTTGCTATCTGTCTCTAATTCTCTATCAAATAAATAAATAAAATAAAATAAAAAAAAAAGAAAAATAGAAAAAGGCAGAAAATTGATTTTCTCTGTGTCTATCAGTAAAATAAGGGTACCAGTAAATGGTAAATGTATATTTAGCACTTTTTGCCCGCTACTGTGCTAAGTGCTTTATGTATAGACTCTTAATCCTTACAACAGCCCTATGAAATAAAGTATAGTTATCTTCCTCATTTACATGTGATGAAATAACAATTGCATGAAATGCACTGAATTTTTGTGAGAATTACACAAGATATGTAAGCCACTTCACACAATGCCTGGAGCATTAAGCAGTGTATTTTGACTATGCCTCCTTTAAAGGAGCCAGAAATAGGTACTGGCTTTCCTAAGCTTCTGAATTATAGACAGTGTAACAGTTTGCTACCTCCTATGTAGTTGTACAGAGAAAGACCTAAATACTGATGCAGAGGGATTTCCTTATAAGCCAGCAATGAACATAAAGAGTTCTGTGTGCAACAAAATAGTGTTTCTACAGTGTTAACTTTTCTGGCCAACATCTTAAACACAGCATAAAAGTGGGGAAAAAAAGCATAAACTCAGCTTTAAAAACTTCTCGTATTTGTATAGCACTTTGCGTTTTACAAAGCACTCATCACAAATCTCATTCTGATTTTTGCACTTTAGAAGTTACTGTACTTAAGCACCATGTAGTTAAGTGCCTTTTGTTAAGTTACTAGAACTCTAAGTCCGTTTCTCTCTTTCAGAGTGTCAGTTTTATAGCGTGATTCTTCACTTGTAGAAGGTGAATTGGAGTTGGCTGAATAATCCATTAGCAACAGTTGCAGCTGCAAAATGCAAACTAGCTAACCGATTCAGGGAATTATTTTTCTCACGTGTAAGAAATGTGGAGGTAGCCAGTTTCTGGGTATTGTATTGGTTCATCTACCAAGAGTTGCCACATTTGCTTTACTATTCTCTCCCTTTCTCTATATATGTGCTTTTTTTTTTTTTTTAGATTTTATTTATTGGAGCGCCTAGGTGGCTCAGTCGTTAAGCGTTTGCCTGCGGCTCAGGTCATGATCCCAGGGTCCTGGGATCAAGTCCCGCATCCGGCTCCTTGACTGCGGGATGCCTGCTTCTCCCTCTCCCACTCCCCCTGTTTATGTTCCCTCTTGCTGTGTCTCTCTCTGTCAAATAAATAAATAAAAATCTTTAAAATATTTTTATTTATTTATTTGATAGAGCACAAATAGGCAGAGTTGCAGGCGGAGGGAGAAGGAGAAGGAGGCTCCCAGCGGAGCAAAGGGCCCCATGCAGGGCTTGATCCCAGGACCCTGGGATCATGAACTGAGCCGAAGGCAGACGCTTAACTGACTGAGCCACCTAGGCATCCCTTTTTTTTTCTTTTTAAGATTTTATTTTTCAGTAATCGCTACATCCAGCTTGGGGCTCAAACTGACAACCCTGAGATCAAGAGTCGCAGGCCCCACCGACTGAGCCAGCCAGGTGCCCCAAGGGCTCTGTTTTAATCCATGTCTTTTTTTTCCTTCTTTTGTTTGCTTGTTCTGTGATAACTGCAAAGAAGTTGATTTTTTTTCCAATAAGTTACCATAGTAACCAAAAATCACACTTCCTGAAGCTTGACTTATGGTTCAGTCTGCATCCTAAAACCACATACTGTCCAATGACGCTTGCTAATGGTAACTTCTGGAGCTACAGTTCCTAGAACCACCATGAATATGCTTTCCTTTCTGGGTGTCATCTTTTTTAAAATTATTTTTTATTTTTATTTTTTATTTTAAGTAGGCTCCACACCCAGTGTGGGGCTTGAACTCACGACCCTTAGATTAAGAGTTGCATGCTGAGCCCGCCGGGTGCCCCTCTGGGTGGCATCTTCATTCATTTTTAAACTATTTGCTGAAGAAAGAGTTTGATGCTGGGGTGTCTTGGTGGCTCAGTCGGTTAAGAGTCTGCCTTGAGCTCATGATCCTGGGGTCCTGGGATCGAGCCCCACATGGGGTTCCCTGCCTGCCTCTCCCTCTGCCTGCTGCCTCTCCCCTACCCCCTGCTTGTGCTCTCTCTGTCTCAAATAAAATCTTTAAAAAAAAAGTTTGATGTAGAGTATCAGCTTTTAAAGAAAGAAGGCAGTGGGTTAATTTACATAACACGACAATTCTCTAGGGGGATTAGGGAACGGTATGGTGGAAAAGAGAAGATTCACATTCATTTGGATATTTTCTCCCTGTCCCTTTTCCCAACTAGGTAAAACAGTTATCAAACCCTCCTGTATGGGCCACATACGGGGTCTGTGGGACTTTACCAGCGGTAAACCCCGCCCATGACATTTGAGTTTTACCTTTGGCATGGAATTAATGTGATGATTTTAAGTGTCACTTGAGCCTGAATTGTTTGCAGTTGACTGGTGCTGATCTACAGCACTTTCTGTTACTTGAAATTGTGAATAATGTATATACCTCCCTCTAACTGCAGGCCACTGGGGGGAAAACAAATGCGCACTATCTGTGTGGGAACCAAGATTTGAATTGTTTCTAACCCATGTTACATTTACTCACCATGTTTATTGAAATCACTGCTTTACAGCACAGCTACTCTCTGCTTTTCTCACCCTTCAGAATTTGTTTCCAGCTTTATTGAGGTCTAATTGACAAAAACTGTATATATTTGAGGTATACAATTTGATAATTTGATATATGTATATATTGTGAAATCACCACAATCAAACTAATTATCAAGCTAATTAACATATTCATCACCTCACATGGTTACTTTTTCTTTTTTTGGGGGGGTGGGTAAAAACACATAAGATCTACTCCCCTAGCAAATTTTTTTTTTTTTTTAAGATTTTTATTTATTTATTTGACAGAGACACAGCGAGAGAGGGAACACAAGCAGGGGGAGTGAGAGAAGGAGAAGCAGGCTTCCCACAGAGGAAAGGGCCTGATGCGGGGCTCGATACCAGGACCCTGGGATCATGACCTGAGCTGAAGGTAGACGCTTAAGGACTGAGCCACCCAGGTGCCCCTCCCCTAGCAAATTTCAAGTATACAATACAGACTTGTTAATTACAGTCAGTCTGGATGTTTGATAAGTTAAAAAGACCAGTATATGGGCGGCGCCTGGGTGACTCAGTTGGGCGTCTGCCTTTGGCTCAGGTCATGATCCCAGGGTCCCGGGATCAAGCCCTGCATTGGGTTCTCTGCTCAGCAGACAGCCTGCTTCTCCCTCTGCCTCTCACCCCGATTGTGCTCTTTCTCTCAAGTAAATAAATAAAATCTTTTTTTTTTAAAGACCAGTATATGGAGGGTTTGCCTCCTTTCACTGCTTACCAGTTGTCAAAGATTTGAGCAACAAAACTCTAAACATATTAAAACTGTCACATTAACATTATTTGCTAGAGAATCGTCCAAGATGCTTTATAGAGAGAATAGATTTTAAAGCAAATCTAATTCCAAAACAGCTTTGTAATATGTGAGGCTTCTTCTGCTCAAAAAGCTCACTCTCTAGGAATGCCCCCTGAATGCCCTTTTTGTCTTAGGGCTCATTCAGAGACATCTCAGCGCTGGTGAGGTGATACTGGATCACTTGGTCCATGCTATTCTCAATGGAAGAGCACAGGAAATGAGTATATAAATCCAGTTTGTTACCCAAACTCCTTTTGAAGGTGCAATAAATAACATGTCTTGTATTAAATGAAATTAAAGAATCACATAATTTCTGTTCTTTACTTGACAGCGAGGTTTAATTATCTACTCTGGGAGATATCCACAGTGAGTGAGTGAGTGTGTCTTTGTTCTTAGGAAATACATATTGAAATATTTATGGAGAAAGGGATATGATGTCTGCAAATTACTCTCCAATGATTTAGAAATAAATGTATATACAGAGCAAGGGAGAAAGAGAGCAAACAATAAACCAGATGGAGTGAAATGTTAATTGGAAAATCTGGATAAAGATTATTTGGAAGGTTTTTGTATTCTTGCAACTGTTCTGTGTAGGCACTTTTTAATTTTTTTTTAAAAGAATTTATTCATAATTGCCAAAAATTGGAAGGAACCAAGATGCTCTTCAGTAAATGAATAAACTATGGTTCATACATACAATAAAATATTATTCAGTGATAAAAAGTAATTGAGCTATCAAGCCTTGAAAAGACAAGGAAGAACCTTAAATGCATATTGCTAAGTGGAAGAAACCAATCTGAAAAGGCTCCATATATGATTCCAACTATATAAAACTATAAAAATAGTTTTAAAAAATCAGTGGATTAAAATAGGCAAAAGGACTTGAATAGACATCTCTCCAAAGAAGATAGACAAATGGCCACAAGTATACGCAGAGAAGCTCAGCATCACTGATCATTAGGGAAATGCAAATCAAAACCACAGTGAGAGAGCACCTTACACCCATTGGCTGCTCTCAGACAAAACAAAATAACAAGCAATGGCCAGGATGTGGAGAAGCTAGAACCCTTATGAGAACAGAAAATGGAAACACTTTTGATGGTCACAGTTGCCCAAGTCCACACAGTTTGTGGCAGATTTTGCCTTCTTTTTTTTTTTTTTTTTAAGATTTTATTATTCATCTGTCAGAGCACAAGCAGGGATAGCGGCATGCAGAGGGAGAAGCAGCCTCCTCGCTGAACAAGGAACCCGATGTGGGACGCGATCCCAGGACCCTGGGATCATGACCTGAGCCGAAGGCAGAAGCTCAACCAACTGAGCCACCCAGGCGTCCCAGTGGCAGATTTTTCTGCCGGTCTAAATCTGCAGATTTAATCTGCACAGTTAGTGCAAGATTTTTCCTATAACCCTCCCTGTCCAGAGGGTAAACATGATTACATTTGCATATTGGTTTGGCATATAGCTTTCTAAAATAACAATCTCAGTTCCGAAAGGAATTTGTTTCAGAATGTAGTTAGTAGTACCAGACTTTTGTTAAGTCACTTACTAGATTTCTAAATGTATTATTTGTGTCCAAATCATCAGCTGATAAAAGTGCTAAGAACAAGAAATCATCTCCCAGCAACACTCTTTGGAGGCTCTGTTCCTGTGTCGTGCAGTCCCCGGGCAGGCCTGGGCCCTTTTCTTCATTTTATAAAGTAATCAGTGAAAAATGGACATTTCAGGGGCACTGGGGCAGCTCAGTCGATTGTGTCTGCCTTTGGCTCAGGTCATGATCCTGGGGTCCTGGGATTAGGCCCTGCTCAGCGGGGCGTCTGCTTCTCCCTGTCCCCCTGCCCCTCCCCCCCTTGCTTGTGCTCTCTCTCTTGCTCTCAAATAAATAAAATCTTTTTAAAAAATGGATATTTCATTGAAGATTTTTTAGAGGACACAGAAGGGAGGGTTCCATTCAAAGCCACCAAGCAAAACTTCCTAAAAGGTGCTAGTAGATATCTGTCCTGTTCCCAGGCCCAGTCAGGTGCCTTATACCTCTCATCTCCTTCCTTCTCCTTGCCTTGTCTTCTCTAAAATGCACTCCAAGTTTCAGCACTTCATGCAGAAAACAGAAGCACTGAAGTTTGCCACTTCACGCAGCCTTTCAAGGATCATTTATTATCTTCAACTGGGTACCTTGCAAGCATGTGTGTATGTGTTGGGGGAGATGGTGGTGTCTGTCTTATTCCTGATGCCAAGTGGTTTATCAAAAATACAAAACACTTCCTTTCTCTTCTCTAGGTCCAGAAGTATAATTCTGCTAGTAAGAAAAATAAGATCATTTTCTCCAAACCATTAACATAATAAAAATACATAAAGTAACAATGACAGAATGTTCTTAATCAATAAATTGACCATCTAAAGGGCCATGCTCAGCGTAAGAATGTTTCACACAAACTTTAGGATCTTGATTACCTCTGAAAATCTTAGGAGACAGAGTCCAAGATTTTCATTTGAATCACTATAATAGCAAACAAAATTTTAAACAAATCTAAGGGGGGGGATCAAATAACTACAGGAGATTGGAAACATAAATTATGAAACATCCCTCGCTCAGTAGCCTGTAAAAAGAATGAGCTCAATCTCTAGGTACAGCCATGGAAAAGTGGCCAGTGTATTTTCTGAATAAAGAAATTTTGCTAAATTATATTTGGAAAAGGATGACTCAATTTTCACTCCAGCCTATCTGGGAATACCTGTTACTCCACATCCTTGATAACAGAATGGTTTAGTAATCAGAATGACAGACAATAGCAAGTGTTGGTGAGGAGAAATCAAAACCCTCACATATTGCTAGTGAGAATGTAAAATGGAACAACCCCTTTAGAAAACAGTTTGCAGTTACTCAAAAAGTTAAACATGGAGTTGTCACGTGACTCAGCAATTTCCCCTCCTGGGTATATATGCAAGGGAACTGGAAATATACTTCCACACAAAAGCATGTATACAACTATTCATAGCAGCATTATTTATGATGGCCAAAAAGTAGATACAACTCAGGTGTCCCATCAACTGAAGAATGGATAAACAAAATGTGCTATGTGCATACAACAGATATTACTCCATCATAAAAAAGTGTAAAGTACTGATAACACATTACAACATGGATGGACCTTGAAAACATGCTACGTGGAGAAGCCAGATACTAAAGATGAGTGATTGCTAGTAGACAGGGTTCTCCCTTTGGAGTCATGAAAATGTTCTGGAATTAGGTAGTGGTTATTATTGTACAACCTTGTTAATATTGTAGAAATCACTGTATTTCAACAGTTGAATTTTATAGTATGAATTCTATCTCAATGAAAAATCAAAAGTGTTAATATTTTTATGTTAAGAAAATGGAATACAGTTGGTATTTTGTTTATATTTAATATTTAATAAAGTTTAATATTTAGAAATCCATACATAATATAATCTTATGGCAGTCATAAATTATAATTGAAAATGTGTAACCGAGTAATTTAGACTTTGATTTAAAATTGAAATCTTGGGGCGCCTGGGTGGCTCAGTTGGTTAAGCCACTGCCTTCGGCTCAGGTCATGATCCTGGAGTCCCAGGATCGAGTCCCACATCAGGCTCCCTGCTCAGCAGGGAGTCTCCTTCTCCCTCTGACCCTCCTCCCTCTCATGCTCTCTGTCTCTCATTCTCTCTCTTGCAAATAAATAAAATCTTAAAAATAAATAAATAAAATAAAATTGAAATCTTCCTGAGGCACCTGGGTGGCTCAGTGGGCTAAGCGTCTGCCTTCGACTCAGGTCATGATCATGGAGTCCTGGGATCGAGCCCGGCATCGGGCTCCCTGCTCAATGGAAAGCCTGCTTCTCCCTCTGCCCCTCACCCCGCTCATGTGAGCGTGCTCTCTCTCTCTCTCAAATAAAATCTTCTAAAAAAATTGAAATCTTCTTACATTTACATATATTGTCAGCATATCTAAGAGAATTTTAGCCATCAGCTTACAAGTTTTTAAGGTATCAAAGTAATTCTCAGAGAATTCTTAAGTCTTAAGTCAGATAATAAAAGTATTGCAGAAGGAAAACAAACATAGAAAACTTAAAATTCAGCCTCGAGTGTTTTCCTGTGTCGATGGAGTCAAGTATTAACCAAAGTCCCTTTAACAATAATGGTTAATGTTTACTAAGAAATAGGGTTGCCTGGCTGGCTCAGTAGGTGGAGCATGCGGCTCTTGATCTTGGGGTTGTGATTTCGAGCCCCACGTTGGGTGTAGAGATTACTTAAAAAATAAATAAAATTTAAAAAATAAAAAAATAAGATATGTAAGCTGAGTTTTGAATGTGTAACTTTAATAAATTGAATATTAGTTTTTAAAAAGCAAAATACGCCTGAAAAATCTCCCCTCTCATCCCTGCCCCCGTCCTTTACTGAGGCAATGGCAGCAGGTGCTGTGTGCCCTTGTGGAGATAATCAACACATAAGCCCTTGGGAGGGCACCTGGGGGACTCAGTCGGTTAGGTGTCTGTCTTTGGGGCTCAGGTCATGATCCCAGAGTCCTGGGATTGAGCCCCATGTTGGACTTCCTGCTCAGTGTGGAGTTGCTTCTCCCCTTCCCTATGCTCCCCCCTCAACTCGTGCTCACTCTCTCCCTCTCTCTCAAATAAATGAATAAAATCTTAAAAAAAAAAAAAAAAAGGAATGCCCTTGGGACGCCTGGGTGGTGCATTTGGTTAAGCATCTGACTCTTGATCTTGGGGTTGTGAGATCAAGCCCCACGTCGTCGGACTCTGTGCTCAGTGGGGAGTCTGCTCGAGAGTCTCTCTCTGACCCTGCCCCGTCCCCTCCCTCCCTTTCTCTAACTCTCCCCACTTCTCTACCTTTCAAAAAAAAAAAAGCCCCTTTACTCCCATTTCCCTTTAATATATAAATAGAAGCATAGTATGCCTACATACTTTCCTTTACCCTTTTCACTTAACAATATATATCGATCTAGAAAAATCCCACCAGGACTCCCACAGAGTTTACTCTCACCTATTCAACATGATCTCTAGCAACAGCCAAGCCTGGATGGCGGTCGGGCTGGCTCGTCTAGTGGCCAGAAGATGCCACTGCAGTCGTGGCTCTCTGTCCCAGAAGGGCCACCTGAAAACTGGCACAAATTTTGGGAGAAGGTAATAGATGTTAGGGGCTCAATTGTTTTCTTCCCCTCCCCAAATTTGTATGTTGAACTCCTAGCTCCCCAGTACCTCAGAATGTAGGAAATAGGAAATCGGGCCGTTAAAGGAGCGATTAAGTTAACATAAGGCCATTGGGGTGCCCCCTTATCCAATCTGACTGGTGTCCTTATAAGAGGAGGAAATCTGGACACACAAAGGGACACTGGGAATGCATGTGCACAAAGGAAAGGCTAGGTGAGGACGCAGTGAGAAGGTGGCCTCAGAAACATTGATCTTGAACGTCCAGCCTCCAGAACGGCGAGAGAATAATTTCTGGGTAAGCCCCGGTCTGTGGTGTTTTGGTACAGCAGTCTGAGCAGACAAATACCCCGGTTGTGTGATCCTCATACGTTCGTTCAGGGGACTCCAGGAATCTGTATCATCCAAACGGTGCCCTCCCAGATGGAAAACTTTTAAGCTTCTAGCGTTCTCCTTTTCCTCTGGCTGGACGCACCTGTCCCGCAGATCTAGCTTCTGGCGGAAGCTGCCTCCTCCTCGCTTCCTCCAGGGCTATCACGGATGTTTGCATTCTGGCCAGCACACCTGGGGCTCCAGAGCCTCCCGTGCAAGGGAATGGATGTAAGATGCTGGGCTTTCTGGCTTGCTGAAAGGTGCGTGATGGGCTGGCCTCTAGAACCAGAAGCTCATTCCCTGTTCCTTGAGACACCCTTCTCCTAGCTTCGGTGGCTCCCAACTGCACTGTTGGTTCATTCTCAGGCTCCTTTGAAGACCTTTCTCTCACTTGATTGCTCAGAGTCCTAGTGCTGCGGAGCTCTGTGAGCTGTGCATGCGGATTACCTAAATCATCTACACTCTCCTTCCCGCTCAGTTGCAGCGCCCAAGCTCCGGCTCTAAGCTAATGAGCTAGGTGTGGTCAGGGTAGTCTGTCACGAATCCCTGAAGGTTCAAAGCAGTCCCACCTCCCTCTGAACAATATTCCATCATTTTGCAAAAGAAAGGCACACCTTGCACCCATCCTGAATCTCACTAGGGTGCTGTGAACACCCTCGGGGCACCAAACAAAGGCACAATTGAAAAGGCCGATTTGCTGTGCATGCTGAGAAAGCAAAATAAATCCTTTATAAAACTGGAAGGTTTTCAATACTTGGCTTTCAACAAAGTGAAGGACGACCTAATAGATTTGTCAGCTGAATATTTAATTTAAAATGATTTTTGGTGATAGATCGTTTTGTTTTTGCACATAACGGAAGCAGTCAAGGGACTGAGTGATACTGCTATAACAAAACAATTTTTTTCCTGTAAAAGTTTGGAGTTTAATGGTGCAGAAAAAATTTTATTTTATTTTTTTTAAGATTTTATTTATTTATTTGAGAGAGAGAGAATGAGAGAGAACACATGAGAGGGGGGAGGGTCAGAGGGAAAGCAGACTCCCTGGAAGCCAAGCAGGGAGCCCAATGTGGGACTCGATCCAGGGACTCCAGGATCATGACCTGAGCCGAAGGCAGTCGCTTAACCAACTGAGCCACCCAGGTGCCCCGGTTGCAGAAAAAATTTTAAATGCAGTTTGACTCTGAGTGCTCATAAATGCTTCAATGCATGAACCTTTTTTTTTTTAATGAAATTTATTGGGAATATGGAAATCTTCATGCTTTTATCGCAATGCTTAGAATACAGGTGGGGCTCAGGAATTAGCATTTGTACCAAAATGATTTTTGGTGATAGATCTTGTTTTGTTTTTGCACATAACGGAAGCAGTCAAGGGACTGAGAATCACCAGGTTAACAGATGGGAGGACTGAGGACTAGGATTGCAGTTCAGATAGACAGATTTTAATAGGATTTCAGTCACAAAGCATGGAGTGACCCAGAGACACAGGCAGGCAGAGTGCGTTTCAGTTGTGGGGACAGGGCAGATGGAGTGCCCCCTGGGTGTGGAGCCAGTGGAGCCTGAGATGGCCTGGCAGCAGTGTCCTTGACAGTCTCCTCCCGGGGCAAGACTTTGGCTGTGGTTCTGCTCCCTTAGCGTAAGAGAGAACAGCCGAGGGAACTGTGTTGAAAAAAATGAGGATCTAGCAGCTGTACCAGTTATTAAACTTTATTATGATTAGATACTATGTTGTACTTGAGTTACTTAAGAAGTTTGTATAGCAGTTAGAAAGAGTTAAATAAAAAATCTGAGAAGGAACATCTAGAGACCATGAAGTTTCTCTTAGAAATTACAACAATCCTCTGGAGAACGTTTGGCTTACTTGTTCTGTAACTCACACTTAACTCCTTTGACTTACGAGACCAGTAGAGGTGATTAACAGTTGGACCCCCACCCCCCTCTGCCCAATCTTTCTACAGGAACACAAGGTGTGACCAAGGGCTGATTGGTTTTATTCCTGCGTATATACAAAGCCGTTTATAATAAAAGATAAATGTACAGATTTGTTACAATAAAATATTAACCTTGTCTTCACTTTTCTTGTATTGACTTTTTCGTAACTTAAATGACCTTTTCTCTGAGTATCATTATAAACTAATGGCTGCTCATATACTCATCACATCCAAATAATACTGTTTATCCCAAACTAAGATAGTAGGACACCCCTGAAGCTGATTTCCTTGTTCTTTCAGTATCGTCCCTATTTTCAAATGTTTTTTGGTTTCTGGCAACCAGATAATTCAGACACATTTTGATTCTTCTTATCCCAAGATATGGAATCAATAACCTTACATGGAGTTCACATTCCCTTTGGTGGAACTTAGTATCAGAGTAAGGGCTAAAAAACTGTATTTCTGGGGTGCCTGGGTGGCTCAGTCGGTTGAGCGTCTGCCTTCGGCTCAGGTCATGATCCCAGGATCCTGGGATCGAGCCCCGCATCAGGCTCCCTGCTTGGTGGGAAGCCTGCTTCTCCCTCTCCCACTCCCCCTGCTTGTGTTCCCTCTCTGTCAAATAAATAAATAAAATCTTAAAAAAAAAAAACCAAAAAAACCTGTATTTCTGAAGTCATAAGCTTACATTGATTTTTCTAATTTGCATGCTGGTACTATTAGCCTCTACTTTTTTTTAAGGTTTTATTGTTTAAGACTTTATTTTTAAGTAATCTCTACACCCAACATGGGGCTCAAACTCAACCGCAAGATCGAGTTGCACACTCCACCGACTCAGTCAGCCAGGAACCCCTATTAGTCTCTACTTTTATTAGTTTGTGATTTTATCCACCAATAACATTTTCCTTTGTATCTTTAACTTTCTGTAAACTTCATAGGACAATGTTTGGCATGTATGTAATAGGTATTTAATGCCGAGTGAACTCTCCAGAACAAATCAATCAGTTGTTTTTACAGCAAAGGGACCTGTGTGAAATGATGCACCTCAACCTCCAATTTGATGGTTGTTGCTGACTATAGTCAGTGTGAGTAAGGGTGACATCATTGGCCAGCTGCCTGGGTCTGGGGAAACCTACCTGCACCAGGGGCAGTGAATTAGGGTCTGTTGGTAGAGGTGCCTCTCTTCTTACCCCCCCTACTCTTTCCTTTTGTAAGGCTAGAATTTGTATCTTCTGTATAAAATGACTGCTTTGCTGTTAGGTCTTGAGTTTAAACTCCCAGGGAGAATTCGAACAGGGCCTCCTGGTTATCCTGCCAATAAGGTACACTCCTGTTGCGCAGGCAGACCTTAGGCCACATCACCCTGAAGGCTGCCCAGTAGTCTAAGGATTGCTGGCTGCCTTTGGGCTGGTTGGTCATTCCCTGTTCACTCCGCTATGGGAGAAATGTGGTACCAAGCTTGGGGTCATGTACATGTGCCTCGTAGGTTAACCTAGACCTCCCAGTTCCAGGATTGCATATCCGGATTGGAAATGAATGGCCAGAGTGGAAAACACATCAGTGCCATTATACTCTTTACTAGTCTGGGGAGACTGCCCTCACTCCTCCCAAACAGCACCTACCACACTTCCAATATTCTATTTATCACCATTCTCAATTTTATGCTCGAGATATACTTGCTGGAATACTGAGTTACAAGAGCTTTCATAACTGGGAAGAGCTATGAAATAAATGCTGACCTTTGAGGGCCTACTCTGTGCCAAGCATGGTTTTTGGCATCTCACACGTATTAATTATCAAAACAACTATGATAGGCATTTGCCTACGTTAGTAGGTGGGGACACAGAGACAGATAGGATGAGTAACATGCCTCAGTCCTATGTTTGATTCTAGAGGCCACCAAAACTCTCCCTTTAACCTTCTAGTATTTATAAAAAGTATGGATGTTGATAACCCATAGAATAACTGTGAAGCTAAGATCTGCGTGGTATAGAAACTGTCAATAATTAGAGAGATGTTTAATGATATTTCAAAGCACAAAGTACACTCTCTCTCAGAAATGGGAGCTACACACCAATTTTATGACCCTAAATTATGATCAGGATAATTACGGTAGAGAAGTCTCAATTCAAACCCATACAGATAAATAATATAGGGGAGAGATATTAACTTAGTAGCCTTGTGGGTTAACTCTTCAAATACTAGAGCACATATAACTACAAAAAATGGAGGCAGTATCATTCAGAAGAAGACTAGTTTTGGTATCTTGTCTGGCTGAAAGTGAGAGGAATTCTGAATGACCAACTTGATTACAAACCAGAAGGTCCAGAACAGGTAAACCCTCAAAGACCACTGGAGGTGACACACCTAGGTCTTAGACATGCTGTACCAGTCTTGTTTTTAACGAATCTCTGTTCCTTAAAAAAAACCAGCCAGAGGTGAGGGTGAGGACTTCTTTTTTAGCATCTGTTCTTCTCGGCTGAGTCCATGGTAAAAGTCATCATGCAAATAGCCAGACTTTTTTCAGAACTGGCTCTATTCCCGGGTTGGGAGGCTTCACTCTTCTGTGACCCAACGAATCTTGCCGTTTTCTCCAAGCCGTACAGCTCCACAGGCTACCAGCTGGAGGGCTGCAGGAAATATTTTGTGCTCTGCTAATTTCACTCTTTCAGACAGAGTTGCAACAGTGTCATCTCTCTTCACTGGAACAGATTCTTGTAAAATAATTTGTCCAGCATCTACATCTTCCTGGAGAAGGAAGAAGTTTTGAACATTACTTTCTAGCTAGTACAATTTACATATAGACACTAATAATATTTTGGTAGAAATACTCACAGCTACAAAGTGCACAGTACAACCAGTGACTGTGACCCCGGCTTCTAGGGCTTGCTCATGGGCATTTGAACCCTTAAAAGAAGGGAGCAAGGATGGGTGAATGTTGAGCATCTTCCCTGGAAATTAGTAAAAACACAGTGGTCAGAATTTAAAACTCCTATGTACTCTACCAAAGGAATGTATGTTTTTCTGTCTAGAATCAGGGGTCAGGAGGAAAAGGATTTCTCTGGGATGGGTGTTTCTTCGTAAAAGACAGAAATGACGTAAAGGGAAATAAAGGTTTTCATCCAGGAGGCCCTGGGGGCAGCAAACTCCCGCCTTGTACAACTGAAGAGACGCCTGCAGGGCAGGGAGGTCAACTCTAGATTACAGAGCTCTTGAGGAAAATTCGGCCTGCCGCTAGCACGTACTGTTAGAAAGACAGGAGACTCCTGCATTGCATCTATGTGCTTGACTTCTAAGCATGAAGCGGCATGTCCACCAGCCAGATGCTAGACTGGCTAGTTCTGTGCCTTACGGCACCACGGCTCAGCCAGTTTTCACTACACCACAAGGACTCTGTCTAACCATATTCACTTAAGAAAACAGGAAGTCTTTGGAGAGAGAATCCATTTATTGTCCAAACAGGTGCACAAAAAAGGACAATAGGATGCAGTCAAAACACAAAGACACAGTAACACAAGGCATGTTTTCCAGAAACAGTGCCTACCTTGCCATGTGTGGCAATGGTCTACACTTCCTAAGGAGAGGATGGACTCTTCATTGTGGGATATAGGCAATCACTTCCTTTTGCTTCTACACAAGTAAGAATGTCTCTACTGAGTATTTACTCAGAAGATGAAATATGAGTAATGTGAGTAACCTAAGCTTCTTTTAGAAAAAGTGATTAATTACAGCAGGCCAAAGAAAACTGATAAAAAGTGCAGATAAAATGATCATTGGGTCATTCTCTGAGCTAAGGCAAAGGAAATTAAATTATGACCTGTGTTAAAATGGCCCAGTAAATATCTCACCATTGGGATTGTTTGGGAAGCTAATGACCCTGCATTCTGTATTCAGTTGATTTCTCAATGTGGCATCACACAATTTTTGCTTACCATCCCATTTCCTGACAAAGGGGCCAGATAAAATTCTCATGAATCCTGCAAGACACACTATGTCTGTGGAGTACTCTTCAAGGACTTGGTCAATTGCTGTGTCAAATTCTACACGACTTTTATATAATTTATGATTAATTACCTGTAACAGAAAAAGATAGGCACAACTTTTTCAATGAATTACCAAAAACGATTTAAAACTCAACCTGTACATAGACCACATTTCCCTTCTTTCTCATGAAGACACCTCTGATATGAAGAATTAAGGAATGGAGAGGATGAAGTAGAAAGGCAAGCCCAGCACACACCGTAGTCCAGAGATCCAAAGAACAAGCTGCCCTTACAGATGGAAGTCCTGTTGGGGAGGTGGGGAGGTGGGGGGGTTATGAGATTAAATACAGTCTGCAGGAAAGACGCTTTTCAAAGTAACTCACTCTGGTGGGAATTCCGGCTCTTTTGGCTTTATCTAAACCAGCCACTGCGGCTTTGTTGGAGATAACTACAACAATGTGTGCCCAGCTACCTGGCTCCCTTGTACTGTCTATGAGAGCTTGCAGGTTTGATCCTGAAAGAGAAACACACAAGTAAGCGCAAGTTTCTTAATAAAGGTATGTTCCATTTTGCATAGTGAATGTCAAGATTTCCGAATAAATGTCTTAGAAAAGAATGGCAAAATATGTGAGGCTTTTAAATTCCCTTTCTCTTGAATGGAGCAATCTCTTATGAAAACATAGGCACTCTCGGTTCTAGGATATGTAATTGCTCCTGCAAAATAGTATCTTATGATCGAGCACAGTAAAAGAAACAGTATAACATGATTTAAAAACTGGTGAGGAATAAGCTGCTTAAATAAGTAAGAAAAATCAACTCTCTTTCTTTTAAGATTTTATTTTTTTTAAGCAATCTCTATGCCCAATGTGGGGCTTGAACTTACAACCCTGAGATCAAAAGCCACATGCTCTACCGACTGAGTTAGCCAGATGCTCTGAAAAATCAACCCTCTTAAGAAGAAACCACTATGACCCTTACAATAGCTTCTTTACTTTACCATCAACTTGGGCCTAAAGTATATTGAAATCTTAAAATGGACTTGGAAAGCAGTTACACTTCCGGGAATGTATCCTAAAGAAATAATCAGCTATGCACCTAGAAATGTACTGTATATTTACAAAAATGTTCATAGCAATGTTACTTACAGTAGTGGGAAAAATAAATATGCTATCTCCATCTGAGAGAATATGATACTCTTATTATTATTTTACTCCTCTATCCACAAGAGCCAACCATAAATTTCATATTCTTATTACCAATTAAAAAACAAAAAACACCTCAGCTGTTTTAAGACTTTTTAACTAGAAAGCTATGATACGAAAGTTGGATTTTCCATCTTTTCTGGTTTCTCTTTCTTCAATCATCTTCCTTATACCCTCTACTCTTCCTTTAGGTGTCTCAAAAGCCTGAGAATAGTAGAAAGACTGAGGACACAGAATAAAAGTCCTTAATGATCCCCTGTCCCCGCTCTACTGACAGTTTGCTCACAATTGGAAGGAGGTTTTTTTTGGGGGGGGGGGGAGAGGAGGAAGGAGCATTTCTTTTTAAAATTAATTAATTTTTGAGAGACAGCCTGTGCGTGAGCACAAGCAGGGGGAGGGGCAGAAGGAGAAGCAGACTCCTCGCTAAGCAGGGAGCCCGATGTGGGACTTGATTCCAGGCTCCTGGGATCATGACCTGAGCCGAAGGCAGATGCTTAACCAACTGAGCCACCCAAGCACCTGGAAAGAGCATTTCTACAGCCCCACAGTAAAGAAGAAGGCATATCTTACCTGTTCCAGATATTAGGACAGCCACTCTTGCCTTTTTTGGTTGGACAGAGAAATGATTTTTCAGAGTGCCATCCTTCAATACTGAGCCATTTATTTGCATGGTTTCTATCAGATTCTTGACTTTCACACGAGGAGAACCTTCATTTCAAACACACCCAGTAAATAAGAATGGAACAACTGTGAATTAACAGTAATAATGGAAAGAAAAGTATTTTATGAAAACTTGAGAATACTTCATTCTGAAAATAAGATATGCAAGGACTAAAATGAAGAACAGACTTGTAGTACTTAATGTTACTCATTCATAAAAACTTCCTGAAAGAGAACATGTATAATTACCTACTTCAACTAAAAGCCACAGCACGTCACTATCTTGTGGCCTCAGGGGAGGCATGTGACCCAAGTAAGGCTATTCAAAGATCTGACACAGGATGTTGAGGAAGAGAGGGCCTCCCTTACCGATTGCAATGTGAGCTCAAGGATGTGGGCTCAAGATATCCTTCTGGTATTTGGAGAACCTGCTTGAAATGAAACCTACATAATGAAGGAACAAAAGGCAGACACGGACATAATCGGCAAGCCCTGGCATCTCCTAGCTAATGTGAGTTGGTTTTCTGCTACTCTGCTAATTTCTAGTACTTCTAACAGAGTCCTGAGTATACACAGCACTTGTCAGGGTGCTTGCTTCACTATTCCCTGAATTCGCTTGAGACAAGGTCTTGCCTGTGGGAAGATTACTCTGGGAAGTGATCCCAGGAAACCAGAGGGAGGATCTGGGAAAAGTGATATGGAGAGACAATATAAGAGTGTGTTATTAAACTGGTCACCACTGTGGGCAACTGGGACTTGATTCCACTGCGACCCTCAAAAGAGCCAGGAAGACTCTGCCTCAGAACTGCTCCCTTCTTCTGTCTCTGAAGTGGGTATTTATTCACCTCATTGGTTACAGGTTGTCCTGTGGGGTGTAGCTGCGCATAGGACTACTACACAGAGGTGTCAGGCAGAAATGAAGAGAAATGTGTTACTAGCTTGGGCGTTGTCATGTTACAGCTGTGGAAACGCAGCTGCCATACCAATGGTTCGACTAAAAGGTGGGCACAGCTTCGGAGGCAGGGCAGAGTTGTATTTCAGGTTATATACTAAGAACAACGAATCAAAGAGTGATTACCTTCAGGACATGCAACCACCTTGCCAATCACCCAGGCTTCTTCCTTGTGCTGCTTAATATCCCTCAGAATCTGCTCTGTCAGATCCTTTGATACCACGAGGGCAGCCCCAATCCCACAGTTAAATGTTCTGGCCATCTCTTCCTCAGAGAGGTGTCCTTCCTGCTGTAACCATGAGAAGATCCTGGGGACCCTCCAGGTCTGGGCATCTGAAAACAGGCAAGAGTTGTCTGATTAACCTATTGTCTCACACAAAATATAATGTATGCCTTTATACAAAGCTGTGGAAATTATAAGCAGCACTGCTATTTTATATAGGGTAGAACTATAAACTGGCCTTTTCACAATTTTGGGGTAGGATCCATTTGTACCTCAGATATCAAACATTTTTGCTGACACACTTGGCCAGTATTCACAGTTAAGTGAGGTTTTGTGCTGCATTAACTAAGTTCTTAGAAATCCCTTAATGGATTAATTGTGTTACCAGCTGAATTCCAGTAAAGGTTTGCGGATGTTAAGCTGGGTCTTAGCGATGACCAAAACGTACCCTAAGTATGATGCAAAACTAGGTGGCTTATGTTACAGATTTAGAAGAAACATATCCACTATTTAAAAATAGTTACGCTATATAAAAGGTTAAAATCAAAACCTTGTCCCTCTGTATTTACTTTGTTATTTTTTTTAAAGATTTTATTTATTTGACAGAGATATGCAGGAACACAAGCAGTGGGAGTGGGAGAGGGAGAAGCAGGCTTCCTGCTGAGCAGGGAGCCCAATGTGGGGCTCGATCCCAGGACCCTGGGATTATGACCTGAGCCGAAGGCAGACGCTTAACGACCGAGCCACCCAGGCACCCCTATTTACTTTACTTTTTAAAAAGATTTTATTTGAGAGAGCGCGAGAGCACACATGTGCACATGCGCGGTGGCGGGGGTTGCGGGGGGCAGAGGGACAAGCAGACTTCTGGCTGAGCGTGGAGCCCAACACAAGGCTTGATCCTAGGATCCTGAGATCACAACCTGAACTGAAATTGAAATTAAGAGTCGAACGCTTAACTGATTGAGCCACCCAGGCACTCCTTCCCATATTTACTTTAAATTTTAGATTTAGGTCTGTTACAATACAACAAAAATCTCTAATAAAAATTTTTAAGTAAAGGCACAAACACAACATACATATAATTTAAATTTGGATGGTTCTTTGGAATCTGTAGTTATGGGATCTGACTTGCCAAACCTATACTAAATTAAATATTTACTTATGATGCTCCTAAGGAAGGGAAGCCATTACGGATTTAGCTTTTTTTTTTTTTTTAAGATTTTATTTATTTATTTGAGACAGAGAGAATGAGAGACAGAGAGCATGAGAGGGAGGAGGGTCAGAGGGAGAAGCAGACTCCCTGCCGAGCAGGGAGCCCGATGCGGGACTCGATCCCGGGACTCCAGGATCATGACCTGAGCCGAAGGCAGTCGCTTAACCAACTGAGCCACCCAGGCGCCCCACGGATTTAGCTTTTTATTAAATAATAGGGTTAATGATCAGTTCCCCTTATTAATTTGGTGTATCTGTTGGATAATCAGTTCTTTATTTTTGTTTATTTTTTTTTTAAAGTAAACTCTACCCTTAACGTGAGGCTTGAATGAACTCAAGACCCCAAGATAAAGAATTGCATGCTCTACTGTCTGAGCCAGTCGGGCACCCTGGATAATCAGTTCTTTAATGCTCTAGAGTTGATACAATTTTTAAGGAGTATCGCATGTCTATGAACCTTCTCCTCTATCAGACTTAATTCCATTTCTACGAACTGGGCAATGTTCTTTCTTAAAAGTTGAGCTCAAAAGATTTAGCTACTATGATGTTCACTGTTGTATCAATAGTCAAAAGTCAACAGCAACAGGGGGCGCCTGGGTGGCTCAGATGGTTAAGCGTCTGCCTTCGGCTCAGGTCATAGTCCCAGGGTCCTGGGATCGAGTCCCACATCGGGCTCCCTGCTCCTTGGGAGCCTGCTTCTCCCTCTGCTTCTCTCTCTCTCTCTCTCTGTCTCTCATGAATAAATGAATAAAATCTTAAAAAAAAAAAAAATTAAAAAAAAAAAGTCAACAGCAACATAAAACCAAACAGTGGTATACGCATATAAAAAAATGGAATACTCATCTCAAAAACAACGCTATTATGACAGCTGGATATTGATATAGTAAATGGCAGAATAAATAGCAGATTACCAAACTATGATCTCATTTTAGCAAAATGATTTACAAAGTATTTGTTTGTAAGCAAGCAAACAAACAAACCCTGACAGGCTAAGAGCCCAGTTTCTACAAATGATCAGATCTGTCAGGAGTAATATAACCAGTTGCAACTTTATGTTGTAAACGCCTTACCTAAATCTGTTGTCGGAGTATGATTCCTAGAAATCTCAGAGGCTGATATAAGGGTCTGACTTTCCTCTTTACTGGGACACAGACATTTGTGTGACTCAACCACAATGGCCGTTGGGAATACGGTGATATCAACTCTACATCATGACCTAGTTCTGACTCTTCAGGTTCTCTCTTAGCTTCACGTACTGATTCTACCGTTGGCTCAGCACATCTACTCACGTGCACCCATAGCTGCTTCCCCTCACGAGTGACCTCTCCACTTGGCCAGCCTGACTGGATCAACCCAATTTTTTTTTCATTCATGTTTCAAGGCTATACATGCTCATACTTTGGGAGAAAAATCACCCAACCAGCTTCGCCTTCATCTTCAGTGCTGCTTGTTGTCTCATTCTTGTTTCTCCTAGTCTGCTTTATTATTTACTCCTTTCCTCAAGCCCTCACTCCTAGTCTGCTCATCTCACTAAGCCCTTCTTAACTGGGAAAAGGGGCTACTTTATGTGACCTTCTTTAGTTTCTGTTGCCTCAAACCAATGTATATTAGTTGACCATGATAGTTGGAGCAGTTCCTCTGTCTCTTTACCCTATAAAAACAGGGAGGGAAAACCCTGGTGCTCATTTTGCCATGAGTGTAAGTAATGACTCCCCCTTCCCTTTTACCAATAAGTTTCTTCAAACAGCAACCTCCATTCACTGTCCCTGTATCTCTGCCACCCATTCCCCCCCACAATCATGTGGCAGGTGGTATCTACACTCACTGACATGCTTTTTGAGCTGACTGAATCATACTGGCTTATTTCTAGTTCTTATCCCAGATCTCTTTGCTGTACCTGACACTGCTGACCAGTGTTGTGTTCAAATCCTTGGAGTTCATGATACTTTTACATGGTTCACTCCCTGCTTCTGACTGTGCTTTTCCAGTAATTCTACCTTTGTCAATCTTTAAAGTAGACAGAACACTGAGGAACAACCTTGTAGTCCCCCCACTCTCTTGGCTATAACTATTACTATCTGCATATGAGCACCAAACCTAACTTCAGCCTGATAGCAACTTCTGCTCTCAGACACCTTACAATAAACACACTGAAGATTTAAAACACTATTCCAGGGGCGCCTGGGTGGCTCAGTTGGTTGAGTGTCCGACTCATGATTTCTGCTCAGATCTTGATCTCAGGGTCGTGAGATCAAGCCCCACGTTGGGCTCTGTATTCAGTGCAGAGTCTGCTTGAGATTCTCTCTCCCTTTGCCTCTCCCCTACCTTGCACGGAGCTGCACTCCCCCCACTCCTCTAAAATAAAGAGGGGCGCCTGGGTGGCTCAGTAGGTTAGGCATCTGACTCTTGATTTTGGCTCAGGTCATGATCTCAGGGTCCTGAGATTGAGCCCCTTGTCAGGCTCTGGGCTCAGCGGGGAGTCTGCTTGAGGTTCTCTCCCTCTGCCCCTCCCCGCTGCACTCTCGCTCTCAAATAAGTAAATAAATCTTTAAAAATAAATAGATAATATTTGAAAAGAAAAACCAAAACACTATTTCTACTTCCTACTCCAAATTTACTCTTCCTCCTGTGTTATGGATGTTACCATCCATTCACTTGCTTAACTAGAAACCTGGGACTTCTTTTTCTTCTAAGCACAAAGTGATTCTCCAATCTGTCTCCCTTCTCTATACCTTGGTTTGGGTCCCGTTTATCCCTTGCACAGGCTACCATTTCCCTTCCTGGAAGGTTCCTGGTTCCATCTTGACAGAGCTTGAGATTACCAGTTACATGAGAGGATCTTATGCCTTATAAACATAGCTAATAAAGCAAAAAGAGGTAAAAAAGGTCAGTCTTATTTTTTCTGAGAAACCCCAATAATTAAGAATTTTCCATACAGGGATACCTGGGTGGCTCAGTCGTTAAGTGCCTGTCTTTGGCTTGGGTCACGATCCCAGGGTTCTGGGACTGAGCCCTGCATCGGGCTCCCTGCTCGGCGGGAAGCTTGCTTCTCCCTCTCCCACTCCCCCTGCTTGTGTTCCTTCTCTCACTGCCTGTCAAATAAATAAAATCTTAAAAAAAAAAATTTTTTTCCCCCGATATATATATAGTTATATGTGCACTAACTACCCATAGTTTTCTCCCATAATGCATTTTTCCTCCCAATGGTTTTCCAAACAAAATTTCCTTTTAGCAATCTTACCTAAATCTACCCCAAACTTCTGAGGAAGGACTCTGGGGATGTTTTCTAGCAATCCTCCACCAGTAATATGGGCAAAGGCCTTGACGTGTCCTGCACGTAGGACAGGTAGCAGTGAATGGCTGTAGATTCTGGTTGGAGTGAGAAGTAAGTCCCCTGTGTATTGGAGAGATAAGACAAACACTTAGCCTATGAATGTAAAACCAAAGCATATGTCAACAATTCTGAAATAGAGAATGATTTGACCCTGTAGACACGCCAGTTATATGATAATGTCCAAACGGTGAAATCATAGGATAATGTAATTTATTCCATTCTAATTAACTAATGAAAGACTAACCCACTGAGTGGTTGCTCACTATTTACAAGCAGGAAAATTTAAACGTGAGTGTGTTTACCTAAGGTCTGGTCACCACAGCCTTCAGGTGCTGGAGACGAGTACTGGAGGGAAGATTTTGCTACAATTTTCCTTACAAGGCTGAATCCATTGCTGTGTAGACCAGATGAAGCTATTCCAATAACAACATCCCCTTCAGTGATTCTTTCCAGGTGAGGGAGTTTCTGATCCCGCTCCATGGCACCAACGGCAAAACCAGCTAGGTCATATTCTCCCGGAGGATACATGTCAGGCATTTCTGCAGTTTCACCTCCTGGCAGGATGATAAAACAAGAGCCAAGAAATCACATAATATTTATAAACCTGTCTAGGAAGTACTGACACCAGGTCCTCTTTTTTTCTTTAAGTTTGTCTGTGTATGTATGTATACATATATGTATGTAATTTCTACACCCAACATGGGGCTTGAACTCAAGGACCTCAAGATCAAGAGTTGCATGGTCTTCTGACTGAGCCAGCCAGGTGCCCCTACTCTTACTATGAACAATTAAACACGTGGCTATATTCCGCAAACATTAAAAAATATGTACTCTATTAGCTGCCTAACAGAATTTTCGACCAAGTGTGATTTCAAGGGAAACAGTACTAATTTCCACAAAGGATAAGTGTAACCCCCAAACAGCATTATCTTCAAAGAACGAATGCTTGGCTGAATATAATGTCATTTCTATAGCAGTTTAATTTTAGAAATGCTTTCATTTATATTTGACCTTTATAATCACTCTATATTCCAGATGACGGTACAGGCTTAGAGAGGTGATTTAATCAGGCCTGCTTAAATCCAAATGCCCTGGCCTAAAAAGTATAGCATAGTTCACTTTTGTGATCATATGTAAAGAAAGGGTCTAGGCAGGCAGACTCCATTTTTTTTTTTAAGGTTTTATTTATTTATTTGACAGAGAGAGACACAGCGAGAGAAGGAACATAAGCAGGGGGAGTGGGAGAGGTAGAAGCAGGCTTCCCGCTGAGCAGGAAGCCTGAGCAGTACCCTGGGATCATGACCTGAAGTGACTGAGCCACCCAGGCGCCCCCAGACTCCAAATTATAAACTGTTCTAAAAGATGGTTGAAAAGGTCATTTTGGCTTTTGGGAAAGATGTGTCCACAGAAATAGTTAATATAAAAGAGGTAGGTTCATTGCTTGGTCAACCTACAATTCATTTTGCTCAAAGTTCCCATATATATTTAAGCAATATTTCTGTAAATCTTAGGTACATTATATTCTTAGTGTTACTTCTGTTGGAAAATAATGCTTAAGATGTAGAATGTCAGGAATCATCTACTTCTGCTGCAGGCCAGTGAGGAGGAAATAACCCCTAACCATGTTTGTCCATGAGGCCCTTGAGAAAGATGGGGATGGAAATGATAAAGATCAGGGAAAAAGGTAAGGCCTGGGTCACAGTTTAGGAATAGGAAATCTGGGGGACAAACCCTTGAGGAGGGGCTTGAGGGCACCAGGATCTAAGTTTTCTTCAGGTAATGTTATCTATATTTTATTTGCCTCATCATGTAATATGTAGTTTTTCTTCTTAGCTATATTAGTACTAATCACATTTATACACAGGGCTAAAATACAGTAAGAAGAAGGACATATGATTAAAATGGATGGTCATACCAAGGAGAGCACATCCAGCTTTTCCACAAGCTCTGGCGATTCCAGCAACAACAGTTTCAGTTATATTGAGGTCAAGTTTTCCACAGGAAAAGTAATCGAGGAAGAAAAGAGGCTCTGCCCCTTGGGCCAGAATGTCATTGACACACATTGCAACCAAATCTTGACCAATGGTATCATGTTTATTACACTGTTGGGCAATCTAAAGAAGCACAATACACAAAACATCCACATAAAAAATAAGCTCCAAATTATACCTTGTCAGTTTATCAACGGAAGCTAATAAATATTATTGCTATTTGGCTAGCTGTTCCAAACACCTAAAGATAAAATACTAAATTCTGATAAGCCACTTGATCCAAAAGTATCCTGTTTTTAATTTTTTTAAAAAAGATTTTATTTGAGAGAGCAAGTGAGAGCATGCACGAGCAGGGGAAGGAGGAGAGGGAGAGGGAGAGGGAGAAGCAGACTCCCTGCTGAGCAGGGAGCCCAACGTGGGGCTTGGGAAATCCAGAGTCATGACCTAAGCTGAAGGCAGATGCTTAACTGATTGAGCCACCTAGGTGCCCCAAAAGAACCCCCCACTTTTTAAAGATGTACTTATTTTAGAGAGGAAGAAAGAGTGTAAGTGTGGGAGTGGGGGGAGGGGCAGAGGGAGAGAATCTCAAGCAGGCTACCTGCTGAGCCTGGAGCTGGATGCAGTGCTGGATCCCATGACCCTGATATCATGACCTGAGCCAAAATCAAGAGTCTGACACTTAACCAACTGAGCCACCCAGGTGCCCCCAAAAGTATCCCGTTTAATCCCCTCCAATAACCCTTCCATCCAGGTATAGTTTCAACAACATCGTGTTGTTAGAAATACATAGATATTTTAGCCATACTTTATGGTTATTTGGTATGGTTCTCTTTAGTGCATATACATCAAGAGGGGAAAAATACGTATTTGATATATGGTAAATTCTCTATCATTCACAAAAGGCCTTTACTCAATCACATAGGTGTCTGATTACCTTCAGTTTAGTTCCAACACCATCTGTTCCACTTGCCAGAAGAGGATCTTTGAAACCAGCTGCTTTCAAATCAAAAAGACCAGCAAAACCTCCAAGATCAACATCACAGCCTAATGGGGAGGAAATTAATTACCTACTGCATTTTAATAGATTAAACACGGATATACAAACCACTTCTAATTAAGCACGGCTACAATAAGAGATGCCTTTCCTGAGAATGGGGGAGAGTACCAGGTGCTCAAAGAACTGATCAAGAAAGTTAAGTATATATGAAAGGGGCAGACATATCTTTTTGAGATGTTCTCCTTTATATTAGAGACAAGAAAGCAGAAGACTATGGGTTCGGCTTAAAGAGGGAAAGACCTAACAGCAATCTGGCATTAATTTGGAACATTTTCCTCAGTAAACTACAACACCCAAATCAATTCACAATGCCAGTCAAAGTTAATGAACTAGCAAAGGACAGGCTCTGACTTACCTGGTCTGGAGGTAGCTTTTGCTAAAGGTTTAATTTTCTTGACCAGCACATTTCCAGCTGCAATGTCTACCCCAGATTCCTTGTAAGTCAGGCCCCTGAAGAATTAAAACAAACACTTCACCTAAATGCCAGGGAAAATTAGTTTAATTATAAGGTATTATATAAAACAGAAGATGACTTTTATATATCCGAATGTGCCAGGCCCCATCCATAGATTTTAACTGGTCAAGGGCAGTCCCTGGAAATTGAATATGTTTAAGTAACTTCCCCAGTTGATTCAATTTTATTATCACTACTGAGTACTACTTCTCTTATTTCTCACAGATAGCTAGATATACTGATATTTTGCCACAACATTTTTCTATTCAATTTTGGTATGGGAAGGAAAGGAATGCCAAAATGGAGTAAAAAAAGTGAAAATTAGGATTATATGTACTCTACAAAGAAATCCCTAAATAATGAAACTGGGCTCTTAGTGCAGTAGAGAATTGTGTAAGTTTCCTCATAGCTGAAGACAGCAAGAAACAAGATAAAAACACACTGGAAAAAGCAAAACCAGATAATGACAGTGCATTATTCCCTTCTAAATAGGGCCAACAAATTGAAGCAGTACATCTAAATTTCATGAACAGCACTGGGAATTCAGTAGCCTTGCCTTACAAAAATGAGTACTTTGGGCATACTGGGATGTAGTGCATGAAGAAATATGTGAAATTTTATTAGAAACAATGGGTCAGGGGCGCCTGGGTGGCTCAGTTGGTTAAGCAACTGCCTTCGGCTCAGGTCATGATCCTGGAGTCCCGGGATCGAGTCCCGCATTGGGCTCCCTACTCAGCGGGGAGTCTGCTTCTCCCTCTCCCGCTCCCCCCTCTTGTGCGCTCTCTCTCTCAAATAAATAAATAAAATCTTAAAAAAAATAAAATTAAAAAAAAAAAGAAACAATGGGTCAGGGTACAAATAGAGTTGAGAGCTTTGGCAATTAACTCCAATGAAATTAGCAGTCTAGGGTCATGCTCAGAAAGGAAACAAGGTTCTACTGATTTAAAAAAACCTTTCTCAGGTAGCAGCTGGTATTGTGCCCTCTCATTTTCTTCATCTTTAATTTTATGAACTCAGGTTAGTATTAAGATGACAATGACAGTCCCTTGCAATTGGTCATTTCAATGGAATCTAGTTATTTTAAAATGAAAAATAAAACTTTTAGCATGGTATTTTAATGTTCCTAATCCTAAAAAGTTTCCAGTATTTAAACCTAAATATTTGTCTATCAATTAATGGGATTAAGTTTAATTAAGTTGCTAAAAATTTCTCATTTTGCCCTAAATATATTTATTTCTCATAGACAAATTCAATGAATAATAGTAACTGTGATATATACTTAAGAAATCAAAACACTCACATTTGCAATTAATAGTTTATTGATTTTACAAAGAAATCGTTGTACGTGCTAACAAATAAATAAGGGGTCAAAAATACATTTCAGTAATAAATATAAACGAAGTAACAAAATGAGACTGCCAAGATTTCCAATATAGTCAAATTAAGTTGCAAAGGTAGATGGCCAATATTTTCATCTTGAATTCTCTGACAAAACCAGGAACTGAGATAAAAATACAACAGTAATATTTAAATATATAACTCAAGGAATAAAAATCCTTTTCCCATCTTTATTGATGAGTAATTGACAAATGACTGTATATATTTAAAATATATGTGAAAAAGTCCTTACTAAATCACTGTGATTTTACTCAATTTTTCAAACACAAAAAGCTACCATGAAGCTTTTCCCATTTCATTTGAATTTTTTTTTTTAAAGATTTTGTTAGAAAGAGAAAGAGAGAATGAGTGGTGGGGAGCGGCAGAGGGAGAGAGAGAAAGAGAGAAGCTGACTCCCTGCTGAGCAGGAAACCTGATGTGGGGCTTGACTCCAAGACCTGGAGATCATGACCTGAGCCTAAGGCTGAGGCTTAACCAACTGAGCCACCAAGGTGCCCCCATTTGAATATTGTTCTAACTAGTTTTGACCCAAACTACATGCTAATCAAAAGAAGATCAGTCCCATTGAGAGAAAAGATTATAGAATGGCTTAATATAAGGTTAATAGAATTTTCTATATAGCCATTTACATCAGTTCGGAAGCTGTGCTAGAACCACTTTGGTAAGAAATTTACCTGGGCTGCTGGAGAAAAGCTACGGCACGATAGCCAATGTCCTTCCTGTAAATGGCTCCCTCAAATTTTATAGCAGCTAGTCCTTTCTTGGCTTCTTCAAGGGCCAAGATGAGATTTTCCTGAATTGCTGTTACCGTAAGGACTCTACCCCCATTAGTCACCACTTTGCCATCTTTCAGGGCAGTGCCTGCGTGGAACACCTCCAGTCCTAAAGCTTGAGCTTCAGGAAACCCTGTAAGAAAGCACATTTACATAATAACAACAGTCTGCACTTCTGAAGTGGTTTATAATTTCCGTAAGTTTTTTTTTTTTTTAAGATTTTATTTATTTGAGAGGGAGAGAGAGAGCGAGTGAGCGAGCACAAGTGGGCGAGGAGCAGAGGCAGAGGCTGAAGGAGAAGCAGACTCCCTCCTGAGCAGGGAGCCCAATGTGGGGCTCGATCCCAGGACCCTGAGATCATGACCTGAGCCGAAGGCAGATGCTTAACTGACTGACCGCCCAGACGCCCTAAGTTTTTTTTAGTAAGATTTTTATTTCATTTAAATGAATCTTCACAAGAATCCTATCAGGAAGGAATAAAGCAACAAGATAGCAAATAGACCGTCTCTATTTAGAACAGTCTGTTCTGCTCTAGGGTGGTAATTGTATTATCATTAACCTGTGTTATAATCTCATGTAAGAACTACTGTTTCAATGGGGGAGAAAAAAAAAAAAACACCTAAGTCCAAAAAGTTTAAGACTTAAATGTAGAGTTGACTCTTAAACAATGCCGGGGTTAGGGGTGCCAACCCCCCCTCACAGTCCAAAATCCATGTATAACTTTTGACTCCTCAAAAACTTAATTACTAAGAGCCTACTGTTGAATAGAAGCCTTACCATAACATAAACAGTCAATTAATGTGTATTCTGTATGTTATGTATTATATACTATATTCTCACAATAAACTAGAGAAAAAAAATGTTATTAACAAAGTCACAAGAAAGAAAAAATATTTACAGTACTGTACTCTACAAAAATCCACGTATAAACCCATGCAGTTCAAACCCATATTGTCCAAGGGTCACCTGTACGTTATTCTCTCCTGACAGGACGTTAATAACTAAAACTTAAAAGGCGAGAAAGGAAAAAAAAATCCCTAAACATCAATGAATAAAACCTATACATGATCACGTCTTTTACTTATGAGTAAAGGAATTTTTTTCTTTATCATAGCCATACAAATTGCTTTCGCTTTCTTGCTTCTTTAAATAACCAATAGGATAACTGTAATGCAAAACATATTCTTAATCTTTTCCTCAATATAACAATTATAAAATCTTAAAACAATTTGATTTAAATTTGATTTTAGGCCCAATCTAAAATACCTAGCTTAATTTTGTTTTGAATTATTCTTAAGCTCTCATATATAATTTTACACTTAAGATATAATTAAACCATATTTTCTATATTCTCAAGTGACCAACATGGGCAGTTTATACAAAGATAATCTCTTAATTAAAAAAAAACAAAACCCCACTCATATATTGTCTGTCTTTTTTGGTCACCACTTCTCTTTTAGCATCACAGTTAGTAATTTGTTAACAAAGGTCTTCCCTATATGTTTTTCTAACAAGGCGCATTAGTCATAGGTACCCAACTACCTACTGGTATTGGGAATATCTAATATTGCTGTCTCAGAAATGACTATTACATTGTCACCTCAATCTTAGGGAAATTTCACCACTGTAAGTGATCTTGATTCTACCCCTTCTCTTTGTTCATTTTAAAAGGCAATCAGGAGTGCCTGGGTAGCTTAGTCGGTTGAGCATCCCACTCTTGATTTCAGCTAAGGTCACAGTATCAGGGTCCGTGAAATCAAGCCCTGCATCCGGCTCCATGCTCAGTGTGGAGTTTACTTGAGATTCTCTCCCTTTCCCTCCTCCTCCCCCTCCACCCCCTCCCTGCTCACCTTGCACGCTCTCTCAAAAAAAATAAATAAAATCTTAAAAAAATAAAAATAAAAGACAATCAGTTCCTAACTGCAAAGGTGCCACAACTGGGCTTCACAGGGCAAAGGACTTATTGTCTGGGCAAGGCAGGAACTAGGGTGTTTGAACCAAACACAGTTAGGGTCCTGAGGGAGACCAAAGTATAGCCTGCTGGGGATCTTGGAGGTCTGCCTTTGGGCTTATGGCACTAGAACTTATTTGGCATTTTAAGACATTGTTTTATTTAATATCATTTAACAAGAAATGCCTCACTTCCTATAAAGAGAAACAGAAGAGAAGGCTACAGTTAACTGTTTTGTCATCCAAGTGACTATGGGGTACGCTGCACACAGGAGGTGGGGGTGGGGTGTCTAGTTGTGATCATGCCTCTGAAATTTATCTGATGTAGTTTCTACTAATGGTACTTTGACTCTCATGAGTTCCCTTTATTTTCATGGCTCTTGGAGGATGGAAGAGAAAGGTACACTGAGTGATACTCTGGAAACTTGGCTAGGCCCATACAGGTCTTCCTTGTGCAGGAAGGGAAATGGATGACAGTCCAAAATGTCATTTTGGACATTTGCACACTCTCATCCAACATGGTTAAAAAACCCCTGAAAGGTTTCTGATGGCCCTTATGCCCCCTAAAAGGAGCAAAGCATAGCATGGGAGGAAGGCCTATTGTAACGCTGGTCACTTGTCACACTGTAATTCCCCCTTTTGTTCTCAGATCCTCACCTGTTATCTCCACACCCTTGGTGTAGTCTCCTGGATAACCTTTACTTGCCATCACGACAGTTATGGCAGTGACGTGTTCATGCCAAACAGGCAGAGATGTGCAGAGCAGGCCGTCCAAGGTAGACTGGATCACTTCATAAAGATCACTTTTAAGAAGTGGGAGGATCACCTGGAAAAACATAATCAACATGGCAACTGAGAGAAATTTTAGTTCTCCCTAGACAACGTATTCACTGAGACACCAGCAGAACTTGTATATATTCTTCCTTAAAGGTAATTATTTCGAGGCTGATAAATCCCGAGATTAAAAAACACACATCTACAAAGTATATTATCTTTAACTATTACCCACTTGGCACTCTGGATCACCGAAACGGCAATTAAACTCCAGAACTTTTGGGCCATCCTTGGTCAGCATTATACCAGCATAGAGAACACCTTCATTGAAAAGGAAACAAAAACAAAACCAAACTATAATGAAAACACTGTATTGTGACTGAAAATTAGACTATAAGTTACTAATACTCGAGGTTCTGCACTAACTATGGCAAAAGTTACAAGAGTCGTCACTTAAAAGGCGGTGAAAAAAGAGAAAGTGGGGAAGTTTTGTCAAGGTGTAAAGTCACTCTAAGGATAATGTCCACAATGACATCGATGTGCTCACCTGTGTATGGCATACCCTCCTGCTGCATGCCATCCACTGTCCTCTGAAGAATGGTATTTTTTATTTTCAGGAACAAATCCTTAGAAACCTGGGGAACATACAGAAACATTTAAATGTAACTGGGTATTAAAAAAAAAAAAGTCATGGGGTGCCTGGGTGGCTTAGTCAGTGAAGTGTCTGCCTTCGGCTCAGGTCATGATCCCAGGGTCCTGGGATCGAGCCCCGCCATCGGGCTTCCTGCTCAGCAGGAAGCCTGCTTCTCCCTCTCCCACTCCCCCTGCTTGTGTTCCTTCTCTCGTTGTCTCTCTCTGTCAAATAAATAAATAAAATCCTTAAAAAAAAAAAAAATCTTGTAAGCAGTACTATATGGGACAATGAAAGGAGAAAGTGAGAACGATTATTTTTTACTACCTCAGCTAGGCTGAGCACTTTAAATTCATAAGCTTTTAAAGCCCTCACATTGACTCTATCAGGTAAGTAGTCTTATTCTTATAAAATAGGAAAGACGACCTCTGAGGGAAAAAAATTATCATAAGCAGAAGTTAGATTATATATTTACTGATCAGTGTCCACGGCCATTTCAGGGCTAAATGTTAAATCACCTTTTACTACTAAACCTATAGATTCTCAAACATGTACACACTTAAAACTCACTAAAAATAGTTTCCTAAAACATAATAATAAAAATGAAAAAAGTTCCTCTACCAATTTGAGGCCCTTTTGTATCCTTCTGGTATATCTATGCCTATTTCATAAGCTGATAAAGAATCCGAGAGTTTATAAATTTAATTGTAAAAATTAGACTTAGAGATAATTTAAAAAATATGTATTTTATTTTTCGAAGATTTTATTTTTAAGTAATCTCTATACCCAAAGTGGGGCTTGAACTCAAAACCCCAAGACCAAAAGTCACATGCCCCACCGACTAAGCCAGCCAGGTGCCCCTAGAGATGGTTCTTAAACTAAAATCACTTTTACCAAATAGTAGTTTTAATACTTATAGCTTAAAGTAAATCCAGTTTTTAATCTCTTAATTAAGAAAAATGTGTATAAGGCACTATATTATCAGCATAAACAACCACTGACTATCATAAATGAAAAGAATGGGTGAGTTTCTGAAGTACTAGTTCTACTTATAAGACACTCAATGCAGATTTCTTATAAAAACTATCCAGAAATTGTTTGGAAACATACTTTATGTACCCGCCATGAAGTACAGAGACCATAAAAACAAATTATAGTCTGACTTGGTTCTCAATTCATCTCTGTCTCATACACACAGACACACACACACTTATTATATAAGCACTTATGTGTTGGACCTTGGATATCCAAAGATGAATAAAAAATAATTTCATACTGTAATTGGCTCTCATGGGTTAAATACAGCGTGTAGAGAGCAGGACCTAGAGGGATCTGTTCAATCCATACTTAATTCTTCCGACTTTAGAAAAGGTTTGTTTTAGAATGAGACTACAAGAGATACTTTTCATTTAACAGGAAATCCAAATTGCTGATTAGTAATAGCATGTACAGAAAACAGAAAAGTATGGTCCAAGAGCTCTTTGAGAAGACTTAAACAATGACTACTGAACTTCAGCTGGGCCTACGGGAAGTACCTGAGGTGCTGGACAATAGGCTCCCATTCCCCCTGTGTTGGGGCCATGATCTCCCTCTAGCAATCGCTTATGGTCTTGTGCTGGGGGCATGGGTGCCACGGTCCTTCCATCAGTGAAGCACAGACACTGTAGAGAAAAGAAAATAGTCCACTTATCTTAAATGACAAAAAAAAAAAAAAAAAAAAAAAATTAATGAGGGGAACCAAATGTACCTTAACTCTTCTCGGGAAAAAAAAATTTTTTTTAAAGTGAGTTGAAACATAAATAAGCCTAAGCTATCTACATCAAGAATCAGAACATTCTAACTTCTGAAGGATCTGTAATTCTTGAGCCAATTAGGAAAAAAAGTCAGGCTACTCTCTAAGTGAAGTATTTCAACCTTACCCCCCTTAAATAATATGGGATAAAAATCCAAGTCCTCTACTGATACACAGGGCATGATTAAAAGATGATAAATTCCTTTTTTCACTTGCATCCAAAATACTAAACATATACAAATTCCTTTGTAAGTGCTGGGTTTATGCTTTCACATGAAGCAACCAGAATAAATCAAGTCTTTCTGGGGCTCACTCCATTATCACTGGAGTATATAATACAGCTTCCCCTACTCTATAAAAGCCAAAAAGGTGGATATACATACAGACACCTCTTCTCCTTCAAGAAGTTCTTCAATGACAATTGTTTCTCCAGCTGCTCCATAAGCTCTATCCTTGTTGTACATTGAAAAAAAAAAAAAAAGCTTTTAATATTTACTCAATGGGCTGTTGTCATTTTTCACCATTTGTATTATGAACCAATTCATTAGTATTGTAATTTCCTCTTCCTTTTCTGAGAGCCTCAAAGGAACATATGAATGTTTCCTTTTTTTTTTCCCTTAAAGTTTATTTATTTGTGGCGCCTGGCTGGCTCAGTTGGAAGAACATGTGACTCTTGATCTTGGGGTCAGGAGTTCGAGCCCCACATCGGGTGTAGAGATTACTTAAATAAACTTTAATTTTTTAGAAGTTTATTTATTTATTTAGTAATCTCTAGCCAGGTGCCCCTTATGAATGTTTCCTACTTTGACAAGTGGCAATAATGCAGAGCCAACACTGGTACAGATGAAATGAACATATCATTAACACTTTTCTGGGGATCTGGCTTTCCAGTTTCCAATCATGTAATAGAAAAAGATATTTTCACCCTTACCACTTAATTCTTATGTCTGATTATAATTATGATATGCTTGCCTGCTACCTTTATACTAGAGAATGCCTTTGAAAATAGATTTCTATAAGGATGAAAAACAACCAAGATGGATGGTAAAAGAAAAGTATATTAATTCATTGCTTCACTTCTCTTAGACCTGGGACACTAAGGACAAATACTTTTGTCTCCATGGACGGTTGAGAATTTGAATTTCTGTAGTCTGAGGATTTTCTACCTTTCCGTAGCAGACAACAAAGCATGCTAGAATTTACTTCCAAAGAATAGCATGGTGGTTTAGCCATCAGTGTAGATCTGCAAAAACCCTTTTATAGAGATGGATTTTAATACATGGTATTATAAAAAAACTTACCTGTGTGTTTGCTAGACAGGTTCTCCTTATCTTGAGCAACATTTCATAAACTTAAGAAGGAGTATCCAACACAGTGTGACTTTTCCAGGGAACAACCTACCTGCATGATCTCCTGTACAGCCCTGCAGGCCTCTTCTGTGCTCTTGGCAACAATCACCCCTTTTCCAGCCGCAAGACCACTGGCCTTCACAACCAAAGCAGGGAAGTCTGCACTGTGAAGACAGAGTAATCTTCAACATCCAATAAATCCTTAAATTCAAAAGCTTAAAGTGCTCTGAGATGTAATGATGTGCTATAGCAACCACCAAAAAGCTGAAAAAAAATTACTTATACCAACACCATTTTGATATACTTCCCACCAGGATTTTTTTTCTATGTATTCCTTTATAGTTATGATCATATGGTACATACAACTTTGCTTTTCTCACTTATCATGAGATCATACAGGCAACATCTTTGGAAGAAAAAAGCAGTAAGTATGGAAGGATCCTTAAGAACAAAGCAGTGGATTATACTCATTCCACTGAAGATGTGACTGTATAAGACCATCATAAGCATGGATACACAAGTCATTTTTGGAAGTACACAGAAGAAACTGTCCCTGGTAATTTCTTCTGTTGGGTGGGACTGGAGATCTAGAAGGAGACTTACCCAAAGTAAGTAACAAAATTGTTACTTACCCAAGGCATCTGGCTACAAGGAAATAATAACATTCATTGTCTAAGAAACCCTGTAGGATGAAGAATGAATAAATAAAGAATGAAACTGACTCAACTAAAAGGAAAACATACCAGGTAAAAGGGAGAAGTTAACAAAAAAGGGCAAAGGCATGTGTCTACCATCATTCATTAATTGCTTCATATTTTTGATATAACAGAGAACAAGAGTGTTTAGTCTTAAGATTTAGATCTATGTGGCAATGGCAGAAGGCCAAGTGATGATTCTTCAACTCAGTTAATTATTTATGAAAGAATCAGTATCCTTTATGTTGTAAGATGCCACTGTGTTTGTTAGTTTGACCATAAGAGGAGTGTAAGACTGCTAAACCAAATATATCTTTTCCCCTAGAAACACTTCAGTATTAAAAATATTCTTCTTTCTGCAAGGCCACAAGATTGTACAACTATACATGCACAGAGTCCCATTTTATTTTGATGCTGGAAAAAGGCAACCTACACAGCATGAGTTCTCCCCCCATGATTATCTTACTATAAACCTGTGACACAAAAGTGACCTGTATATTTAAATATTCTAACAAAACAACTGCCCCTCACAGGTAGTCTTCTAGCTACCTCATTATAAAGCTGCAGGCTTCTTCAGGTTTGGTGAAAGCTCTCCACCGTGCAGTTGGGATTCCATGTCGGTCCATAAACTCTTTGGCAAATCTCTTGCTGGACTCTAACTGAGCTGCTTCTGCAGTGGGACCAAAGCATCGGACTCCTGCAGATGTCAGGTTCCCAACAATTCCTATTGACGGAAATGAGCAGCTTTAGGTGAACCAAGGTGTCTTTTGACTCTGAAGAATCAGGATTAGACTAAATCTACACTGACATAAGGCAGTAGTAGTGGCAGAGAATAAGTTTTTCATGTTGTGTACTGGATATAAACAAAAACGTTACTAACATGTGATTCAAATCCAGCAAAAGTTATTTGTTAGAGTCAAAGACACCAAAACAGAGCAGAATATAAAAATTTAAAATATTTTTCACAGTTGCAAATGTGCTCTTTCATTCATCACATTATTGTGTCAGGGAAAAAAACGTAGAATCCATAAATTTCAAGGTGAAAGCTCTTTTTCCAATGTGGTATGATAGTAGAAATCCTCATCTGCAAAATGAATTGGCTTAGAGGATCTCTAAGCTCCTGTTGGCATTTCATATACTGTAACAATAAATAGAAACAAACTTTACCAGCAGCCAGAGGTGCCTCTGGTCCAACAACTATGAATTCAATTTTCTCATCTTTGCAGAACTGAGCAAGGGCAGTGTGGTCATTGATTGAGATGGCTGTGAATAGAAAAAACATCCCACCTCACTTGATACAAACATTCTTTAAATTAACAGTCATGCTGAAAAATAAGTACTATATTTTGAAATGCTTATTAACTATTGTTTTCTTTTATGGGTACAGATGACAGTTTTACCATGGGAAATTCAGAGCATACTACATTAGACTAACCAACAAAGCTCAGTCCTTGATTACTATTGCTAGTTAGATGAAAATATCGAGAAGTTTCCCAAAGAGGTATTAAAGTATCTTGACTATGGTATTCATGTCACACTGATTGTAAACAAAAAATGTCCCACAGAATATACTAAGAAACTGCCTTTTAGGGGCACCTGGGTGGCTCAGTCGTTAAGCGTCTGCCTTCGGCTCAGGTCATGATCCCAGGGTCCTGGGATGGAGCCCCACATCGGGCTCCTTGCTCAGCGGGAAGCCTGCTTCTCCCTCTCCCACTCCCCCTGCTTGTGTTCCCTCTCTCGCTGTCTCTCTCTCTGTCAAAAAATAAATAAAATCTTTAAAAAAAAAACAACAACTGCCTTTTAATGTCATTTACTCAAGATTTATTGAGAACCACTATGTGCTAGATACTGAGTTAAGATGTTAAGATAGAGTCCCTATGCTTAGGATGCTTATATGGGAATGTTTGGTAATAAATATGCAAGCACAAACAAAAAACAACAACAGAACAAACAAAAACCAACCAAGTGTGAACAAATTAGGCAAATCTCATGATATCAGGTGAACTGAGAGGCTATTTCTGGTTGAGCTGGAAGGGTCTTTGTGCAGAGATGGGTAAGCTAAGAACTGAATGACAATTTTATTTATTTTTAAAGACTTATTTCAGAGAGAGTGCGCGCGCTCGGAGCACGGGGGGTGGGGGGGTGGGAGTGGGGGGGCATGGAGGGCAGAGGGAGAGGGGAACTCAACTCCCCGCAGAGCCCAAAGCACGGCTAGATCTCATGACCCTGAGATCATGACCTGGGCGGAAACCAAGAGTTCGATGCTCAACCTACTCAGTCACCCAGGCGTCCCCTGAATGAAGTAACCTAGCTTACTTCAATCTATAAGCCAGGAAAATTTTCTCAATGGAATTCTAAATAACTAGCAGCAGGATCAACCATATACTGATGTGTTGGTTCTATAGGCACCCTCCTGCTTCACTGTATCTGGACCACCATTCTTAAGTTGTCCAAAGTCTTAAACTACTCTGTGACATTTGTGATGTGTTGGGGATAAGTGCAGAAAGAGTAGAGTTCTCAATCTATAGGAGCTGCCTGAGTAGGCTAAGGATGGAGTACCATGCACTCTGGGTTAGTACCTGCAAATACAACTGGGCTGAGCAGAGCCAACAACCTCTGTACAACAGAGAGTGGCAAGAGAAAGAGGACACACCTAACCTGTTGCTGCAAGTGGTAGCAGTCTCATGGCAATCCTGGGAGATTTTCATGGGCTGGCCTGTATAACATCAACTACATCTAGATAGAATGTACCAATTCTTTAATAAACACATATAATACCTCACCCACAGAGCTAAGATCCCAGGGAAGCAGATACTTTATTATTTATCTTTTTCTTTATTATTTTGGTCCTATATATGCAATTATTTTCTTCCAATTTGTGGCTTGTTGGGTCTATGTTTTCTCCATAAAGTGCCATATAGGGTACCAGGCATGATGCACACAATGCAAAAACAAGACAGAAGTGTTCCTTGCCCTCATGTAGCTTACATTCTAGAGCTTGTTCTAGCAAGGAAATGAAGACAGGAGATACACAATAGAAAAGATACACAAATAATAAAAGTAAATACATATAATTGTTCATGATTGGAAACAAATGAAATGGGGTGGGCATGCTTTACGTAGAAACTTTAGGAAAGACCTCTTTGAGGAGATAACACATAAACTAAGACCTGAATGATGAGGAGCCAGTCATGCTAGGGGTGGAAACAAATACCAAATTCAAGGCAGCTCTGTTTGGGAAACTGGCAGAACTGCATAGACAGAACATAGTGAAAAGAAAACAAAGGATATAAAATATTAGGCTGGAAAGTCAGGCAGAAGCCAGACTGCAAAGGGCTTTGGAAGGAATGTTAAGGAGTTTGAGTTTTATTCTAAGTACTACAGGAAGCCCCACTAAAGAATTTAATGTAGTGTAAGAACTGATCATTTTTTCACTTTTGCCAGTGAAAGAGATAAAGGTTGAGGTCTATTACGGACTCAGAATTGCCAAAACTTACATTTACTAGCACTGCTCAACTTTTCATTTCCAAAAATACACATCAAATTGCTTTAACCTCAGGCACTTGTGACTTTTTCAATGGGTGTATTTTGTAAGGTTTAAAGTAATTTAAGATAAATGCCACACTCTGAACAAGATACCTAAAATTTACAACATAAGGCAAGTATTCAAATTACCACATAAATTTTAAGGTTAAGAAAAACATTCAGATCTGAATAGCTATCGACCTTATAAAGAACAGATACAGTTGACAGTTTATCATTTACAATTATTAACAATTACTCTCCACTTTAAAAGAGGATTACCAGTATTTGAAATCTTTTCCAAGCAGGCAGTGCCTGCATTTCCTGGGGCAACCAACACATGTTTGACATGATTAGACTGTGCAAGTTTCCAGGCCAGTGTGTGTTCCCTTCCTCCACTGCCAATTACAAGTACTTGGGCTGCCATTGCTCTGTCTGCAAAGCAGGAATTCAAAAGGAAAATAAAAGCTGCAGAAAGAAAGCCACAGTTGTTATTTCAGAATGCACATACTTTAGAAATCACAATTTCTAAATATTTAAATATAAATATTCCAAAGATTCATTTGTGAAAAATTAGGACTCATAATTTGAGACAACTATACTTCATAAGGATTAGGGAGGTATGCATGTATGTAATCTCTACACCTAACGTGGGTCCTGAACTCACGACCCTGAGATCAAGAGTCGCATCTCTACCAACTAAGCCAGCCAGGGGTCCCAAGGGAGGTATTTTAAAAACGAGGCAGACCTGCCTAGAGCTAGGTTAAGGAATGAGAAGGTGACTTAACCTGATTGGGGGGGGGGGGGGCGGGGAATCTCCTATGAATAATCATCCTTCTTTAGGCTTCACTTTTCCACTTTTAAAAGATTTATAATCATCAAGCCTCAGTTAAACATGAATCCTAATACTGCAAATTTAGACCCAAAATTTAAAGTACCTGCTTTTAAGCCTTGTGATACTATAAATAATAGACTTTAACATTGTAAGTTGAAAGAAATATTTAAGACTGGGACCTGTAAAGGACCAGAGAGTAAATATTTTCACCTTTGAGAGTCATACAATCTCTATAAGTAACAAGTCAACTCTGCTGCTGTGTCATAAAAGCAGCAATAGACAATATAGAAATGGATTAACATGGCAATGTCCAGTAAAACCTTACATAAATAGGCAGTGGGCGGTAGGTCATAGTTTGCCTCTGTTCTGCTCCAAGTGATAAGAAGCTACCAGAAGCTTATATAAAATAAGCATGAGTGTTTCAATAAAACTTTATGGACACCGTAATTGGAATATCTTATAATTTTCACATGTCATAAAAATATCATTCTTCCTCTTTTCCAACCATTTAACAATGCAAAAATTGTTATTTGGTGAAATGTACAAAAACAGGTGGCAGGGGGGCCATAGTTTGCTGACTCCTGATTTAAGAAGTCAGTGTAATATGTTAGGAAGTTGGTAGAGAAGGCAAAATCAAACTTGAACATGTCTCACTTTGGCTCTGGCATTTGATTCTTAGCAGAATGGATGCAACACTTAACTCAAGTGAGCAGTGTGACCTTGGCTAAGCTCTTACAATCTCTAATTCAATTTCTTTCCATCTTAAAAGATGGAAATAGGAGAACTTGCCTTAAGAGGCTACCTAAGGGTTAACTGAAATGACATTTTTTGGAAATGACATTTATAAACAGCTAATACAATTTCTGACATTCAGCAGTAGTAAATATTTTCATATTTTGTTACTTTTACATAAATTCATACATTAGGGACAGGAAGAAGTACTAACAGGAATGAAAACCCAAAGGAATACTTTGTCACACTAATTTACTCATCTCTAGAAGGCATTTCATCATGTAGAAGGCAAACTGAAATCAGTAACTTCTTGTGTGATGCTAGGATTATACTTAAATCTAAGCTGATAATACAAAAAACAATTTTTGAGCATTTACTTTGTGCCAGATGCTATTCTACTTTTCACGAGTTATTTCACTTAATCTTAAGAATTTTGTGAGGCAGATACTATAACCACCTCATTTTACAGAGAAGAAACTGAGGTCCAATCAGGTTAAATAACTTGCTGTAGGTCACATATCTAAGAGGAAGTAAAGCCTGGATTCCAATGTGTGCAACTTTGCTTCAGATACTCTTAACAAATGAGATTATGATCACTGAAAACTTGAAGAAAAAAAAAATTGCTAACCTACTGTCTCAGAGAGGCAAAGCTATTTTAACGGAAAAGACTTGCCACGTGTATTGAAATACCTGAAATAAGCAGAGTTTTTTTCTGAAATCTAGGGAAAAAATACACTTAATTTTAATAGGAGAGGCACTGAAGGGAAACTGTCCCAGTTACTACCGTGGATCACAGAAATAGCCTTAGCCCTCAGCCTGAAGGAATCCACACCAGGAGTGGTCAGGAGGCCTGGCCTCCAAAGTGCTTTGGTTTGGATTGGGACTGTCCCTTACTAGCTGGGATACGCTGAGGAACTTAACCTTCGTGGGCCTCAGTCATCTAAACGGGTAACTAAAAACCAGAATAAGAGCCAGGTAAAGCCACTGCAAAGGACTTGGTGAATAATATACAGCAGAAACCAATTACAAAGTGGACTAAGTAGGCTACAGACTGGGTGCATAAAGAGAAAATATGCAATTCAGGGTTAGGACCTAAAAAAGGCATACAGCTACAAAAAGGCCCGACATTTTATAAGGCAGGGAAAGTGGAAGATCCAATGTAAACCTCAGTTAAAAGAGGTGAAAAGCACATGGCCAACTCCCACCCACGGCATTTAAAAACAAGACGAGAATTCCTAGAGCCAAACCAGTTTCTACAGTTTCATCCAATTCCTGATATTAAATCCCCAAATCAAAGCATAAATGTACTTTACTTAAAACCGGAGAAGGCTTCCGCACCTGCACAGGGCGATTCTGCCGCTCGCACTTGGCACGCTCGTCGGCGCGCTCGCAGCCCGCGCGCCCGTCGCGCGCCGGAAGTCGGCCCAGCGCAATCCGGCGAGCGCCTCTCCCCGCCCGCCCCACCCCGCCCCGCGGCCGGCTGCGCCACCCCATTGGTCAGCGCGCGGCCCGTGGTGTCCGCAGCGAGGTAATCAAGTGTGATTGCCTTTGGCTCTTGTGCGCGGCCTTCGCTTACTCCCCAGTAAAGCTACTAGGACCTTGCGCGTTTATCACTGTAGTATTAGGAGCCACGTAACGTCTCTATTCCTCCTCAGGAGCCTTTAGAGTTGTGTGAAAGGGGAGGGCCAAAATGCTAAACCCACGATTAGCTAATTGTTGGTAACGAGTCAGAGCCGACCAGCTACTGCGGAAAGTCTCCGACCCGCTTAGTATCCCGACGAGACTAGAATGCGCAGACTTTGAACCGCACGCTGCCTAGGACCTCTGGCCTAGTGCTTAAAAAAAGGGTGGGGGGGAAGCGATTATGGGGTGCCATGGGGAAAAGATGGGGGTAAAAACGTGTTCTTATTCGCATCACTGTGGAGGCGGGCACTGATTAATGCTTTTCCGGATGCATCTCCCTGCCAAAACACAACTTGGCGCCACCCAGAAACGGCGGAGGCCCCGTATCAAACCACGTAGCCCTTCTTGCTTCCTTTTGTCATGCTATGTAATCTTCGGCATTTAGTAAGCCTCTTAAGGCTTCCCAAACACTGTTGGGAGACTGACAAGCTGACACAGTCGTCTCAGAAGAGACTTCTCCTGTAATGGCGCCTGCGTCAGTCACTAACATGGCGGACATAGTCGTGCGCGGCGCAAACGTCAGCACCTCTACCCCAGCCGCTCAGAAACAGCGGAGGAGAACTGGGCCGTGCTCACTGATTGGCCCAGCGGCGGAGCGTGCCGGTCTGGACGCTCCCACAGAAGCCAATCAGGACGCCGAAAGACGGAATTGGCCGCTGCGCCTCCTCCCGAGGCATGCTGGGAGCCTGGAGGACTAGCGAGGAGGAGTTGAGAGAACGGAGCGGACGCCATGGCGACCAACATCGAGCAGATTTTTAGGTCTTTCGTGGTCAGTAAATTCCGGGAAATTCAACAGGAGCTTTCCAGGTAAACGCTTCCCAGACTCTTCTGCTCCCAAGGGACCGATAGGGCCCCGTGTAGCTTTCCACAGCACCTTTTTACAGAGACGCCGTCGTTCCTCGCCTCAGGCCCCGCTACAGCCCCGCCTGGGCCTGGGATCCATTTTCCGGGCCCTCCCCCCCTCCCCCCATCCGCTCCCTCCCTTTCCAGCGAGGAACTTCGCCTTTTCCGAGGTAACCCCAGACTCTCTCTTCTAGAACCGAGTTAAGATGCTGACTCTTTTTTCCCGTTTGGTCATCTCTTCCTTTTTAGCTACTTGTAGGCCTGGTTGTGCACCAGAGACGGGCCTAGTTCCTTCCTCAGCTCCGCCGCCGCCGCCGCCGCGTTTCCCCTCCCCCCTCTCCGCCTCCGCGGATTTCGCCGGCCGGTGCCTATGACCGGAAAGGGTCTCTAACGGCCGTTTCTTGAGTAATCTTAAATCCGCTTTATTATTGCACGCTCCGGACCATTTGGGGGGTCGGGATCCTTTAATTAGATTATTTGGGCCCTGGTGTCCTGTGGCTTCCACCAGGCAGCATTCTAATGGATTAGAAATTGAAGTTAAAGCTGCTAACAAATTAATGTTAAGGTACTTTGACGAGATGTTTGAGGTGAGGATGGAAGGGAACTTCGAATTACTAGTAATCTTTCAATTTGGCAAGTAGATAGTAGGCTTTGTGTTTAGGTCTTTTTTTTTTTTTTTTTTTGCTACTCCCGCCCCAATTGACATGTATGACCAACACGCTACTTTTGCCGTTGCTCTGACTTTACGTAGTTTACCCTTGGTTCCACAAAATTTGAACAGGAAGAGATTTCCAAAGAGCTGTTTACCGAGAAAGGAAAATGGTGTTGGTCTCGTTGTTTCGTGGTTGTCTTTGAGTATTTTTGCTTTATGTAACGTAAATATTTTTTCCGGGTTCAAATGTTTTTGCTAGTTATATTTTAAAAGTTGAGAGTAAGAGCAATACGTGAATTCGAAAACGCAATTGTAAATTAAGCGCTGAAATTAACATAGCGTTATTGGGGCAGTGGTATATAGTATCGCCAAAATTACTACTTTTGCAGGATATATTGTTTAAGTAGGAAATATATCCGCTCACTCATTTCAAGGCTGTTTAAAATTTTGTTCTATGTTAGTGATTTTAGATGATGAGAAAAGTCCAGAGGTAAAGGAATATGATTTTTCTGCAACCTTTGATAGTTTCAAGCGATGATTGTGTTTATTGTAATGTCTTTTATATCTTTAAAAATCAGTTTCTGTATTTGAAAAACAAGTGTTTTATTGTAAAAATTTTAGAAAAAATAAACGAGAAAGTTGAAAAGCCACCACATAATGTTCTTTATGTTCTTTCATTTTTTTCCTTGTGTGTACAGATGCACATACATATTTTGTGAAGTGTGATCTTGTTTTGTGTTGTTTTTTCACCTGATCATGAACAAGCTTACCTTTTTCACATTCTCGGTTGTCTTTTAGGACTTTTTTTAATGCCTTCATAGACTTCTGTTGTAGGAATGTATTGTTGGATATTTAGGTGGTTTGAAATTTTCATCCCTTTTCAGTAACTGAGATAAATATCTAATAGCTGTAAGATGATTATTTTAACAGATTTTAAAGTTGTGCTTCTCTGAGTTTTAAAATGCCCTAATAATGTGATCATGTATGTGTAAGTGCTTAGGAAGAGTGTAAAAGAGCTCCAGAAACAAAAGTCTAAAAAGAATATTAGATAAACTTATTAGAAGAATATTTAGTCAACTAATATGTAATACATTATTGGTCTAAAAACAAAATTTTGGCTTATTTGTCATTTCAGTGAGCTATATTTGCCATATTTCCCCATCTGTTTTTACATATATTAGTTTGGGTAAGGAGGCTGATGTTTAAGTAGTTAAGATACTTATTACATATATGTGGTGGTTAAGAGTAGGAGCTCTGGTTTTTGAATACCAGCTTCACCTAATAATAGTTACGTGAACTTGAGTTAGGTTTTTTCTGTGTGTCATTTTCCTCATTTGTAAAATCAGAATGATACTGCTAATCACAGAGTTGTGTTAGGATTAATTGAGTTAAGAAATGTAAATCCAATGATTCTAATTAGTAGTAAATGTTAATATTACGTGACTCGTGTTAGAAAATCAAGTGTTCCCAAATAACAACTACTGAAATTTTTTTTTGATTTTTGACCATTGAGACTTTTATCAGGTAGTGGATCATAATTGATCTGTTTTGTTAGCTAATTTTAATTAAATTGAATGTGTTGAAATTATTTTTCAAAACAATTTTATTTACTTACACAAAAATAGTAATTACTAGGTAAATGACATGCCTCTCACGTCACGATTTCTGGTCCTGTTAATTGAAAACGCATTAAACCATCTATGTTAATTTACTGTTATTTTAAATGTCATTTGTTTTCCATGAGTTTTTTTGAAAAGAAAGTATCAGGATTCTTGATCAGTGTTACCCACTGATTGTATAAATGTATTTTTCTTTTTAAACTTTATGGTATTTCAGTAACTTTGATCAGTCTAAACCTGATCAGAGGCTACAGTTTACCCTTTTTACTCAATGTGTCAGTGGTAACCGTTCCTTGATACTGTTGATGTTGATTGTGATCCATGCACAGGTGTGGTTTTATTGTGGTTGTAGTTTCTATCATAATGTTAGAATGGTATATTATACCATGTATGTTACGTAGTATATCTTTCTTTGGATTTGTGATTGTGATCTTTATAGTTTTTCTCCCCTGAGATAAATATGCAAGTAACCCACATCTAAATCAGTTTAAATTTCTGGGAATATTTTATTATTTTTTTAAAAAGCTTAGAAAGCTGTTTTAAAGACTTTTTTTCCTTAGCTTTCATAGTTCTGAAAATTAAGTGATTGTGTAAAAGTGAAAATGTACCAACTTTAAGTAGATAGGGTGAAGGAAGCACTGTTGAGGAGTATCATCTGAAAGAAATACAAAATGTTGAAATGTATGAACAATGTAAGATTATTCTAATCAGTTGAGTTATAAATATTATATGGTGTGGTAAAAGTATTAATGAATTTTGATAACTTTTCTTGTCAAGTGGAAGAAGTGAAGGCCAGCTCAATGGTGAAACAAATACACCTAATGAAGGAAACCAGGCAGGTGATGCAGCTGCCTCTGCCAGGAGCCTCCCAAATGAAGAAATAGTTCAGAAGATAGAGGAAGTACTTTCTGGGGTCTTAGATACAGAACTACGATATAAGCCAGGTAAGCTGGAGATAATCAGCGGTCTCAAAAACTTTAAGATTTTTAAATAGTTAACAGTATTATTTTTTTTACTACAGGGTATTTAAAAATTTTGCTAGTTCTAAAACTCAGTAAGTTTGAGTTTATTTATTGAAGACTTTGTTTAAAGTCTTCTCTGAAAATACAGTTGTACCTGAAACATGAGCATTGATACTTGATTGCTTTGTTGGTGGATTATAACTTTATTTTATTAAGTTTTGTAGTGACTCTCTACCAGGATTTTGAATGTGGGTTTTCATGGAACAGTTGTGTAAATGTCTGTTTTGGAAGATACAGGAGCCTGGACCAAATTTGTAATGATTTTTTTTTTTTAGATTTTATTTATTTATTTGAGAGAGAGAGAAACAGCATGAGAGGGGAGAGGGTCAGAGAAAGAAGCAGGCTCCCCACTGAGCTGGGAGCCCGATGTGGGACTCAGTCCCAGGACTCCAAGACCATGACCTGAGCCGAAGGCAGTTGCTTAACCAAACTGAGCCACCCAGGCGCCCCACCAAATTTGTAATGATTTTAAAACCCTGGGAGGTTTTATTTTAAAGCCCAAGCTCAGAGATTGCCTTGTTTTTGCATCTATTCCTCTTAAAAGTGCAGTGAATGGAGAGAAATCATTGCTTTGATATTTAGTATTTGGGGAATTAATTAAATAATTGAAGCTTAGAAATGAAAGATTTATGATCACCCACAAAAATAACTATCTTCAGTTTTGGAAATGGGGTGGTATGGCTTTTTATTTTTTATTTGTATTATTTTTAATCTAGGATATGGTAAAAAAAAACATAGGTTTCAGCTATATTTAGATGAATGGCTGTAGCAGCTTTTTCTTCAATTATAACTTAGCTAACTAGCATTAGGTGCATAATAAATAGAGGTAGAAAATAGTTTTGCTTTGGAGTGGATCTTGTCATGTATTAATTCATTTTTCCCATAATCTTAGTGGCCTGGATATCTGATCAGCTTTTCTGGGATCACTAAAATTTATCTATTTTGATAACAGCATTACAGTAAATTAGTTGTAAAGTTGAAAAGCTATTTTTTCTTTCAGATACGCAGTGTTCTTAAGTTAAATGTAAAGGGGTATAAGAATTTTTTTCCTGAAGTGATGTATTTTTTAAGTGGAAACATTAAGATTATTTTAGTAATTTTAGAAGAGTGTTGAAGGAAAAGGTTTTTTTATTACAATGTAACATGGGTGTGATGAGATAAAATTCAAGTTTCGTGTTGCTGCTTTACATTAGTTGTTCGGCCCTTTGTGTACTATATAAAAGCAATCACTAGCATTTGCTGAGGGCTTACTATGTGCCAGGCATTGCTCACTGTACTTTGTGTGTTTTTAACTCACTTTGTCCTCTAACTCTAGGAGACACAGTGTCAGTAATTTTGCCAAGTCCATTCACCTAGTGAGTGGTAATTGATTCAGGATCCAGAAGCAGACCCGTCTGTTCCAGAGCCAGTGTTGTTTCCTGTATAAATAGGGTTTATTAAATAGTCATAAAATGATTTAATATATATATTTTTATAGGAATTTTAACAATTGGTAATGGGAAATTTTCCTCTGTAAGTGTAGTTTGAAAGTAGTTTGCTGTAATTTGAGAGCTGGAGAAAATAGTTGTAAATAAGTTTAGTAAACTAAACACATTTTAATGTGACTTTCAAGTTTCCGTGATAAACTGGGAACTTGTTTTTAACCCAGACTTTAGTTGTAGAAAGAAATATTGGAAAAGTTTCAATCTTCAGATAATTGGCTTGTAGAACATAGTTTATTTGGTAACTTTATTTAACTTAAGAAGCATTACACTATGGTGTCTTAACATAAAATGTAAATTTTGTTTATGTGATTTATTGTCTTAAGTTTACTTTGGGGAATGCTTGACAAAATTAATTTTCTTTAATTTCAGACCTGAAGGAGGCCTCCAGAAAAAGTAGATGTGTGTCTGTACAAACAGATCCTACTGATGAAATTCCCACCAAAAAGTCAAAGAAGCATAAAAAGCACAAAAATAAAAAGAAGAAAAAGAAGAAAGAAAAGGAAAAAAAGTATAAAAGACAGCCAGAAGAATCTGAATCAAAGGCGAAATCACATCATGATGGGAACATAGATTTAGAATCGGATTCCTTTTTGAAGTTTGATTCTGAACCTTCAACGATGGCACTGGAGCATCCTGTAAGAGCGTTTGGCCTTTCTGAGACCAGTGAATCTCCTGAGGTTATGTTAGAACCTCCTGTGGTATCAATGGAGATATCAGAGCCACACACTTTAGAAACTCTGAAGCCAGCTACAAAAACTGCAGAACTGTCTATTGCATCAACATCAGTAATTTCAGTGCAGTCAGAGCAGTCTGTGGCAGTCATGCTGGAACCATCCATGACAAAGATTCTGGATTCCTTTACAACGGCACCAGTGCCTACTACATCAGTAGTGCTAAAGTCACCTGAGCCAGTTGTAACAATGTCAACGGAGTATCAGATGAAGCCTGTGCTGAAATCTTTGGAGCCCACACCTCCAGAGCAATCAAAGATCATGTTAGAACCTCCAGTAGCAAAAGGGCTAGAGCCATCAGAAACCTTTGTGGTATCATCCGAGATACCTACTGAGGTACACCCTGAGCCAAGCACATCAACAACAATGGATTTTCCAGAGTCATCTGCAACTGAAGGGCTCAGATTGCCAGAGCAGCCTGTAGAAGTACCATCGGAGATTGCAGATTCATCCATGACAAGACCACAGGAGTTGCTGGAGCTGCCCAAGACCACAGCGTTGGAGCTGCCGGAGTCGTCGGTGGCCTCAGTGATGGAGTTACCGGGGCCACCTGCGACCTCCAAGCCGGAGTTGCAGGGGCCCCCTGTGACTCCAGTGCTGGAGTTACCTGGGCCCTCTGCTACCCCATTGCCAGAGTTGCCAGGCCCCCTTTCTACCCCAGTGCCTGAGTTGCTAGGGCCCCCTGCATCGGCAGTGCCTGAGCTGCCGGGGCCCTCTGCGACATCAGTGCCACAGTTGTCGCAGGAATTGCCAGGGCTTCCAGCACCATCCGTGGGGTTGGAGCCACCACAGGAGGTACCAGAGCCACCTGTGATGGCACAGGAGTTGCCAGGGCTGCCTGCGGTGACAGCAGCAGTAGAGTTGCCAGGGCAGCCTGCGGTAACAGTAGCAATGGAGTTGACCGAACAACCTGTGACGACGTCAGAGTTGGAGCAGCCTATGGGGATGACAACGGTGGAACATCCTGGGCAGCCTGAGGTGACAACGGCAACCGGGTTGCTGGGGCAGCCTGAGGCAGCGATGGTGCTGGAGTTGCCAGGACAGCCAGTGGCAACGACAGCGCTGGAGTTGCCGGGGCAGCCTTCGGTGACTGGGGTGCCAGAGTTGCCAGGGCTGCCTTCGGCAACTAGGGCACTGGAGTTGTCAGGGCAGCCTGTGGCAACTGGGGCACTGGAGTTGCCTGGGCAGCTCATGGCAACTGGGGCACTGGAGTTCTCGGGGCAGTCTGGGGCAGCTGGAGCACTGGAGCTTTTGGGGCAGCCTCTGGCAACAGGGGTGCTGGAGTTGCCAGGGCAGCCTGGGGCACCAGAGTTGCCTGGGCAGCCTGTGGCAACTGTGGCGCTGGAGATCTCTGTTCAGTCTGTGGTGACAACGGAGCTGTCAACGATGACCGTGTCGCAGTCCCTGGAGGTGCCCTCGACGACAGCGCTGGAATCCTATAATACGGTAGCACAGGAGCTGCCTACTACATTAGTGGGGGAGACTTCTGTAACAGTAGGAGTGGATCCCTTGATGGCCCAGGAATCCCATATGTTAGCTTCTAACACCATGGAGACCCATATGTTAGCGTCCAACACCATGGACTCCCAAATGCTAGCGTCCAACACCATGGATTCCCAGATGCTAGCGTCCAACACCATGGATTCCCAGATGTTAGCCTCTAGCACCATGGACTCCCAGATGTTAGCAACCAGCTCCATGGACTCCCAGATGTTAGCAACCAGCTCCATGGACTCCCAGATGTTAGCAACCAGCTCCATGGACTCTCAGATGTTAGCAACCAGCTCCATGGACTCCCAGATGTTAGCAACCAGCTCCATGGACTCTCAGATGTTAGCAACCAGTTCCATGGACTCTCAGATGTTAGCAACCAGCTCCATGGACTCCCAGATGTTAGCAACCAGCACCATGGATTCCCAGATGTTAGCAACCAGCACCATGGATTCCCAGATGTTAGCTACTAGCTCTATGGATTCTCAGATGTTAGCATCAGGCACCATGGACTCTCAGATGTTAGCCTCCGGCACCATGGATGCTCAGATGTTGGCATCTGGTACCATGGATGCCCAGATGTTAGCATCTAGTACCCAAGATTCTGCTATGTTGGGTTCAAAATCTCCTGATCCCTACAGGTTAGCTCAGGATCCTTACAGGTTAGCTCAGGATCCCTATAGGTTAGGTCATGACCCTTATAGGTTAGGTCATGATGCCTACAGGTTAGGGCAAGACCCTTATAGATTAGGCCATGATCCCTACAGACTAACTCCTGATCCCTATAGGATGTCACCTAGACCCTATAGGATAGCACCCAGGTCTTACAGAATAGCCCCCAGGCCATACAGGTTAGCACCAAGACCCCTGATGTTAGCATCTAGACGTTCTATGATGATGTCCTATGCTGCAGAACGTTCCATGATGTCATCTTACGAACGCTCTATGATGTCCTATGAGCGGTCTATGATGTCCCCTATGGCTGAGCGCTCTATGATGTCAGCCTATGAGCGCTCTATGATGTCAGCCTATGAGCGCTCTATGATGTCCCCTATGGCTGAGCGCTCTATGATGTCAGCTTATGAACGCTCTATGATGTCAGCTTACGAGCGCTCCATGATGTCCCCAATGGCTGACCGATCTATGATGTCCATGGGTGCCGACCGGTCTATGATGTCGTCCTACTCTGCTGCTGACCGGTCTATGATGTCATCGTACTCTGCAGCTGACCGATCTATGATGTCATCTTACACTGCTGATCGTTCAATGATGTCTATGGCAGCTGATTCTTACACCGATTCTTATACTGATACATATACAGAGGCATATATGGTGCCACCTTTGCCTCCTGAAGAGCCTCCAACAATGCCACCATTGCCACCTGAGGAGCCGCCAATGACACCACCATTGCCTCCTGAGGAACCACCAGAGGGTCCAGCATTACCTACTGAGCAGTCAGCATTAACAGCTGAAAACACTTGGCCTACTGAGGTGCCAGCATTACCTCCTGAAGAGTCTGTGTCGCTCTCTGAACCTTCTGTGAGTCAAAATGAGATTTCAGAGCCTTCGGCATTGCCTGCTAATTATTCGGTGTCAGCATCAGATCCTTCGGTGTTAGCATCAGAGGCTGCTGTGACTGTTCCAGAACCACCATTAGAGCCAGAGTCTTCAGTTACAACACCTGTAGAGTCTGCTGTAGTAGCAGAAGAACATCGAGTTTTTCGAGAGAGAGCAGTGACTTACATGGTATCTGAAACTCCCATAATGTCAGCTGAACCAACTGTATTAACATCAGAGTCTTCAGTTACGTCTGAGACGGCAGAGACCTTTGATTCCATGAAAGCTTCAGGACATGTTGCCCCAGAGGTGTCTCTGTCTCTCTTAGAGCCAGCTACAACTAATCCAGAGCCATCACAGAGCACTCTAGAGCTTCCAGCCATGGCTGTTTCAGAGCTTCCAGCTGTGGCTGTCCCAGAGCCACCACCAACTGGGACTGTTCCAGAGCCCCCAGCTGTGGCAGTCCTGGAGACCCCAGCCGTGGCTATCGCAGACCCAACAGCCGTGGCTGTTCCAGACCCACCTGCTGAGGCTGTCCCTGAGACCCTGGCCTTGGCCGAGTCAGAGCATGTTACCACTCCTGTGCCAGTTGTTTCTACCCTGGAGCCCGCTGTGCCTGGCCTGGAACCAGCAGTGTCAGTCCCTCAGCCTAATGCAGTTGTTTCAGAACCATCTGTTTCTGTCCAAGAATCCACTGTGATAATTTCAGAGCCTGCTGTTACTGTCTCAGAGCAGACCCAAGTAATACCAACTAAGATGGTTTTAGAGTCTACACCAATGATACTGGAGTCTAGTGTTATAAAAGGAGTGAATTTACTCTCTGGTGATCAAAATCTTGCTCCAGAGATTGGCATACAGGAGATTCCCATGAATTCAGATGAAGAGCCACATGCTGAAGGACACCTGAAGAACGACCCTTACGAAAGTGAACATGGTACAAATATAGACCTTAATATAAATAATCATTTAGTTGCTAAAGAGGTGGAACATAATACATTAGTGTCTGCTGCCAGCACTGGTGCTGTTGGTGAAATTGGTGAAGGGAATATTTTGTCCATCAGTGAGACTAAACAATGCACAGTATTGGATACCTGTTCTAGTGTTAGTGAAGCTGATGGAGGAACTCTGTCTTCTGCTGGTCCCCCTGCTCTTGAACCTGATGCAATGGGAACTAGTAAGGGTATTGAATTCACCACAGCATCTGCTCTCGGTTCAGTTAGTAATTATGATGTTGAAGTATCGTTAACTACTCAAGATACTGAACATGACATGATAATTTCCACTAGCCCTAGTGGTGGTAGTGAAGCTGACATAGAGGGACCTTTGCCTGCTAAAGACATTCATCTTGATTTACCATCTAATAATTTTATTAGTAAGGATGCAGAAGGACCATTATCTATAAAAGACTGTGACCAGACATTAGCAGTTGCTCTCAGTCCTAAAGAAAGTAGTGGAGAAGATAAAGAAGTACCTCTCCCTACTAAAGAGATACTGTCTGACTCAGGATTTTCTGCCAATATTGATGATATTAATGAAGCAGATTTAGTGAGACCGTTACTTCCTAAGGACATGGAACGCCTTACAAGCCTTAGAGCTGGTATTGAAGGACCTTTACTTGCAAGTGAGGCTGAACGTGACAAATCTGCTGCCAGTCCAGTTGTAATCAGTATACCAGAAAGAGCTTCAGAGTCGTCTTCAGAGGAAAAAGATGATTATGAAATTTTTGTAAAAGTTAAGGATACACATGAGAAAAGCAAGAAAAACAAAAACCGAGATAAAGGTGAGAAAGAGAAGAAAAGAGACTCTTCGTTAAGATCTCGAAGTAAGCGTTCCAAGTCTTCTGAACACAAATCACGCAAGCGTACCAGTGAATCTCGTTCTAGGGCAAGGAAGAGATCATCTAAGTCCAAGTCTCATCGCTCTCAAACACGTTCAAGGTCCCGTTCAAGGCGCAGGAGGAGGAGCAGCAGGTCAAGGTCAAAGTCCAGAGGAAGGCGATCTGTATCAAAAGAGAAGCGTAAAAGATCTCCAAAGCACAGGTCGAAGTCCAGGGAAAGAAAAAGAAAAAGATCAAGTTCCAGGGATAACCGGAAAACAGTTAGAGCTCGCAGTCGCACCCCAAGTCGTCGGAGTCGGAGTCACACTCCAAGTCGTCGAAGAAGATCTAGATCTGTGGGGAGGAGGAGCTTTAGTATTTCCCCAAGCCGCCGGAGCCGCACCCCAAGCCGCCGCAGCCGCACCCCAAGCCGCCGCAGCCGTACCCCAAGCCGCCGCAGCCGCACCCCAAGCCGCCGCAGCCGTACCCCTAGCCGCCGCAGCCGCACCCCTAGCCGCAGGAGAAGATCAAGGTCTGTGGTAAGGAGACGAAGCTTTAGCATCTCACCAGTAAGATTAAGGAGATCACGAACACCCTTGAGGAGAAGGTTTAGCAGATCTCCCATCCGTCGTAAACGATCCAGGTCTTCTGAAAGAGGCAGATCACCTAAACGTCTGACAGATTTAAGTAAGTCTTTTTAAAATTTAATGGCATTGTAATAGAGAATGACTTAAGTAATTTTTTTCTGATCTTTAAGTCAAGTGGAATACTTTGGGTTTTTGGTTTAGGATAAGTATTTCTGTCTTTAAGTTTCTGTAGTTGACTCCTGGGCAACATGGGTTTGAACTGGATGGGTCTACTTATGTGTGGATTTTTTTGATAAATAACATAGTAGTAGTATAAATGTATTTTCTTTATGGTTTAAAATTTTTTCTTTAGCACAAAGCATGTAAATACATATATAAAATAGGTGTTAATCCGCTGTTTATGTTATCAGTAGTTATCAGTAGACTCTCAGTAGTAAAGATTTTGGGTAATCAAAAGTTATATGCAGTTTTCAAGTACATAGGGGTCAGCCAGCGCCTTTAACCCTTCTTGTTGTTCAAGGGTCAGCGGTAATTAGATTTGCTTGTGTTTGAAAATTGTGTAGTGATAAGTACATTTATAATTAGAGTTAAAAAGACCTGTTTTGGAGTGTATTAGAACCAAGATGTTTTCATACTTGAAAGTTTTAGTTTGCTTCAACTATCTTCCATAACTAAAGATGGAAAGTACAAGTCTAGTTAACGACAAGGCTGGTATATGCTTGATTGTTTTGTTGTATGTATTCCAATACAGAATCTTGCATATAAGCCTAAAATTAGTCTTTTTTAAAAATAAGTTACAGGGGCGCCTGGGTGGCTCAGATGGTTAAGCGTCTGCCTTCAGCTCAGGTCATGATCCCAGGGTCCTGGAATTGAGTGCCGCATCGGGCTCCCTGCTAGGCGGGGAGCCTGCTTCTCTCCCTCTGCCTCTCTCTCTCTCTCTGACTTTCATGAATAAAAAAATAAAAATAAAAAAAATTAAAATAAAAAAATTAAGTTACATATTTGAAAATGGCAACACAGGGCTGTTAAATCTGTGTGAAGGTAATTCTGATTGGTATAATGGATAAAGAATGGAAGTGAGTAGGGAATTTTACACGTGGGGAGTTATTTTTTAGCTGGGTGGCTGATACTAGCAAAAGGTAAATTCATTAAAGTGATTTTAGTATTTCAATAATCTGCCTTTAAAAGTAAAATGCTCTAGTTCCTCTTGATTTAAGAACTGCAGGGATGATTAAAACTTGATGGATAGTGCATGACTACCTGCTGGATGATTTATCATTATCTTAGTAGATTGGACATTTCTAGGTCAGGGTTGTCTAAAGTAGGCCCTTAATAGAACAATAAGGGAAAATGCATTCAGTTCAACAAAAGTTGAGTTCTGTTTTTATTCATAGAATTACATCTTTGAAGTGATTATAAGTTGGTACAAGAGACATGGATAAAATGCATATATGTCTCTCTTATTAATAGTAACCTGCCAAAAAAAAAGTAGAATGTGATGATTACTGTAAGTACTGGTGTAGGTAAGGCACTTTGGGGAGCACATTGGAGAAGTGTTAAATTCTGACTTAAGGCCTATTAGAAGAGTTGGCACTTGAACTTGGGCTTAAAGAGTGATTTAAAATGACAGATTAAAAGGAAAGTAATTTTACGGGCATCATAATTGTGGAAAATAAAGAGGGCTCTGCCGTGTGTGTGTGTGTATGTGTGTCAGAGTGTGTGGTAAAGTGTTGTATGCTATTTTGTATAGTATTTGAATGGGAAGCTAAATGTCAACTTACTCGGGTCATTTACTTAAAAACTCAGCCAAGGAATGATTTGATCACAGTTATATGTTAGGGCAGAAAACTGATGCCTTTAATTTTGTTACCATATAAGATTTTAGATAATACAAAGTGTTAAGCCTATAGGAAAATTGCTTATATTTTTCCTCTTCCAGATAAGGCTCAATTACTTGAAATAGCCAAAGCTAATGCAGCTGCCATGTGTGCTAAGGCTGGTGTTCCTTTACCGCCAAACCTAAAGCCTGCACCTCCACCTACAATAGAAGAGAAAGTTGCTAAAAAGTCAGGAGGAGCTACTATAGAAGAACTAACTGAGGTAAGCTAGACAGAATTTGTTTACATTCTTAAATGGATTATTTCAGTGATGTTGACTCTGGAGCGTGCCAAAACCCGAATTGTGGGCTGAACTGATAATGGCTGGCACCGAGTGGCCAAAACCCGAAATACAGATGTGGCAGCGGCAGAAGCTCTGTTTAGCAGGCCATTATCCGGGATGGCTAAGCTCCGCTAGCTAAAAGTTACTTCCCATTACTTTTGCTTTCCAGTTTTAGAAGCCAAACTGACTGAGGAGTTGGGACGGTTCGTTTGAATGGAGGAGGTGTTGAGTGAGCAACACGCAGAAGCTCGCCTACAGTTTCGTTTCCATTCACGACGTGTTCACTGATCGCCACGAGTGTACTGCATATACGTAAAGACACAGACAATCTTCAGAAATGATCTTTTGCCACCGGAGCTTGGAAATTAATGAGAATAGCTGGCCATTGCCTGAAAGGAACTTCTTACGCATCAACATTTCGGGTTTTGGCTGTTTGGTACCAGCCATTGGTGATAATGGCCGGCCATTATCAGTTCTTCCTGCGGTTCGGGTTTTGGCAGTAACATATATTTTAAACACACTTATTTTTGTTTTTAAGAATTTGATCTTTTCAATTGAGGCTTTTTTGGCTTTGTTTTGTTAATATTATTTTTATTATTATTTTTTTTGGGAGGATGCTGAAATATTGCTGCTAGGATCCAGAAATATCACACTGTTTCATATATTGAAACTTGTTATTGGCTAGCCTTATGCCAGCCTGCCACTGTCAATATATTCTGTTCCCCTTGGTTACAAGCTTGGTATATACTCTGTGTTTTTTTGGCCAATTGAGCTTTTTATCCTATTGTAACATTTTCAATTGATGATGGATGTGACAAATTCTGCTTGTATAGACAAGTCCACCCAAATTTATTCTGACCTTTTTATAAAGCCAGGTAATGGAGTCTATTTCTTAGCTTCTTAGGAAGGAATGGACTTTGCTTTATGTGTCAGACCTCATCAGTTAACACTCTCTCCATCATGCCTTATTTTTCATTCTTGAGTTTTGTTCCTTTAGAGACTCAACCTACAAAACATTTATGGAGAGACAATTACCATCTAACCCAGTTGCAGAAGTTTAAAATTTTTTATTTTGCCATGCATTTGGGGGTTCATATAGTTTCTTAATCTGTTTTCTCACTTAGATTTATTGCAATATGAATTACAACTTTTTTAATTTAAGGACTTAGTGAAGGCTTCTATTACTTGCTTATCAAATCTAAGCTCCTTCTAAAGCCTTGTGAACACTTAGTGTTTCCCTATATGTTTTTAAGCCTCATTTTCAGCCCTCTTGTTCTTCCAATAAGTTTCTCACCTTTTTACCACCATCTAACTAGGATGACTCTATTTTTCTTTTCCTGCCAGTCCTTGTTCTTAACTATGAAAATCTGGCTTAGAACTCAAGGAATAGCCCTTGATAATCAAATTCTGCCTGATTCTGTTTTCTCTTAGGCTTTTTGTTCTTTCAGCACTTATGTACTCAGTTTGTATTATATCAGTTTGCACTTGTTAATTGTGTTGCTCTGTAAAAGCGTTCCTCAGTTATTTCATGTGTATGTAATTCTGTTTCTTGACCTAGATTGTAAGCTCTTTGGGAGCAGGGACCACGTCTTCTACTTTTCTTTCTTTCTTTTTTTTTTTTTTTGTATTCCCTGGACAGTGCCCAGTACAGTGCTCTGCACATAGTAGGTGCTCAATAAATGTTGTTGACTGACTGACCAGCTAGAGTGTGTTTAAATAATAGCTAGTTCACTAAGTTACTTACCTACAACCTATTGTTAATCTTGTTTTATTTCCGAAAGTTGATTTTATGTGATTTCGATTTTTTTAAAAAAATTGCATGTTATTCCATATAAAGTGTAAGATTTATTTTTTGTTTTTATTTTTTAAGAAATGCAAACAGATCGCACAAAGTAAAGAAGATGATGATGTAATAGTGAATAAGCCTCATGTTTCGGACGAAGAGGAAGAAGAACCTCCTTTTTATCATCATCCCTTTAAACTCAGTGAACCCAAACCCATTTTTTTCAATCTGAATGTGAGTATTAGTATTTATGGTTTGATGAAACAGCATAGGGACTATTTAAATAAAACTCAAATGGAATTTAATGTTTTAATTTTTGGATTACCATGAGAAATAATGAACAAAACTATTTTCAGATTATGTTGAAAGTCTTTGGAGTTTTAATTAAGGAAATACATTATTTTTTAGATTGCTGCAGCAAAGCCAACTCCACCAAAAAGCCAGGTAACGTTAACAAAAGAGTTTCCTGTGTCATCTGGATCTCAACATCGAAAAAAAGAAGCAGATAGTGTTTATGGAGAATGGGTTCCTGTAGAGAAAAATGGTGAAGAAAACAAAGATGATGATAATGTTTTCAGCAGCAATTTGCCCTCTGAGGTAAGTAAGAGGAATATTGTGTTTTTTGTTTTTTAATACCTGAATCTCCCATTTTATTGTTACTTTATATCTGATTTGGATTCTGTTTCACTCTTCTTAGGGCCGGGTTAAACGGCAGGGCCGGGTTAGACGACAGATGAAACAACCCGCAGCTTCTCATTTGACAGTAACTCGATGCAATTCACTTTGTGGAACCAAGCCACAAAGTGAAAAGCATCGAATTGCAGAGAACAGTGTTATCACATCCCTACCCAACATTGGGCCCTCCTTGCACTTATGGGAAGGTAGCCCAAGGTACAACTATTTAGCTTCCCGTTTTGCTTCAAGGCTCTATAGCTCTAGATTTTGGTGGTAGCAAATTTACTGGGTGGAGGGATTGAGCAGAGAGAGGCAGATCCTCAGGTTCAACACAAGAACTGGATTGGAAAAGGTCATTGTAGGCTAATGTGTGAGCATCTTGGATACATAGCCCATTGCCCTTAAATAATGGTTTCTCTGGGTGGTTTGTCAGATAGCCTTTAATTTTAATCATTTTCCCTTCCCTGTGCTACCTTGGCCCTTTGGAATTCTTGTGTTTAACCTAATGCTCAGCCTTGGTACTTCCATTTCCCTTCTCCTTCCCCTCTTTGCTACTATTAAAAGTTGGAGAAGTGGAATTCACACCTTGAAATTTCCATGAGGCTATAGTTGTATCTTGTCAAAATGACGCAGTAATAATGCCAAGTGTCAAAACAACCCCATTAAAATGCTGCCTGATTAAATAATGTGCTGCTAAGTATAGTGCACATGAAAACAGCAAGACTGTATATATATGTAAATATATATATATATATCTGTATCTTTGTATGTATCTCTGTATCTGTACCTTTGCTGTATCTTTTAATAAACAGTTTACTTTTATTTAACTTGTTGTGCAAAATCACGCTTGGGGGATCTGGGAGGGTGGAGAATTATTAGGGGCGGGGGTGGGAGTTTTGACTGATACTATAGACTAGTTATCACCTCTTGCCCTTGGTTCCAAAGCTCAGACATTTGTCCAAGGACTGGACTAGATAATATGAGGCCCTTACAATGTGGGACTCCTTCCCCACTTCTTTTCTTGCAGTTCTGGGATACATGGGTCAGAGAGACCTGTTCTCTCCAACTCAGATTCCCTTCATTGGCCATATCATCTTAAACTAAACACCTCCATTATTACAATAAACAAATCCTGTTGTTTATAAAATCAGAAAGTGAACAGAACCCAAATCAGAAATCTTTTGATAGTATATTTTTTCCCCTGAGCTATTCACAGGTGACATTTTCACAGTTTTTTTTGACCTGTGGCATTTTAAGAGAGAGCAAGTTCTGTATGATGAAGCCGGACATGATAATTAGCTAGTGCAACTTACAGTCCCCAGTGATGATTTATGTTTACATGGAATTCAGCAGTTGAAGCAAGTTATACTATCACCAGTGAGGAAGGGATAGTTGGTTTGGACATTATTTTAATAAAACCAGTTGAGTAGCTCAGTTGCTAATCCCCAAATCAGGCTACCTGCACATCTCAAGAGGGAAGGGTTAACTGACATTTGCAATTGACTTAAATCTTGTAGTAGCTGAATATAGATCATGATAAGAGGGCCAAACAGACTTACTTAGAAATTCTGATACATACGCTTTTAGTAATTTGCAGATTAAGCATTTAACAGAGTAGGGAAAGACATACGGAGATTATTTATGTGAGAAAACATTTCCAGCCGAGAATATTGAAAAATTCCAAGGGATTATCCTGAGAAAATAAGTGCTCATAACTATTTTAACCTTAGTTGAACATGGGGAAAGTGCTTAGTGAATCCTGATGAATGTTTCTTTTTGATTGAGACTTTATGTATATATATTTATTTATATATTTGAAGTTTAGTACTCTGCCATTTTCAGTCTTAACACTGACAGTGTGGTGCCTTAGCCTTGTCTGTCATCAAAAGCGGTTGTCAGATTTTAAAAGTTGGGGGGAATTATTCCAAAGAAATCCCAGGGGGAAAAGTTGGGTATTCAAATTTTATATTAAGCAGTCTTTCATGAAAGCAGGAAAAAGAGTTCAGAGGGCTAAAGAAAAGCGGATTTCTCCTATGGGAGGGTATATACAAGTATTTGATATCAGAATGCTTTGAGCTAGTTTCGTAGACGATCAGACTGAAAAAATATGTAGGTTAACTTTAAGCAGAAACAAATCCCAAAATTTTAGAAGAGGAAAAAGGGTAGGGTTTTGTTTTGCTTTTTAGGTCTCTCTACTTTTACCCAACAATAGTAGTAAACACCTTGAAGAAATGGTCACAGTATAAAATGTTTAGTTCTAGTTATTTAGCTGTATCTTGCAAATACATTTGTAAGATTATGTTCTGTATACCAATGTTTGTGGAATACTATTGGTGACATTTTATGGGAGCATTGACCCTTTTGATTCCCTGTGAGGAGTTGAAATAAAGGCTTTTATAGAGTAAAAGGAAAGTTCTTTCAAATGGTCACTGTTAAGTATTTTTTTTTTAACTTATCAATCATCTTCATTTTAATAAATATAAATGGAGTTTGTGGTTTTTTAGTTTTAAGCATAAAACATTTAAGCAAAGATCACAGATTTGATCTCAGCTTTGCTGTAATTCTTAACCCCACTAATTGTCTTGCACATGAGTGCTCTTTGACATAAGCATGAGTGGATAGATGTGGATGGATCAACATAAATCCGTATCTTATGGAATATCAGCTCATCAGACTGTGCCTTACTGCCATAGCATCGTCTTCCTACCCAGAAGCCAGCCAGCAGCATCCTCAGTAAGGAGTGACTACAGAACTTTGACCATATTTGTGTGAATCTGATTCATAAACAGTGAAATCAAAAATGTTGGAAAACTAATATTTAAAAAATTGTCCTTGGGGGCACTCATTCTTGGTAATCAAGTTAGAGGCTTATTGGGCAGAAGATTTAAATGTAATCTTTGACATAAAATTTCCTTGGGTTTACTATTAATCATAAATGTTTAGAGGTCCAGAGGTAGGCAGTATGCCTGGTTTGTTTTATTGAAAAATATTTCCACATTCCAGTGGAGCTACAGTTCTCTTAAGTGTAGAAGTTTTAAATTTATAGTTTAGGAAAGCTCAGTGCTTGGGGTAAGATGTAAATTTTAATTGAAAATTAATCACACGGGTCCTGGCAGTGTAGAATGGTTAAATACAGCCTTGTTATTCATTCTTCCCTTAAATTTTCCTCGGTGATTAACACTGAATTTCTTTGAACCATTTAGTAGGTTATCTATTTGTTTTGTTATTGTAGTTTATTTAGATTAAATGTATAAGAGTTATACTAGAGAAGTCTATATGATGTAATAAAAAGATTCATAATTCATGGTTTAAAAACCAACACATGACAACTGAGATATTCTGTTTTTGTGGTTTTTGTAGTTGTGCTCTTTTCTATATGAACCTCTTTGTAACTTGTTAATTTTTGCTAAGTATTTTAAAATCCTATTTTACATACAGGTCAGATGCATTTTCTTAGTCCATGTTCTTACAATTAAAAGTTTCCTTTTATACTGTCTTTTAAGATACCTGCAATTATCTTTGTAGAAAATAATTTTCATATTACAGGGCTTATTTTCCTTATCTGACTGACCCCTTCCTAATAATTCTTTTTAGCCTTTTTTTATCCTTCCATTGACTTTCTAAGAAATACCTAAGGTAATTGTTATATTTATGTAAATAGTTGGGTTGACAAAAGGGGGAAGTAAATGATACAGGATTTTTTTTTTTTTGACGAAGGGTTTTTTAAATGAGGAAGATACAGAAGGTACACAGTTATAACTTGGGTTATGAAATGCATGTTACATTATGGATTTCATTATTCCTGACACTTTCAGATTACGGAAGAAGTGATCTGCTGTGTTGCTGTAGTAGAGAGATGAAATAACTTGGATAGGTTTTTATTAGTATGAGAACTGGAATTATAATTCAGAATACTCTTTTATGTAGATTTTACTTCTTAGAATAAGTCCTAGCCTAAAGGAATTAAACATTTCCCCCCATTATAATACTTAAAATATTACTATAGTATCATAATTAGACTTAGAAAATCTGTAGTCTATGGGGAAACAAGGCTTGTTGATGACAACTTGACAGTAGTAGTCTATGAGATTTAAGATTTCCCCCCCTCGTTTTTAGAAGGGCTTTCTAAAAAGCATGACTTCGGTACCTTTCCCATATTCCTATTTCTGAGGAACGTTAAAAGATGGTTAAGGCTCTAAAGTTCACTGTGTAGTATAATCCACTGTATACATATACACATAACACGCACACCATGTAGTCCAATGTCGTAGTCACTGGCCACTGAAAAATCAGTTCCTTAATTGCCCTAGCCACATTTCAAATGCCCTTTAGCTGTCATTGTAGAGAATAATACTGGCCAGTGTTCTAAAGAATAGCTCTGGTATTTTATGAGAATTTTAATACTGATATGTAACATTTGGTCTAGTCCTTGAGTATTAAGGCTTTGGGGATTATATTTGGCTTTTTGTGCATTATTGCATATCTTGAATTACCTTGAAAACCTGGAAACATGCTTTTTGATTCAAACTCTTGAGGATCCTTAAGAGGTTAAGATAATCCTGGTTCATTTTATTTTGAGTATATTTCTTCACATTTAAAAATACGAATATAAAATTAATTACTGTCTGGTAATAAGGTTTTGACATGAACTTGCAGTTCACTTGGTAAGCCTGTTGAAAAAATGAAATTGTGTTACTTCAGGAAAAAAATAGTTGTAATTTTATCTAAAGTAAATTTATATTAAACATCAAGGTTGTTATATTAAAATTTCTTTCAGCTTGAGATGTGAATTTAACAAAGTATTACTGAGATTGGAATGAAGTTTCATCCTGGGGATAAATGACGAGAGCTTTAGGTTATCTGCTTAGTCAGTAAAGACTTAAAAAAGTATGAAGAAATGTTTTCAGAAGGAGGGATTCAAAGATAGGTGTATTGATTTGCTTTCCACTTGGGAAGAATTTTATTCTGGAAAAGTTGGGAGCTTTCAGAGCCATCTTAACTACATTTTCATGGCTAAATTCATAGTTGGGAAATTGGGAATTAGGGCCTGGGGTGGTGGGTAGATAGATTTTCCTCATTATCTCCTATAAGCTTAGACTTTCTGGAATAAAAACCCATTTATACCTAAACATCCTCAAACACTTATAGACTGCTACCCAAAGTAGTTTGGGCAAGGTTAATGAACAGTATTTGAGATGATTTTGGTGGACCTTCAGATTACATAGATAATCCCACCTAACAGTTTTAGGAAACATCTAAGGCCAAAGGAATGTAAATTTCGGCCTGAAATATCTGGGTTCCCATTTAAAGTGCTAGCAGTTGATCAGAATTATAATAGAAGTAAAAAGTGAAGACACTAAAGTTTTTAGTGTTTAATTGTGACTTTTCTTAGATTATTTTTATAGGCCCCAGATATATTCTAATTAGTATGGATAATTTACTGTATTAACTAAGAAATTAAGATCTTTCATTCATGAGATCTATAAACCGTACAATTACAGAATGAGTTCGATTCATTTTACTTTCGTTTTGAGAAGGTAATACGTAAGAATCTGTGTGGAAGAAAAAATTTAATTTTGTTAGAAGAATATTATGAGATGATTCAGCAAGATAACTAAGAATGATAGAAGAATAAGGGGTTCTGAAGGTAGGAAAAGGAAGATCAGTAATTCTTATGCATGAGATAGAATTACTCTCAAGTGGTCACATACCCTTCTCTACTATATAGGTCTTTATTTTAGAAGAAGTATTTCATATGCAGTACACAGTTAAATTACAGATAGCCTTTACTTAGCTTTTTAAGAAAAATCCTTAGCTGTTAACTTATCTTCCTGACTTTCTTATGTTTGTCTTATCCAAGCAGTACCCATTAATCATTCTTTGTAAATAAATATAGGAAAACCTTCCCATGTCAAATAAACATTTTCCAAAAATGAATTTTCTTGGGTGCAATCACTGGGAAATACTAATGGGTTAAGTTGTGTCAGAAGAAAAGTATTAAGAATTGGTAAGTTGATATAAGTCAACATGAGCTCTTAACATTAGACAAAAGAACATCAAATACTTGATTTTCCTTTTATGGTTGAGCCTTCCACAAAACTGATAACATTGGGAATTTGTTCTAAAGATTACCTTTAAGAATTTTCCTGGGACATTATGAAGCATTTCAAAAAGTTAAACCATAAAGTCACCTCTGCTTAACACAAGTTTTTATAGGTAGGGTATGAGCTTTGAAAAGGAAGACCTAAGTCTATTCAGACATACCTCATTTTAAGTATTTTTGTTCATGTTGTTCTGTACCCCCACAGAACTATTTTAATTTGGGTCATTGATACATATAAACTGAAAACAAAAAATCATTTATTTAATATTTTTTGAAGAAGTGGAGTTCTTAAGACCAAATTATCCCTGAGCATCTGCAAGAAGGTGGAAAGATGTGTGGATGAGTGAAGGAGAGGCCACTGATAGGATAGTGGTTTTCTGCTTGCTTATTCAAGAACCTTGCTTATTACTTCTGAATGTTATGCTAATAAGTAAGGTAAAATGAAAACTGCTAATGCATATAACAGTTCAAAAATAGTTCAAAATTTCTCAGTTTCTTGTAAATGACTTGTTAGTGAAAGCTAGAGAGTTTTAAGTTCTTTGCAGGTTTCTATGATTGTAATTTGATAAAGTAGAAAATATGAAATCGCATTTTGGGTTGAGTTCAACTGCCTCTGATACTTTGTAACTTACCTTAAATCCTCGTCTACTTTCCAAGGTTCCTTTACTTTTTGGCATCTTCTCTGTACTTTTCAAGATTATTGATTTGTAAGACTATTTTATTTTTGACATGCAGCAGCTAAAGATAAGAGCACTTTTTAGAATTTAGGGGGTCTATCGTAAGTTGAGATAATTATCTATGTTTTCTTTCTTAGCCTGTGGACATCTCAACAGCAATGAGTGAGCGGGCACTTGCTCAGAAAAGACTCAGTGAGAATGCATTTGACCTTGAAGCCATGAGCATGTTAAATCGAGCTCAGGAACGGGTATGTAGCAGTTCTAATGTCTGAGTGAGAATTTAATTAGATAGTTGTGAGATAAGCTAAGTCTGTGGCATGCTGTTGAAATGTTAAAAATCCAAGGAAATAATTTGGCATTATTAGCTTATTTTAAATGGAAGTGATTTGGGGCATGATCATTCATTTAGTAAGTATTTATTGTGTGCTGTGTGGCAGGAACTGTTTAGGAAAGTAAAATAGAGAAAATTCCCTGCCCTTACAGAGTTCCTAAGTTGGTGTCTAAAAGTAGCTATGTACCCATAGTAGCCCTGTGAGATGTGGGTACTATTATGATTTCCCAGTTTCCAGTGGAGGAAAACTGGTTGGTCAACTTGAAATGAAGATGATGCTGTATGTTAACTATACTGGAATTAAAAGTTAAAAAAAAAAAAAAGTGATTAGGCAGTCTGAGTCCAGAGTCTGTATTTTTAACAGTGCAAGTTTTTCCATTTGTCTTCTACATTCCTTTGGTAGATCTGTATAGAAACAGTAAATACACTTTAAGACAGATAAGGAAATACTACTGCCTGACAATACCAGTGTGTAGTAAATCTGTGGAGGACCGACAACTGATTCTTTAACCATCATAGTAAATGATGGTGATTAACGTGCTCAGTTTTAAAAAACTGTTTTATGTGTTTGAACAATTTCCTGTATTTATTACTCCTTAAACATGTCTCTTGAATTTATTTTGGATTTCTAATACCACAAAGAAGGTAGTTAAAAACTCAGGTGATTATGACATTTATATACGTACATAAGCAGAGGGTGGGGATCCTTTGCTGTATGAGCTCTTTTCTGTGTTCATGTATCCATGTGATACTTTGAAGAATGAGTATTATAGTTATACTTTTTAGTTGTTAGAAATACATCTCAAATCTTGTTATTAATGGGACCCACTGAATGTTACCAAAGTGCTTCTTTGGAGTGTTTAAGAAAACAATTTTAAATATGTTATAAATTCAGCATACTGTTTTAAAAGTTGAAGTTTTAAGTCTTACTTAGCCTTTTCAAGAACAAAATAAACCATTTCGTGTGGTGAAATAAACCAGTGGGATTTTGATTAGATAATTTTACATAGTTAATTGAGGCATCTTTTTTTCCTTCAGATTGATGCCTGGGCTCAGCTGAACTCCATTCCTGGTCAGTTCACCGGAAGTACGGGAGTACAGGTTCTAACACAAGAACAGTTGGCTAATACTGGTGCCCAAGCCTGGATTAAAAAGGTACACAACATCTGCACTTATGAAAGTGGCCAAGTACAAAGTTAAGATTTTTTTTTTTTAGAAAATGTTTTATTAAAAATGCACGAAGAGGCCAGTGACTTTAACCAAAGTTCATGAGTAGATTTGCTATGTGTGTATACTCTAGGATGGACACTGAAGATGGACCTGATTTGTGAGACTGGCAAATGTATAAATATGGCTTAAGAGCCGCTCCGTTTATATCCTCAAGTTACTTCTGTATTGCTGCTGCTGGTTTTTTGGGGGTGGTTTTTTAAAACTGTTTTGAATGCTAACAGTGTATCTCAGGTGCTGTTCAGAATGTTCCACAGTTCCTGTTGGACTACTAATCTAATGATTTCAAAGCAGTGGTTCTCAAATTTTTTCTCATCATGGGATACTTTGTTACAGGTTTATTTTTGGTGGATCACTGCCCCCAAGAGCCCTCTTACCATCCCAGTTTTTCCATTTCTCTATTCCTCTGTCCTTCTTTCCCCTTCCTTAGTGCCTGTGCCCTCTTGTAAGCTCTCTTGGCCCTTATTCCTCACCCCTCTGGTGACCTCCAGCCCCTGATCCCTATGGTTGTCAGCTGCCGGTTACAGCAAGTTGGTTGGGAGGCCCCAGTATTAGCACTGCATGTGGTGATTTTGCCATGGGACTGGAAGGCTGGGGAGGAGGAGGGCTGGAGTGTGTGTGTGTGGGGGGGGGGGGGCAGTGCTGAAGGGGTGGTGAAGGGGGGGCGGGGTGGGGACGGAGGATACTATCTGTGGACCACCATTTAGGCCCTGGTGGCCTCTGGTGATCCACAGGCTCAATTTGAGAACCACTGATCTCATGAACAAAACAGGATAAAATAAGACCTAAATTCAAGGGAGAGGAGAGGACGGACGCCTCGTGATGTGAAGATGTAGGTGCTCCTGGTTTCAGATTCCTGCAGTGAGACCTGTGAACTCCACCTACGGCTGCCTCATTGTTGGGGGAGTCTTAGGTGGTTAAGAAGGGCTTTCTAAAGAAATGCCTGCTGGTGAAGGGATGTGGTTTGGTTGGATGGGTGATGGGAAATTTGTTTCAGGAGTACTGGCAGCATGGCAGTGCTGAAACTGGGAGGCTGCGTGGTCTAAAGGATTGGGAAGGTTTCTTTATCCCGCTGTACTCCTGACTGCTTTTGTGATCATGGGCAAGTAATTACTTGGAATTTCAGTCTCCAAGTGTCATGAGAAGACAAGTCCTTATTACTGCTTCACAGGGTGGTAATTAATAGCGTGACGGGCACCTATGAAGAATTGCAGTGATTCCCGGGGAATGAACTGAATTTCGGCAAAATGAGATTTTGGTTGCTTCGGCTCTTTTAATCTCATAATATTTCAATTTTGATAGCATTATCTCTAATGACCCTCTTATTAACAAATTAATATAAGACATGGTATCCTCAGTTTGCCTGCCATTTTTTGGGGGGGGAGATAGTTGCACTAATAGGTGTATAGTGAGTATATGGTCAGATTTATGAAAAATTTACAACTTTTACTAGGTAATTGTAAATTGCAATTTACTAGGGATTGGTGTTAGAAAAAATGAAAATCTAGCAAAATATTTTTAAGTTTTGAGTTCATTTTGGACTTAACTATATTACAGTGTTTAAAAATATAGTGATTTGTGTAGAATTTGAAAATGGCTCTCATTGGGAAGAATTATAATTATACACCTTTTGAATAGTTTTAATTGTTTAATACTATTTAATCTTGAAGCTTGAGTGCTCAATATTTCAGAAAGTTAGACTTGAAGCTTATGTGGGTGGTAAGGCACATAAAAATTAAATAGTCTTGAACACTATTAGGTAGAAACTTCTGAATGCTATTCCATTGCAGAATTTTGGACTTCATTTGTATAATGAAGTACTGATCCATGATGCTTATATAGTTCTAAAAATCATGTTAACATAACTTGCAAAAATGAATCTCTTAATGATTAAATTGGCTTCCTGCAAACTTTCCCTTAAATTTTTTTTTGACTTCCAGTCTTGTAGGCAGTTGACAGGTTTTAAATAGTTTACATCATGTTAAATGTTATGTAAGTCATTTCGATAAATGATATGTGTTCATCAGAGTTTTTAAAATAATAATAAGAAAGCTGTGCTTTCAGAAAAACTCCCATTTATATGTTTACAGAAGAACATTTGTTACTGATACGAAGGAAGGAACATTTATAAAAATGTGGAAAAGTCCTTAGCTGAAAATTTAGCATTTATCTTCACTGTCAAATACCACAAAATGTTTATTGCGTTTAGCAAACTTTTTCAATGATGATATAGCTTTTCTTGCCTTGCTATATATAGCCCAACACCCTCTTCTTTGCTAAAAACCCCCTGGAATGCCAACATTCTCCGTATTCTTTTTAGTTTGTTGTAGTATATTCTTAGATGAAAAAGAATGAGAGTTTTACCGTTACTACTCTTTGTCAGTAAAACATTTTTAACTGGTAATTGATTTAAAAGAACCTTTATTTTTTGGAATTAAATGATTTGGACATGACCCGATGGGTTTTGTTTACTATTAATAGTTTCATTAGATTAAGCAGCTTTTTGGTGAACTGTATACACACGGGGGTTAAAGAAACATGAAGATAGTAGAGAATGGAAACCGAGTTGGAAGCCTGGGTTATTTGGGAATTTGCGTTATACTCTGCACAGTTGCCCTTTTTTTTAGGAGTGTTGCCTGGAAAAGAGGGGCGGATGAACCTGGAAGTAAGTAAAAGTCACTGTAGGTGTGTAGCAACAAGGCAGTTGATATCCAAGCATCAGCTAACTTTTCTCTTTATACATCAACACTGCATGGCCTGCACCAAATAAGGAACTGAACCAGGGGTATGTTTTTACCTCCACAGCTGCCTCCTTCCATCAGAGCACCTTGTTGAACTTAATGTCTAGTCACACATCATTGGCATGCTTTCTCCCCAGCATATAATTTACAAAGCTGGGGGAAAAAAAAAATAAGATACAGTTTTACTAAACTGTGTAAAAACAAGATTTAAAAAATTTAGTATTAACTTATCAATACAGGAAACAGTGCATACTCTTTCCAGAGCTACCAAAAGTTTTGACTCCCTCTGTTGATAAGTTAATGACTTTTACTATATATTTGCTAGAGAACGTAACTCAAAAATTTAATAACAAGGGGAGGTAAAGCAGGATTTGGAGATGTTACAAATTAAAAAAAAAAAAGACCATAAAAATCAACAGTGGAATTTGTTTTGTGGACATGGATGTCCTTTAAAATAGAGGCATTGCCTATTTATTTATTAATGTATGAAAATGACTGTTGACCATGCTAATGTATATAGTTGTGCATCTTATGACATTAAGTGGTTTGCTGCTTTGATGGAAATTATGGTTCAGTGGGTTGGATACAAGAGAGATGACTGTTCACAGAATAACCTGTGAACTTTCACCCCTCTGTATGGAAACTTGTTTCAGGGCCAAATCCTTGTAGCTGTCTTCTTGCCCCGGTCAGTGCCAGCCCTACTATTCACAACACTGCTGCCACCGAGGCCTAGGTATGTAAACGCTTAAGGAGTTTTTTACAAGTCTTTTAACATCACGCTAGGTTTTAAAAGAATTCAGTTTCAGTTTGGTATAATGACAGGGTATTTTATGTGACTGTCCATTTCTTACTGTGTAAATATAAAGAGTTATCTTTTTGCTTCATAGGGATTTTCTAAGTAAAATATTTATACTTGCTTTATGGTAGAATGGGGAAGAAAACTTGGGATGTTAACAGTATGCTTCTTCAGTGTCCAAACTATTTCTAAATGATTTCTGGGCTTTATTCATTAACTAGGTACACCTGGGACAATTAATATTTGACTGTTTTAACATTGCCTTCTTTTTATTTTGCAAGCTAAGAAGAGATACCAGTGAACCTAAATAGTGGACGAAAACAGGAGTGTTCTAATTTTTTTTTTTTTTTTTTTGGAGGGGGGCATGAGGGCCACTGTTTTAAACTGCCATTTATTTGCCTTATTTGACTTTCAAAATATTATTATGGTAATGTGAAAATACTTAGAACATCCACACTACAGTATGTATATAAGTATAGAAATTAAAATTTAATTGCTATATCAGATCTAGAAGTAAAATAAGATTTTTTTGTTTTTTTAAGTTAACACTGAGTTTGTAGTCAAATTCTAACTGTGAAATGGGGACATTTTACCTTTCTTTCTTTGGATAGGATCAGTTCTTAAGAGCAGCCCCAGTAACTGGAGGAATGGGAGCCGTTTTGATGAGAAAAATGGGCTGGAGAGAAGGAGAAGGATTAGGAAAAAACAAAGAAGGAAATAAGGAACCTATCCTAGTTGATTTTAAGACAGACCGAAAAGGTAACACATTGTTTTGGGACCATTGATTATACCTCCTTTGATATTTTAGGGTTTCATTAACTGTCCTACTTGTTTTGTGCCCAATATGAGCTTGAACTTACAACCCTGAGATCATGAGTCATGCTCTACTGACAGAGCCAGCTGGCGCCTCTTAAAAAAAAAAAAATTTTTTTTTTTTTTCCCCAACATAACCTTCCTACATTTTGTTGTCCGTCCGTGATGCTTAACTGTAGCATATCTACAGCTGTCTGTTTAGGAAATGAATGTTTTACCCATTTGTGGCAGCTTGTATAGATATAGATGGAGTCACTATTTTGAGCTAAAAGATGGTCTTAATGTTAGTTTTAAATATTATGGAAATGTGCATATATCAGTGTGATTGAATTTCAACTAGAAATTTCAAGTTTTAGTAAACGGTATCCCCATTTTGTTTTCTCTCGACAGGGAACATATACTTGTCTTTGTGTCTGGGCTGTATTTTTTTCCTTTCTCAGATATTTTATCCCACATATTCTCCTTATTTCCTTTTAGAGTGCTGTTCTGTCTTCATCCTATATACCCTTTTGGCCTGTCCCTTTTCTAAAGCTCTGTAATTGAGTTTTCTGGGGTTGGGGCTGGAGAATAGCAGACCAGTTGCTGATAGCAGTGTCAGCTCTTCATTGTACCTTGTGCTTGGGGCACCCTGGAACTTTTAAAAATCTTTACTAGTACTTTGCTACTCAGATGGAGATCTGTCTACGTAGCCTGCATGCAGTTGCTAAGTATTACAAATGTACTTGGGGGGCAGCTGGGTGGCTCAGTCAATTAAGCATTTGACTCTTGATTTCGGCTCAGGTCATGATCTTCAGGGTCTTTGAGATTGAGCCCTGCATTAGGTTTCCACACTAGGTGTGGAGCCTGCTTGGGATTCTCTCTCTCTCTGCCCTCCCCCCATTAAAAAAAATACATATATACATGTATGTATATATACATTTAGTGCTCATTGATAACAGCCAATTGGTACCTTTTAAGTAATTTATTCCCTTGGATTAACGTCTTAACATAGAATCAGATGGGGCTGGGCTGTCAGCTCAGTGTGATTTCAATAGCCTGTATAAGCCTGATTTTTAAGAAAGTTCAAAAGTGGAATTAATTTTCCTTATCTTTGCAGTCAGAAAGGTAAGTTGAAGTTAATGCAATTATTCTGTGTCAGTGAATTTGGAAACCAATTAGCTCGGACCAAATTGTGTGTCTTATAAAATGTTTTGCATCAGAATTTCTATATTGTCATCCACATAGAATACTGTGATGCCATTCCCCCCCCCCCCGCCAAATTGGAGGGATTTAATGTAATGATTCTCCAGTAGGCTGAAAATAGCATGAGAATCATTCTGTGCTGTAGCATTAATTCAAACTCTAGATTAAATTAGAAAAGGATATTGTACTGATGTCACATTGACATTGTCTTACACAAGTTGAATAGATTTTTGTGTCATAAAAGGTGACTGGAAGAAAACATCTGTGAATGCATTATGTAATTCCAGGGAACATCCTCGTTGGAATTGTGTAACAGGTGTTGGGTTTGGAGAAGCATACTAGCAGAATTAGTGAACTGATTGAAAGTTCTAGGAAAAATGGAAGCAGGAAAGCATGGATTTGGGCTAGTAATACAGCGAGATCCCATTGGGAAGGGAGGTCATGCAGTGAGATCGTCTGTCTTCTGTGAACATGTTCATTTGATAAGTCAGAAAGGGGTTGTTTGCTGAGAAAAATATAGACCCATTTATAGAGACACCTTCTCACTTTTAATTGTTTGGGATGTGTGGCCTAAAATCCTCACCTTTTGGGTAACTTAATTAACTGAGCATTGTGTTTTAAGGGATGGGAAGCCTTTAGAAATCACTTGTAATAAACAGCCAGTACTTTTTCAACTTACAAAGAAACAGTCCTGGAGATGTTAAATATGGCACTATTCATATACTAAGTTTTTGTGTTCTCTGAACATTTGATTTTTTTTTATACAACTTCTAGTACCAAGGTATATGAACATAAAGTATATAGGTTTACATATTGAAGTAGAGGAAAACAGAAGTCAAATTATATAAAAATCAAGGGTAGTGGGAGTTGAGTATTTTATTGGAAGGCATAGGTTGAGATTCAGATTCCTGTAGAGGGAATCACTGTATATTATAATTTTAAAATGATGCTTTGGAGTTTATTCAGTGAACATTGGCTTTTTATTTTAAAGGTCTTGTTGCAGTAGGAGAAAGAGCACAAAAGAGGTCCGGAAACTTCTCTGCTGCAATGAAAGATCTGTCAGGTGAGAGTACGTTTTAATTTCCTCTTGTCCCATTCCCACCTTGAATTCATAATTCTTTGCCACAGATAGTGAAAATAATTAACACATGGTTGTTTTTTCCTCTGCAGGCAAACATCCTGTGTCTGCTTTGATGGAAATCTGTAATAAGAGAAGGTGGCAACCACCAGAATTTCTCTTGGTCCATGATAGTGGCCCAGATCATCGCAAACATTTTCTCTTTAGGGTAAATATGAATTTCTGCATTAATTGTATACCCCTATTAATTTGATGACTTAGTGGGTGAGGGATAGGCATTGTACGGTCACAGGATTGATACATTGTGGGTTGGGAGTGAATATGTATGTGTGGGTAGAAGTGGTGGTAGGTTTTTTGGGTTCTTAAATATTTAAGTATACTTTAATATGACCTGCTAATATCCTGGTTTTCAAAAATGTTGGAGGGAAAGATGTGGGCAAAATCTGATGAACAGTTTGTTGACATTTTCTGATGGAACATGGGGAATTAACTTACAGTTTTATCAGGGTTTTCTCCACACACCCCCCCCCATTTGGAGAGCTGCTTTTAATTTGCAGTCCCTTTTCCCAAATGATTTGCTTCTTCTGGGTTGAGATTAATTTGACTTACATAGTGTGGGGTTTATATTTTTGTAAATTATTTTTCTAGCATTTAGTGAAAAAATACAAAGCTAATAGATATTAAAGTTTGATGCTGTTCTTATTGTATGTTTTTCTTGAATAGGTATTGAGAAATGGAAGCCCTTACCAGCCCAATTGTATGTTTTTCTTGAATAGGTATTGATAAATGGAAGCGCTTACCAGCCCAGCTTTGCCAGCCCTAATAAGAAGCATGCTAAAGCCACAGCAGCTACTGTGGTTCTTCAAGCAATGGGCCTTGTACCAAAGGACCTCATGGCTAATGCCACTTGCTTCAGGAGTGCCTCACGTAGATAGATTGAGGTTTTATATTAATCATTTCAGATAATTTTACTCTGCATCAAAATGTATTTCCTCTTTAATGTTGTAAATATTTGGCAATTTAAGACATTGTGTAAAAAGCAATCTGTACAAACATCTCCAGGCTTTGATTTTTGTACCATGGAAATTGTATTTAACCATACAGGGTTTTGGTATGTTTATATTGTTTACCTTAGTGATGTATTTGTTTAAGTGGCTAACATCCAAACGATTGTTTGAAGGCATCCGTAATCTTCAGTGTGGAATGTTAAATAACGCTTTTATACTGTATTTTGTACTATGATGTAACCTCCCTTCCTTATGGCTAGGCTGCTGTAACACTTGCCTGTAATCAGTGAAGGGCTGTGCACCTTGTACTAGTTCACAATGGGTTCTGCTGGACAGATATTGGGCCAGTGTTACTGAGGTAATCAAGCAAGATCTGTTCCACAGGGCTAATAGCCACCATCTCCCCTTAAAATTTTGTAGAGGTTATAAAAAGAAAGTGGTATGTTGTGTGATGATCTGCACTAAGTCCTGCATTCCCATCAAAGCCACTTGGGCCATGAGAAGGGAGTCAAAATGAAGTCCGATTAGAATTCTGCAGAGGCCAAGTACATTTAGTATGGCATTGAGTTGTGATATAGTTTTACTTTGATGTGCATTTTGAATTTCAGCTACACCTAGATAGACGTTAAATGATAATTAAAATGCTGTAACCAACTTATCTAATAAAATCGGCACCCAGCCATTATTTTGTTGACTATGAGAAAGTTTAAGTTTATGTTAATTTTTAGGGTCTGATAGAATATTTCATGTGTATTACAGTGGTATTCATAATGCTATGTCTCTAAACTTTATTTTCAAAAGCTTAAGGCCCAAATATAAACTTCTCTGGAATAAATGTGGTGTTTTATTTTCTGGATCATAAAGTGAACACATACTTCTTCACTAAATACTGTTATTTCTTTACCCAATGCTTTTGATTTCTAAGTACTTTTATTTTTAAGAAAATCTGAATTACACACACTCACACCCCCACCCACCCACACACACACCCCAGAGCAATAAATACTACTTTACCATGACAGCTGAGCATACATTACAATTAACACTATTCTATGTGGAATACAAAATACCCTTATCTGAGTTAAGATGCATTAAAAAGCCAAATTTAATATATTTGAGAATAAAGGAATTATAAATCAGAAGGAAAGCAGCAACTAAGTAGACACATCAACAATCAGCAGATAAATTTCTACATTTGTTGTGTATCTTTATAAAGCTAGAACCTGCATATAATTGCAGGTGATTTATCAAGTACAGTTTTGCCCTGATGCCATCAGTCACAATGCCAGGAGATAACGGATAGTAATTTAGCTTCAATTTCCCAGTTGCAAGGAAACACTGACATTCATGACATTCAGTTTTCTACTCAGTTTATAATTAGGTTGTAAGGGTCTGGAAGTCTCAAGTTACTGATGCTTTTAAAAAGTTGGGAGTTGTCTTCATATCTGAATGATCTAATCAGAATAGTAAAAAATAGGCTGATTTTTAAAAATCTTAATCCTATTGCTTAACGCATGTAATAAAAATTAAAAGGTTAACATTTATAAATACTAGAATATTTTAAAGATAGTTATATTCCTTTAACTTCAAAATGAACTTTAGAGCCAAAGGGATAACAATCTTGAATTTCCTTGCTAGAAGGCTTTTTCCTCAAAGATTCCTTTTAGGCTTACTTTGGTGTTCAGGATCTCCAATTATAAACGTAGTCACTCATTTCCACATGCCTTAGAGATGATTTCCCCAGTATTGGTGTTTGACTGAGTTGGTCCAGAGTCTTAGGATGCAACCCACAGTTAGCAAGCTCCTCATGAACAGTCTCCTGTGGAAATTTGTACTCTAGTTAGTTAAAAAGCACATCAGTCTTTGAACACTCATTACTTTTATTTTTGTATTTTTTAGTAATCTCTGTGTGGGGCTTGAATTCATGACCCTGGCAAGCGTTGCATGCTCTTCCGGCTGAACCAGCTTAGGTTCCCCTTTCTATTTTAGAGAAGGCTGCATGCCCAATGTGGGGCTTGAACCCAGAACCCGGATACCAAGAGTCGCATGCTCTACCAACTGAGTCCGCTGGGTGCCCCTGGACACTCAGATTTTAATAATTACCATGGGAACTTTGACAAGTACCTGCCTTAATCATTTGCTTATAAGAAAAAGGCAGTTCATGATCAATAGAAGTTGACCCTAAGAATTTTCACATACAACAGCATCCACAAATAATTTTGGTTATTTTCAGTCTGGCAAATGATAAAAGCATGAGGCAATTTTAAAGGTCTTAATACCTGTAAATAAAAACCTAACAATGTCCAAAATTAAAAGCAAATACTGGTTAAATACCCATAGTTGTTTATAATAAAAGAATCCGGTACTGTTAATTTGTGGATCTGAGATGGTCATGACCATAACTTGCCTTTTTGTTTGGGAAGTTCTTTAGTCATTGTTGAGTACAACCACCTAAATCCATAAAATTTACCTTAAAAAAACCAAATCTTACCCCTTCATCTTAGTAATTAGCACTGATAAATAGTATAGTTTAGTAAGCTGAGAAACAAGTTTGGCTCATTGTAAATCACTTATTTCTTGCATCTGAGGAAACGAGCTACAAGGAAAGATGCATACAGCTGTCTACTTACCTTATCCAGTACTTTATTCACTGGCAGGCAGGTATTAAATACAGCAGTTGGCTCATGTGTATACAGTCCAGCAGAGAATGACCCCTTTTGTGAAGATCTGAGTAGCATGGTTACAGAATGTAGAGAATGAGGCATGACAGGACCTGTAATCTCCAAACTAAATTGATCTTTGTATCCAGAAACAGCCTGTGTCTTCACATTTACACTTCGTGCCTTCAAGAAAATTTAAAGAAAAAATTATGGTCACCATCTCTCAAGCTTTTTTGTCCCTAGCTATAGACTTGTTCAGTAACTTCACTTGGGTTTTCCTTTTTATTAGTATACGGACTAAAAGGTTCAGCATAGAGGGAATACAGTCCGTGGTAGTTTAATAGCATTGCACGGTGACAGGAGCTACTACGCTTGTGATCATAGCATAAAGTAGTGCACAAGACCTCCAAAGAACGCTAGAGGAGTAAAAATGTTAATTCTCCATCTGTAGCACATCTTCGCCAAATTATGACTCGGTTTATGCATGTTTTAGAGACTATAATTTTTCACATGGTATCTGATTTAGTAATATACTTTTTCATTAAAAAAAATTTTTTTTAAGTAGGCTCCATACCCAGCATGGAGCCCAATTTGGGGCTTGAACTCATGACCCTGAGGTCAAGACCTGAGCTAAGAATCAGTCGCTTAATGACTGAGCCACCCAGGTTCCCCTATTAAAATTTTTTTTAATGGAAGTACAGTTGACACACAATGTTACATTAGCTTCAGGTGTACAACAGTGATTCTACAACTACACACATTATGCTATGCTCGTTAAGTGCAGCTCCCATCTGTCACCATACAATGCTATTACAGTACCGCTGACTGTATTTCCTATGTGGTAACTTTCATTTCCCTGACTTACTCTATTCCATAGCTGGAAGCACTCATCTCCCACTTCCCTTTACCCCTTTTTGCCCACCTCCCATCCCAATTTGGTAATATGTTTTCAATGCAGAATGTTGGGCAAATATAAGAATAAATTCTATTTTTTTTTTTTTTTGCTTTTTTTATTGTTTTTAGAGAGAGAGAGACAGCTAGAGAGGGAACACAAGCAGGGGGAGTGAGAGAGGGAGAAGCAGGCTTCCCGCCGAGCGGGGAGCCCGATGCGGGGCTCAATCCCAGGACCCTGGGATCATGACCTGAGCCGAAGGCAGACGCTTAACGACTGAGCCACCCAGGTGCCCCTAAATTCTATTTTTAAAAGTAAATAATTCTATTGCTAGTAACATTCACTATGTATTTTGTATTTACACGCGTAATTTTTTTCATCACTATCGATACACAGCTATTCTTTTCACTTATCCATGATTCAGGTTTTGACATTAATAATGTAACGTAACAATCTTGGCTAGGTTCTTTCATTGGTTAAGAAATGAGACAAAATGAGATTAAGCAACTTTTCCATATGGCAAAATGCTTTTGTTGCCGATCATATTTATTCAGTCAGAAGAAATGACTTTCATGTAATTCAAATAAAACATTTCATATAATTACTGTATTTTCATGTAATTCCTTTGATATACCTTTATATCAATGAATTTTTTTACTGGGAGGAAAGCAAAGACAAAATCTGCACCATACAAGAATTTGTTCTTGATTTCTTCTTAAAAGGCTAGTTTATGAGGATTAGTGTGGATTTTTTTCCCCCCTTTTCATTACCTTAAGCATTTGCATTGTGGCACCTCGGAAAGCTACAGGCGATAAGAGGGTTGGTGGAAGTCCTGCCTGTGGACCTGAGCTAGCAATTAAACTCTTAGAGTTGATCAAAAAATTCAGCAACGTAAGGGTATTCATTCCCTTCACCAACACAACAGACTCAGGTCTGTGATCCATTTGCACTTCATGTTTCTCTTTACGTCTGAAGATGACAATCAAGGAACTTGCAAATTTAAATCCATACCAATGGAAAAAACAGTCCTCTTGACCCTGAATAACCTCGGACCCTTTCTTTCCATTCGGAACTGGAAATACTCTTGCTACCCCCGACTCTGCTGCAATTATAACGCATCTGTTTACATCAAAATTTCTCTTTGACCATTTGAATTTGCTAGAAGTTGACACCTAACAAAAACTAATTTCTTCTCTAGTCAAAAAACATGCTCTATATGGAATGTTTTCATTTAAAAAAAAACAGTTTAGTAATAATTGTTCACAGGTTACTGGTACTTAGGGAGTCTGTTATTTAATATCATGATGGAGAATTAGTTTAAATATGATCTTAAGATAATTTAAGATTACGGTCAAATAAAGCTGTCAGTCAATATTACATACATAGTTCACTAACTTAATTCAGTGAAAACCAACTGTAGTTAACACAACTGAAGGATACAGCTTGATAGAGAGTATGTCTGGTTTTTTAATTTTATCTTGCACACCCATCTCTTCCAGCCAGGAAAAACTTTCATCTTCATCCTCATCACTGATTACTTGTTCCCTAGAAAATTGTTATAGTTAAGAGTTTCCATTTCATAAAACTGTTCCCTCTACAAAACAACTACACTGAGTCCGTAAGTCCTTAGGTGACGTAAAAGGTGATCTTAATCACATACTCCCCCTGTCCCAGGCTTGTTCCAGATGCCTTTTTCTTCCCATGGCCATTTTCTTTTATTAACGGCAGAGAAAATTCAATACCTACATGAGAAAAGAAAAATATAACTTTTCTTTAATATAATCTCAAAGAACTTAACAGGCGTGCCCTACTTTTAGAGAGTATGAAATCTGAAGATTTGAGCTTTTACACTTGATCTTTTTTTTTTTTTTAAAGATTTTATGTATTTATTTTGACAGAGAGAGACACAGCGAGAGAGGGAACCCAGGCAGGGGGAGTGGGAGAGGGAGAAGCAGGCTTCCCGTGGGGCGGGGAGCCCGACGTGGGGCTCCATCCCAGGACCCTGGGATCATGACCTGAGCCGAAGGCAGATGCTTAACGACTGAGCCACCCAGGCACCCCTACACTTGATCTATTAAGACACAACTTTCAAGCTTGACAGTAGCCCACAACACACACACACACAACCCTCTTTCAACAATATATACTCTCACTACATGTGGTACTCTTTCCTAAAGTGCTGATTGAGCCTACTAAATAGATTTCATGATCATTAATGACTGACCCATTTGGAAAATTATTGTTAAAAAGGGGGTAGGTAATTTGTACCATCAAGGAATTTCTAGAGGAGTATATTCAGATGGGAACTTCCCAGCTCAATATGTGTTGGTCATATAGACGGGAATACCATTAACTTAAAGCTATGCATAAGGGACAGCTTAAATCATTTCTGGGAAAAAAAAAAAAATCAGAAATAAAGACAATGTTTCTTAAAAAATATAGGTATAACTGGTAAAAGACAATTCAATTGGTAAAAAGACAATTCAAATTTTAGCTTTTAGGGAAAGTAATTAATATATAGTGGGGGTAGTCTCATTCTTTAAGCCAATAGTTTTACCTTCATTTTTCATAGCTTCTCTTATGCCTCTAGTTGTAGGAGATATGAGAGCTGTGATTACATCATTTCCTGCTAATCCTGCTGCGCGGAACAGGATAGTAAACTGATAGGTACAAACGTAGAAATATGGGCAAAGTTTTGTCTTCAGCAGATTATAGAGAGAAGTGAAGCTCACAGACCTATAAAGCAGCAAAATTTTCTTTAGATTTTTTACATATTTAGCTTAACATCTAAAATTTAGTTTTTTATAATTCAGTTTGATACCTGACTGAAAACACAATACAAATATTACATATAATGGTTTAAATTTTTGCTACTACATACATAACTTGGCTTTTACAGGACTAAAACTGGTCATGGGACTCACTGATGACTTCTAAATACTTTAATAAATAGTGTTTACCGCTTAAACACTCAACATTTTTTCTTTAAACAAAACACAATCGGTAACTGGTTGCTGACTTTTCTGAGCAGCTTCTGCTGATGAGAAATGAAGCAACCACTGAGAAGAAATAACATAAAAGAATGCCCGTATATATTTATGTAACACTTATACGTAATTCCATAATTGCATGAAGAGTGAATAAGTTAAAAAAAAAAAGTGAACAGTTCAAATGTTAGTTATTAACAGTTTAGAAAAAATAATTCAGAAGGACACAGAGATCCTTTTACCACTACACATTTCCACATCGTAAAGAAGATAAGGAGAGAACACTGATAAAATGAGAATTCACTATTAGGATGCACAAGTTTTTAATCTTACCAGTCACTCATTAAAATGTGTTGCAAGGTTTCATCATTTGACCAAGGGCTTATCTTTCCAGACATTTTTCTATCAGCTCCAATGCGAGGGAACAGTGGTAGCCAAGGAAAGGCAGGCTGGAGCCAATAGATAAGGCTCTGCTGGAAGGCACAACGGAGCTCAGTGGAGAGCTTGGGATCCTAAAATCCAGAGATGATATCGGACAGCTTTTGCCACATTAGAAGTATAAAACTTCATTAAAAAGCACTAAATACACCACTTATTCTCAGAATCTTTATACTGTTTCCTATAGGAAAGTATTAATAACTGTTACAGGGGCTAAAATGTAGTTTATTCTTGCCAGCATTTATTGTCTGTTAAACTGTACCAGAAAGAAGACTTAAATACAGATGGGAACATTCTCTCAGCTCTCCCGAGAACAATGGCTATCTGTTATCATGAGGGGTGGGGTGGTATGGGTAGGGATTGATATTGTATGTAGGTAATACTATGTTCAACCCCTCTCCTCTCACAACTGTTTCAACAGTAGCCAGTAAAAATGGGTAATGGAAATAAAAAACCATCCTGATCTATATTAAAAAAAGATGTACCAAGGCCTCTTTCAGGTAATCACTTTTAACCTAGTTTGAGTTGATGAGCTGCTTGAGCAATCACATTCCTCCAAAACCATTCTAGAACTCATCAACTCTACAATATTTACAACAGACTATCAACCAGGTAGCAAGATTAGTATGTATAAAGAAAGAATATACATCATATCAGAAAATCAGAAGAACCAACCTGCCTTAGCAATCCTACTCACTTGCTTTTCATTTCTTTCCCTTATATTTTCTTTCCCAAAAGGCCTCAGAAAAGAATGGCTTAGTTCAAACAATTCCTGCCTATAACATTAATTCTCAGGACAGGTCTCTAAATTCAATGGGCAATTACTGAATCTGACAGAAAAAACTGCATGAAAGCACCATTTAGGAAATACAAAATTTCCCAAGTCTTTGTGTGTCTAAATGTCAGAAGAAAAACTTAATAGAAGGAAATATCTGCGATATTTTGCAGAGAAGTATGTTTTACAATTAATTGGTTACTTTAAAACATACCTACTTTCCTTCAGAATTACCTGTATACTTTGAGGCAAAGTAACTTCTGTTGCCCTACAATGCTGGATGACACCGTGAGCCTCTTCCTGTGCTTTCAAATGATCTGCCCAGGTAAAGGGTTGAGAAGAGGTGAAAAGGAGTCGAGTTTTAATACTCCAGTCTGCAGGTAACTCAGTACTTTCTGAGGATGGAATATCAGATTCAGAGACTGATCCTTGTGGAGTCTTTTAGAAAACAAAGAACACAAAAATTAGCAGAGTACCAAAAAACCAACAAAACACCAAAAAACCCCTTTAATCTACACATTTTATTGACTAGCATGGTCACTGAAATGTCAAAATTTTATAAACTGTTTAAAGTAACCCTGACAATACACTACACACTATGAAACACTCTGGAAAGAGTTACACTAAACTGTTGACAGTAGTTTTCTCTGGGAAGCGGGGATTTATTGTTGTTATGGGTGGTAGTGGTGGAGGGGCACATTTTACCTTTTAGTTTACACATAGTTGTATATAGTTTAGTTACAAGAGGTATGTACTATTTCCATAATCATAATTTAAAAAAAACCTAATTTTAAAAAAATCTACTATTGATCTTGCTGTCAAAGCAAAAACCTTCCAAATGTTTTATTATTTTTTAAACAATTTATTTATTTATTTATTTTAGGGGGCAGGGAGGAGCAGAGGGAGAGGGAGAGAACCTCAAGCAGACTCCCTGCTGAGTGTGGGGCCTAACTCGGGGCTCAATCTTTCAACCCTGAGATCATGATCTGAACCAAAATCAGGAGTTAAACACTTAACAGACTGAGCCACTCAGGGGCCCCCCCAAGTATTTAAAAAGCACCTTTTCAGCCTCTAAAACTCTGGAACCAGGGCTAAGCGGCTCCTGTAGGAAACTTAGGGCTCTTAAGAGGCCATATGTAAAAAAACATTTCCTGATCTCAAAATTTCCTTCCAAACTGTTCTGCTGTCCTTTCAAGTCAATTTTCTCCACTTTACAATGATTCTTTGAGGTGGCATCACAAAAAAACAACAGGTAAGGGGGAACTATTTTTTTTCTTTTTTGAAAAATTTTATTTATTTATTTATTTGACAGAGAGAGAGCGCGCACACAAGCAGGGGGAGTGGCAGAGGGAGAAGCAGGCTCCCCGTTGAGCAGGGAGCCCAATGCGGGACTCGATCCCAGGACCCCGGGATCATGACTGGTGCGGAAGGCAGTCACTTAACCAACTGAGCCACCCAGGCGCCCCTGGGAGCGGGGGGTGTGGGGGGCGTGTACTATTTCTAACAGACCCTGTGAAGGTCACCTATTTACATGAAAGGGAGAGTGGGTCTTAGCTCTTCTAGCCTGCTCCTATTAGGATAAACAACGTATCTGTTAAACTATCACAGCAGGAATCCCCGGGGCGTGGTATCAGGAGTGTGTGTGTTGTGGTTGTGTCAGCAAGGTTCGGTGATCCGCCACAACCTGTGGAGGTAATTTGGGGATTTTGTTTGAAGCTTCAGTTAAGGACTAAGTTCAAACAGCAGCTGAGTGTGGAGGGATGAGCTGGAGCTGTCACCACCCACAGAGGAACAGCATAACAGCTGGAGGTAGGAGAACCTGTATCTACGCCAACTTTAGCGTTGGTACCGTTAGAAACAACATTTTTACATCAGACCAAGTCCATTAGGGTGCTGATGCCATCTTTTCAGCCCTGGCAGACGATCACTCCCTCAACACTCTGCGCAAAACTACTTCCCAAGTAAACGTTTCTGAGAGGTATGAATTTAGCTTATAAGGACATACATTCTATTAACATTTAAAAACTATTACCTGGAGTAATTCAGTAACGGTTGCCCTTTCAGGAAACTTCTCTTCCCACAGCAAATCATTTTCCTGATTAGAATCCAGAAACTGAGGGGAAAACAACGGTCCTTTTTAATCCTAAGTGATGCTGAGTTTGCGTTAATACGTACAGAGCCTCACCCGGCATACAAGTTCCCAATAAATGCCAAGTGCGGGAATTCACATGCAAATCAGTAGATCAGTGTTCCAGTTTTGTGTCTGAACTTTACTATCAAAATTGGGTGTGTGTGGGGGGGGAGGCCGGTGATATGTGCGTCTAATAATTGATGTAGAAATCTCAAATCAAAAGTTCCGAAAGGCTTTGGGGTAAGAAAATGCTAGGAAATTCGGACCCCAGGACTCAACACTCCTCCATCTCCAGAATTATTTTCGAGCGCGTGAGAAGGGAGGCTCTGAATCACGCAGGGAAGGAGGGTCTCCTGTAATCTTCCCATCGAGCAGTGGCCTTCCTGGATGAGTCGTTCCAGGATTTTTCGAGCCGTCCTCCCAGGGATCTCTAACCCCCAGGAGGCTGCGGCTCAAGCTCCTCCGACCCGGCCCCCCGGGCTGGACCGCGGGCGAGGGGGGGCGCGCCCCAGTGTCCTACGCCTCCCTCAGGCCGGCCGACGGAGCCGCTGGCGGGGCGCACTCCACACAAAGCCCACCTTTCAGAGCCGCCCCTCCCAATGCTCACGGCCCAGCTACCGCGGCGGGTACCACTCTCCGCGCCCATTTCCCCTCGACCGCGAGAACTTGCCCTAGTTCACAGCCGAGTTCCCGCACTACGAGAGCCCCTCGCCGGCCAGGCCCGAAGACACTCACCGGGCCCTGCGCCTCCTGCTGGCCGCGGGGCGGCCCGTCGGGGGGCTCCGCGGCGGCCGAAGGCCGGTTGTCCAGGCGGGCGAAGGGGTTCCTGCGGGCCGCGGCCGGGCCGCCGCCGCCTCTGCCCGCCGCCGCCGCCGCCGCCGCCGCCGGGAAGGGGCGGAGGAGCAGCCCGGCCGCCAGAGCGGCGCGGCGGGGCGCCGGCTCGGGCTGCTCGCCGGGTGAAGCGGCCGCCCCCCGGCTCCGGGCCCTTTTCCGTCGGAGCCGCAAAGTCTCGGGAGGCTTCCTGAAACTGGGCGAGTAGCCAGGCACCGAAAGGGCCATAACGCGCGGCTCACGCAGAGGAGCCGGCCGGCCTCCCCGCTGGCGCTTCCCGCGCGCGCCGGCCCCGCCCCCGACGTGGCCCCGCCCCCAAGGCGCGGCAAGCGCGAGGGACGTCGGCCGCCCGCGAGGCCCCGCCCCTACTCCTCGGTCCGGTCCGGTCCGGTCCCGTCCCATCCCGTCCCGTCCGATGCCCGGCGCTCCTTCTGGGCCCTTGGCCTTAGTCGGGTCGTGGGTGCCGAGTAGCTGGGAAACCCTCGGTCCGGGGCACCGATGTGCACTCCCCGAAATAGCTAACCGCTGTTTAAATCTGCAGCAGAGATGTAACGAGCCCAGGACATGGCGCTCGGATGAAAAGGAGACGTCACACTTGAGCCACCGCTTAAGCTTACAGAGGCAGTGGCGACGTCTAGAGCTGGCGAGAGGGGCCTGCGCCTCCCTCCCCCTGACCGAAAATGGAGAGCCCCGGCCGGAAGTCGGCAAGCGCAGCCTCCTAGCCCCCTACCCAACGCATCGCCACGGCTGCCCCCCAATCCCCTCCACCCCGCACGCTGCAGCTGCCACTGGCAAGTTACGGTGATGGTCCTGTTTGATCCTGAGGAAACCCTGAAATAAATGAATGCTTGAAAAAATTTTGAAGTGTCTATGGACTAAATCCACTGAGACTTGAAAATATACTCAAATGATTACGACAGTAAAGCCTTGTTAAGAAAAGGAAGGTATTGAGAACGGAGTAGATACAAAAGTAATAACGTTATTTTGACATACCAAAAGACCAACAACTTTATCGATAGAGTAGCATGGCTTTTCCTGAAAGCAATTTTCTTCATGGAAAGAATTTTGTAACAGGCAAATGTATAGAAACAAGCCAAAAAGAATTCCAGAATATTCCCTTTAGATGTTAATTACGGGCTTTTCTTGACCATTTGTACAATAATTTTTCAAATACTTTTCAAAAACTTTAAATAACTTTGAGCGTCTTGACTCATAGCAGGAAAACTGAACAATTTGCTTTTATCTTCCTTGACTTTTCTGAACAATTCCCAAGGAAACTCTGGCTTCAAGTACTGGAAGGGGTTTATCCAACTGAGGTCTGAGAAAGAACAAAATTAAAATTGAACAACTTGCTTTTTTCTTCCTTGATTTTTCTGAACAACTTCCATTGAAACTTTCGCCTCATACAGTGGAATGGGTTCATCCAACTGAGGCCTGAGGAAGAATGAAATTACAAAGTTAGGTCAAGGTAAAGATGAGTAGAACAATAGGATGGTAGTTGACAATTGCTATAGTTCAATTCTATTATTTTTTAAAGATTTTATTTACTTATTTGAAGAGTGCAGGAGCAGGGGGAAGGGCAAAGGGAGAATGAAAAGGAGAAGCAGACTCCCCACTGAGCGGGGAGGCCGGCCTGGGACTCTATCCCAGGACCTGGAGATCATGACCTGAGCTGCAGTAGTCAGATCCCCAACCGACTGAGCCACCCGGGCACCCCAATTCTATTATTTTAAATAATCCAAATAAATGTGTCCATTAGTATTTCCACTGTTAAAAGTGGTTAAGTTTTGATGGGGGAAAATGCCTACTTTATCCACTCCCAGATCCAACTTAAAAAAACCAAAACTGTACTTTTCCCTCTTCTGAAGCTATGGGTTATTTTATGTTACTCTGGGAAGGGTGATGAGAAAAGCAAAGGTTGTGTGGTGTGGTATGGAACGGATTAAGGAGAACTCATGAGCCACTTCTAACTTAGGGAATACTTATTGGTGTATCCCAAGATACACTTTGAGAAATATTAAAGAACAGCTCTTTATCCAAACAAAATAAAATATGGTGGCAATAGGTATGCTGTGAAAACTGAAACGGAAGTGGAAATGCTTGCCTTACCTCAAGAATAGAAAAAATAAACAATGATTTGGTTACTTAGCATACCTAAAGACTCCACTTGATAACTTCTCCATCACATCTTTTAAGATACGTAGCTGGAAAGATTATTAAGGTAGCAATGTAACAGAGAGAGAACTGAACAAAACCAGTCAATAAATAGAAGATGTTAGGCAGGTCACCTATTTAAGTTCAGCACTCTCAGAAACTGAGGATTTAATTTACAAAAATTCTGTAAGCTGTGAAGTTTACCCTGAAAACAGGGAAATGGGGAACTGATGTGAGAGAAGTGGAAACATAATGGAGCCTACACTTCTAAGTTAGGACAAGTGGCAGAAGCAGTAAGCCTCATGCCTTGTACTAAGTGACGACTAGTGTTATCCCAACCGGGTAGGAGTGTAGTGGTGTCAGGTTTTCCTTTTAGTACTATGTATGGTATTTTTAGTTAAAAACAATGTTAGCACTTACATCTCTTATGTTAGGTGCACATTTATTTACTAAACTGGCTGCTCATTGGCTCAAAATTTGTGTGCAGAAAAGTTAACAAACTGTAATTTGTCACTATGGGAATCAAAAAATAAGTGTAAAATTAAGAAAAAAATTGAATCATTTAAAAATCGCAATGACAGTTTTAGGATTGAGAGTCTATGTAATTGCTAGTACTAGAGAATGACACACGGCATATAATCACACAGTCGGAAGGAGGTCTGTGAAATCACAAGCAGCAGCTGGCTCACATGGGAACTGATTGAGGGGGGGTTTAGCACAAGTGAGGACTAGAGTCTGATTTGGGACTTGAAAATTCAGGACTTTAGAAAATGTAAATTAGATAGTACGAACATAAGCCATTTTAAAGATTTTATTAAAGAGGACCTAAAGAATTTCCCCCATATTGCAAATTCTCTTACTACTTCTGTTAAGTAAAAATGCCAACAGTAACTCTAAGAGTGTGTGTGTATGGAGGGAATTAAATAACACAGGCAAAGGAGCCAGCCTAGCTCCTGACATGTAAGATTCAAAACGTACTACCTAGTGTTACTCTTAACACATGGTGTTTGTTCTCTGCTGTTAACGTCCCATGAGATTCTTGATAATTACAACGTTAGTGGACAATTCAGTTGCTTAAAATTGAAATTTAAAGAACTCTTCTAGAAAGTCAAAATTTAAGTCTATTTTCCAAATTTAAAGAAAAATATTTATTCAGAAATACGTTCAACTCACACATTCACTACATAGGGAATGTTCTGGTTCTGAAATGTGCTTTTTACAACTCTATGTATGCAGGATACTAATGAAATACTCCTATTTGAAAGCTCTGAATTAATTCTGTCACTGCTCTTAGAGGAGGTGGGCCTTTATAAGTATGACGTGTATATAACTACACACATTTAACAAAAGCAAAGTATGATATTCAGTGGAGACAAACTTAAGGCTTGCAAGTTTCTTTCTTCGCACAGATATACTCTATTAAATAACAAGAACTTATGTTTTATCCAATATATTAAAATTTTTAGCAGGTGCAACTACCTTTAAAACAGTTATCTTAGAAAAAAAAGTTTTATTCATAAGTTTGACCCTGCTCTAAAGAGGTTTGGACCATTCTTTTGGAACTGCTTTCACATTCTCAAGACATGATTTCATTACTTTCACCAAAACTGGAATGATTTGGCTTCATTTGCCAGATTTTTTCTCTGAATGAATTCCATTAAAAAAAAAAATCAAACCCATCTTCATTTGATGGAGATCTTCTAGCACTGTTAATCTTAAAACAGCCCACAAACTCTTCAGTGCAGATAAGCATTCTGCAATGTCTTATGTAATAGCACCATTAGAGCTTAGATTAATGATGCAGCCTTTCAAGGGGATGTGTAATTTCCATAATGCCAAGTTGAAAATGAAATAAAATTTTACGTGTATCTTGTGGTTTATCTCCCATTCACAAACGAGCATGACTACCTGGATGATTCCTGTCCCACCACTTTTTAGCTGCATTCTGGAACATGTATTAACTTTTTTTATGCTTCAGTTTCTTCACCTGTGAGACAGGGATAATGATAGTACTTACACCTCATAGGGCTGTTTTAATGTTTAAACACATTAAAACCTACAAAAGCACTTGGAACACTGTTTGGCATGCTCAATGAAAGTTAGCTCTTATTATTATCAATTTTCATTATTAAAGAACTTAATGAGAGTACATGGTAAATTTCAAGCCAGAAACTCAGGTCAGTAGATAAAAAGGATATAAAGATATTTTCCTTGTTGCACATTTGACAAATTCCAAACTTCGTCATTAAGGAAAGCCACCGTTGCTCCCTTGAGGAAAAGGCAATGGCTATCTGGAGGATCCAACTTGGATAGAACGCACAGAGACTAATCAATGACTGTGAGTTTAATAGTAGACAGACGACTGGTAATCTTGAGCCAGAAAAACTTCTATGCAAATTAAATACCCAAATCACAAATGAACAGTATACAAACTTTAATAACAATATGTAAACTGTTAACGTTTTCTTTTCTAATTCATTGTCCAAAATGACAAAACAGCAAGGTCAGATGCAAGGCCTATGCAGAGATGATGGAATGGTAGCCTGTGTGCACGCATGTGTGTGTGTATGTGTGTGCATGAGTGTGTGCATGTGTATGAGAGTGAGATTTCTGGCTGCTACTTATCAGTTATCTTCATGAGGATGTCAGAAAATTAGTGAAGATTATTGATATATGAGGATTATGGTATTTGCATATCAACCATGATAAGAAAATTTGAATACTGTTGAGAAATGTAACTTTGGGAGACAATGTATATACACACATTTATAGTAAATTCCAATGTGAATGGGAAATTGTCATAATTTTGTACAGAAATATTTTGCTAAGTATATATCAACAATATGTCAACAACAAGAAAAAAAAAATCTTACTGGAAATACTACTAAAAAATTCAGAAGTCACTTCTTCCAAACCACTAAATAAAAGTTCAATGAACTTCTCTATTAGGCACTATTTCTACATTTTGGCCAACATGTATCTAAACTAAAAAAGAAAGCTACATTTCTTTAGAAACAGGTATAATTCAGAAGTTATAATTTCTTCACATCTTGTCTCAAAAGACTTAGGCATTATTCTTTGTTAAGTACATCCTTTTGGTGTAACAATAATGTCTTATTGTTTCTGATAATACCTGCAGGTTTTCTTCTGTTGTTACCCAATGGCCTCCAACACCAAGAAGTGTGATGATGTCATGTTTATGTGGTAGTAGTTGTAATTTTACAGCTGGTTCGTCATCTTTACTATATAATCTCACTTACAAGGGAATAGTTTAAAAAAAGAGAGAGAGAGAGAGACAAGAAATATATTTTATAGTAATCTGGCAAAAATTGATTCTTCAAACTAGTCTTTACTTTTTAATGTAGGAATGAGGAAGCATTTTTCTTAGAAAAAATAACACACAATGTATTCAGACACCTTAAAATGTACTTTTTGCATTAAAACTGGTCATAAAATTTACTTTAGATTCAATTGTTAGTGTAATAACAAAGGACAAAAAGTTTATTTTCATTTGAAAACCAGGCAAGGTAACCTAACACATAACTAAGATTGATAGTTTTAATCATAATATTGATAGCTTAATTCTTTGGGAAAAGTTGACTTCTGATTAAGGAACTCATAGACTCAAGATAGCCATACACTGACAGAATTATTGAAATGTACATTTGAAAAGTTAATGAAATACTCATTCACTTCCACTGAAAGATTTTTCTGCGTTAATTTTCATAGTTGATCTTAGCCGAAAGGCCAAGAAGTGATCTTCTGAGTTAATTTCAAGTCCTGAAAATACTGGTTAAAAAGAAACACATTAAGATGGTCACAGCATCATTCATAGGAATGATTCCCATCACAGAAGATATTTCTTAACAAAGTACGAATAGAATCCCTTTGTAGGCTTGTGAATCCTGTGCTTTCTGTGCAATGGCACGATCTAGCGGGGTACAGATTAGGTGTTAAATAGATACTGGTTAAATAACAAAAGGTCAAGGAAGGTAAAAATGGAACAAAATTCTGTGCTTTTTCCAAATAGAGATTGCAGAAGTCAGCCATCCAATAGAGGGCAGCCAGACACGGCAGAACTAAGCATCTGGCTGAGAGCTGACCGAATGTGTATCATCTGGGAACCAACTGAGAAGATGATGTTTGTTCATTTGTGTAGAAACACTTCAACTCCTTATCTTAAAGGCAAGTATGCTCTCTCTTCCAGACAGTGTTTACAGTGAGATTCAAGAAGCTCCAGTTTAAAGAGAAAAGTTAAAAACAAAACATGACATCAATTTAATAAATATGTTAATAATTATTACCTGGTTTTACACACACAAACATATATATATATATATATTTTGAAATGCACCCATCACACTACAAAAATGACACATACTACTGATCTAGTAAAGTACCCACCTCCAGCATCTAGGACAATATCTACTCCCAGGCCTCCTGTTTCTTCTAAACAGCTTTCAGCAACATGGGCTTTCCCATTAGATACATCGATGACTCGGGCTGTAAAGGACAGGAAGTCAGGCAAGTGTACAGTTCTCTATGCGATCAACACAAACAAATCAAGAGAAAAAGAAAAAGAAAAGCAAATAAATATCTGTTCTCTGAAACGTATGGAGTGGTTCAAACCATTACTGGATCCAAATTTTACTTTTTCTCTTCTAACCCAATAGTAGATAAGGATCAATTTAAAGGAAGGGACTGGTATATTCAATAAAATAAAAATATTATTATGTGGATGATGCGTTCCAAGGCTGGTCTACTGAAAAAGAGGACTGTTTCAGTAAAAGATATACAGTCAGAACAGAGAATCTGTGAACTACAGAGATACACATATATTAAGGCATAAACTAAAGATTAAGCAAATTCTTAAGTATGTTTAGATTTAATAGAGTTTAGAGCTAAAACGTAAAAAACGTATTTGTTCGATATGGTACTTCTCTATTAGAGACCGTTTTATCCCTTTTCAGTCATAGAAATCCCCCTGCTCCCTTTCCCCACTTGGTCCCCCAAATGAAGAAAAGTCCTGAAGGTTAAGGAAAAAACATGATTATTTTGAGCAGTTAGTGAAAACTAAACTACTTTTAGAGTGTTATCTCAATAGAACAAGCCAATGAGATTAAAAAAAAAAAAATCTCAGCATTTGAACTGGCAAATGAAGACTCATGTTTATAATTCATTTTCATAGCTTTAGCATCTTCTTGTAAAAGAGAATTCCTCTCAGCACAGCTCCGGCTGGTGGTGTAGAGCGACAGTGATCTAAGATGTGGGGGGCGGGGGTGGGAGTGGGGAGGACACAAGGGAAAGGGGACTGAAGCACCTCGGAAGGGCAGGGTTAACCAATAAGAAACTTCTTTCTTCAACAATACTGTTCATGCTTTCCACCCCCCTCCATTCCATTTCCAATCTCTTCCTTTTTTTCCTTTCTCCAGTCCCTGCCTTAACCTTTCTTTTGTGTTTTGGTTATCTCTGCCAGAGGCATAAGGTAACAATGGACATAACAGGGGCTTTAATGTTAGGTAGGCCTGGGTTCAAATCCCACTCCAATCTCATTGTAGCTCCTTGGACAAGCTGGTTACATGCCCTAGATACTGCTCCATGGTTCGCTGACACAGGATTGCTGAGGACTTCAGGATAGATCATTCATATTAACACTCAATCAACCTGCCTCCCCTTACTGCCTGCCCCTCACTTACACTATGGCGCAGCCTCGTCTCTTCATCTGTTAGTTTCTCCATTCCTCTTTCTCCAATTCTTGGTCATTTTTTTCAGTCTGTTTTCTTTTTCCTTTCCCTTTGTGTTGTTGTTCAGATAGGTTCAATCTTTTCATTTTTTTGTTGTGCATTTATTAATTAAAAAAAAAATTCCAGTATAGTTAACGTAGTGTTATACCCACCTATTTCCCCCACCCCCCTGGTGACCATCAGTTTGTTCTCTACAGTTAAGAGTCTGTTTCTTGGGGCGCCTGGGTGGCTCAGTCGTTAAGCGTCTGCCTTCAGCTCAGGTCATGGTCCCAGGGTCCTGGGATCGAGCCCTGCATTGGGCTCCCTGCTCAGCGGGAAGCCTGCTTCTCCCTCTCCCATTCCCCCGGCTTGTGTTCCCTCTCTCGCTGTGTTTCTGTCAAATAAATAAAATCTTTAAAAAAAAAAAGTCTGTTTCTTGGTTTGTCTTTTTTTTCCTTTGTGCATTTATTTTGTTTCTTAAATTCCACATTAGTAAAATCATGTGGTATTTCTTTCTCTGACTTATTTTGCTTAGCTTTATACTCTCTAGCTCCATCCATGTTGTTGCAAATGGCAAGATTTCATTCTTTTTTATGGTTGAATAATACTCCATTGTATATATGTGCCACATCTTCTTTATCAATTCATCAGTTGATGGACATTTGGGCTCCTTCTGTTACTTGGCTATTGTAAATATTAATGCTGCAATAAACAAAGGGGTGCATGTATCCCTCTGAATTACTGTTTTATATTTTTTGGGTAAATACCCAGTAGTGTGATTACTCAATCATAGGGTAGTTCCATTTTTAACTTTTTGAGGAATCTCCATACTGTTTTCCACAGTGGCTGCATTCCCACCAATAGTGTATGAGGGTTCCTATTTCTCCACATCCTCTCCAACACTTGTTGCTTCTTGTGTTTTTTATTTTAGCCATATGACAGGTGTCAGAGGATATGTCACTGTAGTTTTGATTTGCATTTCCTTGATGATGAGTGATGTCGAGCATCTTTTCATGTGTCTGTTGGCCATCTGTATTTCTTCTTTGGAGAAATACCTGTTCATGTCTTCTATCCATTTTTAGTTGGATTATTTGTTTTCTGAGTGTTGAGCTGTATAAGTTCTTTATGTATTCTGGATACTAACCCTTTATCAGAGATGTCATTTGCAAGTATCTTCTCTTATTCAGTAGGCTGTCTTTTAGTTTTGTTGATTGTCTCCTCTGCTGTGCAGAAACTTTTTATTTTGATGTAGGCCCAATAGTTTATTTTTGCTTTTATTTCCCTTGCCTCAGGAGACACACCTAGAAAAAGTTGCTAGAGCTGATGTCAGAGAAATTACTGCCTATGCTCTCTTCTAGGATTTTTATAGCTTCAGGTCTCACATTTAGGTCCTTAGGTTCAATCTTTTCAAGAGCTCCCCAGTCTCCACCATATCCTGTTCATCATAAACTATATCTGACCTGTGTTTTTTAAGTGGATCATCTTCCTTCCTAGCATATCACAGAAAACAGACAACATTAGAGGTATATCACTGAATAAAAGATGTTGAGAGACCTACAGAGTAATGCAAACATACATTGATTTATTGAATAAAACCAAAGAGGCATCAGGTATTGTTAAACTATGTCAAAGTTCAGCTAATTCAAACTTGGGTAAGTTGATGACAGTGGGGCAAAAAAGAAAAAACATTGAGAGATGTAGGTTTAAAAAGAATAAAAATTAAAACTATCACTTAGGTAAACTTGGACTTAGCATGGATACTAAGTGCATTTTAACAGTGACTTTCATTTGGGATTTTGCACTTTGTTTTATGAGTATAGTCTTTAAGGTGAAATCTCTTCAAAATTTTCTGTTGTAAAGTCTGTGTTGAGTAGTGTTACCCACCTATAGAAGGCCTAAGTCTTTCGAGGCATTGCTTGTCTTCGAGGCTACCTGCTGTTGAAATCACTTTGGCTCCTCTGTGGTGTGCTAACTGAATAGCTGTCATACCAAGTGCCTGTGTAGAAAAAAAATACACAATGCGTTCACAGATAGAAGGCAGAGGCCATGTCTAACTTGCTACTTTAGCATATTTTTAAATATTATCTGATAGAAAAAGAAAAAATATATGGACAAGGTTGAGACATTTGACTGACTTTCTTCTTCAGAAGGGGTGGCAGAAAAGGTGTGTGTGCTCACCTAGTCTGAGCATTGCACATAATTTCAAGACGGAGGGCTGCATTCAGAAACTTGGCCTCAGTAAGAGAAAAATGGGCTTTTAAGGGCCTTGTAAGCATGATGTTCTAAGCTAATTTCACGTCCATGTATGAGTCAAGCACTCTCAAAAGCTCCATCCTTCTGCTGACCTGAGGGGTAAATTTGGGAAACACTTCTATCGTGATGCTGGATATCAGGTTGAAGCCAATGCCAAAGACAGTTCTGCCTTTTTTTGCAAAGAAAAACAGGGGATAAAAGCATTTTCATCAACAGATAGAAAATAAAGGTACAAAAATTCACCCAAGTTTTTTAACATTTTTAGATTATAATCTATTTTTACATATTTTTAGTGTCTTGAACTATTTTTTTGCTGATACATGTAATATGTTGACAACAGCACATTTTTAACCTTATGTGACCTGTCTATAAATGTACATCTTATCAATGTAGGTGTAAGTGTGAGGGATACACAAAATTGGTAGGGAGTTTTGGGGCATGGCCTCAAAGATTTCATGAGCTATTTCAGGCTTTGTGTATCAGGCATAAAAACACGGCTTGTCTGCTTTTTTAATGTACTAGCAGATTCAAAGTAATAGAAACTAAATACACTTAAGTCTAATTTTTATCTATTAATAAAAGCTGCCCATTTTATATTTTAACAAAATGGGCAGTGAACAAACTAGTGGTAAAGAATTATATTAGCAAATGGATGGCCTATTTCCTAAGTTTACTGGATTTTGATCCGTGTCTTAGCAGCACTCTTAGCACCTACACTTGCTCCATCCATGATCAGGACTGATTTTCCAGGAGAGAGATGAGAAAGATAATGCAGAGCTGTATAGGCTCGTACTCCATTCCGAATGGTTCCAGCGGCTTCGGTCCATGTAACTTTTTCTGGTTTGTGAACTGTCACAAAGAACAAGAGGGAGCAACCAATTAGCAAGTCCTGTTAGTCCTGCCTCCTGGATCTGCCTTTCTCACCGTCTCTGCTCCCACCGTGGCCCTGGTCCAAGCCACTACTCCTATTACATCTGTCGCCTATATTTTGGTTTCCCTAGTTCCATTCTCGCCCACACATAATGCACCCTCAACATAGGAGCCGGCTGCGTGTGTGCATTTTCTAAACTTTATACTGTGAAATAAAGCACATGCAGAAAAGTACATGGAACATAAGTACAGATGGGTGGATATATACAAAGCAAATAGACAAGTAATCCCCATCCTGGTCAAGACAGAGAGTGCACAGCCCACACCCCCCCCAGCCTCGTCTCTGCCACCAGAGGTCGCCACCATGCTAACTTCAGTTCCTGTTCACCTTCATCGTTTATGACCCACGGATGCATTCCTAAACAATGTAATTTAATTGAGTTTTGCCTGTTTTGGAACTTTATCTAAGTGGAGTCATACCATATGCACTCTTTTCTATCTTGCTTTTTTTCCTTCAACATTGTTTTTAAGACACACCCATTTTTGGAAACGTGACTGTAGTGCTTTCCTTTTTCAGGTGTTTCATGGCATTCCGCTACGTGAGAACACTTCCATTTGGTGATGCACTCTCCAGTTGAGGAGGATGGGTGTTGTGTTCAGTTTGTGGCAGTTATAAACAATGCTGCTAAAAATGCTCTCATATAAAAGATGGTGTCACATAGGTTTTCTCTAGAACAGTACTTGTGAATGGAAATCCCAGGTCGCAGGTATGCAACCTTTGACTTGACTACATATTCCCAAAATGGCTGTCTGAATTCACTCTCCCATAGCTATGTAACAGAGCTCCTTCTACTGTGAACATCCTTGTCAACCCCTGGCACGATTATACATTCTTATCAATCATTTGGGTGTGTAATGGTTTCTTACTATGATTTTAACTTGCTTTTCCCTCACGACTGCTAATGTTGAGCACCTTTTTGTGTTTGCTGGCCATCTGGAATTCCTTTTGTGAAATGAATGTTCAAGTCTTTATCAATTTTTCTGTTGTCTTCTTCTTATTGATTTATAGGAATTAAAAAATATATTCTAGATGAATTACTTGTTTATGTGTTATATATATTATTTTCAACTTTATGTCATCTCTTTTCAATCTCTCTAACGGTGTTTTTTGAAAACGGAAGTCTTGGAATGATCTTTCTTTAAGTAGGTGCCATGCCCAGGACGGAGCCCAATGCGGGGTTTGAACTTACGTCCCTGAGATCGAGACCTGAGTTGAGATCAAGAGTCGGACATTTAATCAACGGAGCCACCCAGTTGCCCCCAGAATGATCCTTAAAAACATATATAAACATGCTAACACTTCTCTGTTTAAGGTCCAATGGCGGGGCGCCTGGGTGTCCCAGTCGATTGTCTGACTCTTGATGTTGGCTCAGTTCATCAATGGCTTTCCACTGCAATTGAAACAAAATGCAAACTCCTAATATAGCTTAAAGAGCTCTATCTGACCATTAAGCTATCCCTTAATACATTTAATTCTTTAATTTTTAGGTTTTTATTTTGTACACCAAATGTGATTTTTTCCCCAGTAAAAGCAATCCTTTCTCGTTTTACCTAAAATCAACTTTATAACACTTCCGTAGTCTCGACCAGCTCTTTCAAATATTTTCCCTCTGAAGCTGAGACACAGTAGTTGCACATACCAACTAACTAGTGCCATCTAGAGAGGGGGAGAGAGCACCCGTGCACAGATGCTGAAAAGGTTCAGACAAGCAAGGCATTTAAAATAGAGCACCAGGTGATCACTCACACATGGTACTTTATTCCTTACCAAATTCTTTAAGATACCTCTTCTCCCAATTTTCTTGATTATAAAATGCAGCTCAGGGTAATTAGTCTGGGGTCACACAGCTAATAAATTTGAATGTCTGATTCTAAAGCACATCTACTCTAGCAGTGCACACTCAAGTTACCTACAGTTTACTTATATTTTGGCGGAAACATCTTCCGTTATACGAATTGGGACTACCTATATTTTCATTAAGAAATCAACACGTAGGGGCGCCCGGGTGGCACCGTTGGTTAAGCGTCCAACTCTTGGTTTCAGCTCAGGTGGTGATCTTGGGGTCGTGAGATGGAGGCCTGCATTTGGGTCCACGCTCAGCAGAGTCTGCTTCAGGATTTTCTTGTTCCCTCTGCCCCTCCCCCCTCTCTAAAATAAATAAATCAATCTTAAAAAGAAAAGAAAAAAACCAAACATATAGTCCTTTAAAAAAAGCTAAAAGTAGTAAAACTACATTTAGATATCAAAGGCTCTAACACTGCATGGTAACATGTGGTTTAATGTTGAGATCCCTGCTTTTATGTTAGGTGGTCAACAAGTGTTTATTATGTTATAAAAAACTAAAAATATAAATAAAAGGGCCGGTAGGGATCATAGTAACAGCATATCAAACCCAAGAATTAGAATTTTAATTCTTTCTACCTTAGGTTCAAAAAAATAATGCTGAAATGTGTATGAAATTTTGAATGAAAAAATTATTTTTATGTTTGACCTAAATGGCTTAAGAACTGAAAGCACAAAAGAACCAATTTACTCAACTTCTTAACTTTATCTTTAATATACTGTAGCAGGATTAATAAGACATTTTTTGGGAAGTTGTCTGGAACCTAATTCTTTGGTTTGGTAAAAGAACAGACTTATCTTAAGGTGACTGAGTGTTCAACTTTCATTTAAAAAAAATCACTGAATAAATAAACTAAATAAACTAAAATATAGTTGTGCTAAACTGAATATTTCCTTCTGCAAATCTTCAGGGAACATACTGAAATCATTTCCTCTTTTACAAAATGCTGGAGCTGCAACAGAGGCTATCTAGTTTGAATGTGCCCAGTGTCTTGCCCAAAGGCAAGTGATCACAGTAAGTGGCCATTCTTCAAGTTCCTCTTTTAAAGAAACATTTTACGGTATTTTTTTTTTCTCAAGGAGTATCTGGAATTGTTTTCTTTCTATATGTTAATGGATTTTGGACTACAATCCTCCTGATTTGTAGGAAAATAAAAGGTCATTTGTGTGGTTTGCTTGTCTTAGTTTCCTTTATAGCTAGGAAACTGATGTTCCAATTTGCTTTTCTCCTTCTGGTCCAATTTATAAATCTCCAGTATTCAGTAACACCTGAAAGAATGGGTCTTTTTTGTTGGGTTGTAGGGTAGCTCTTTTTTCAACTTTTTTTTTTTTTTAAGATTTTATTTATTTATTTGAGAGAAAGAGAGCACAAGTGGGCAGGGGGAGGGGCAGAGGGAGAGGGAGAAGCAGGCTCGCCACTGAGCAGGGAGCCCAACACAGGGCTCAGTCCCAGGACTCTGAGATCATGACCTGAGCTGAAGGCAGACGCTTAGCCAGCTGAGCCACCTAGGTGCCCCTATTTTCAACATTTTAAGGAATCTCCATGTTTTCCAGAGTGGCTGTACCAGCTTGCATTCCCACCATCCTTGCCAACATCTGTCTCTACATCCTTGCCAACATCTGTCGTTTCCTGACTTGTTAATTTTAGCCATTCTGACTGGTGTGATGTGGTATCTCAGTGTGGTTTTGATTTGTATTTCTCTGATGCCGAGTGATGTTGAGTATTTTTTCATGTGTCTGTTGGCCATTTGTATGTCTTCTCTGGAGAAATGTCTGTTTATACCTTCTGCCCATTTCTTGATGGGATTATTTGTTCTTTGGGTGTTGAGTTTGATAAGTTCTTTATAGGTATATAACCCAAAGATACAAATGTAGTGATCCCAAAGGGGTACCTGCACCCCAATGTTTATAGCAGCAATGTCTACAATAGCCAAACTATGGAAAGAGCCCAGATGTCCACTGACAGATGAATGGATAAAGAAGATGTGGTATTGGGGCGCCTGGGTGGCTCAGATGGTTAAGCGTATGCCTTCATTCAGCTCATGATCCTGGGGTCCTGGGATCGAGCCCCGCATCAGGCTCCCTGCTCCGCGGGAAGCCTGCTTCTTCCTCTCCCACTCCCCCTGCTCGTGCTCTCTCTCTCTCTCTGTATCTCTGTGTCTCAAATGAATAAATAAAATCTTAAAAAAAAAAAGAAGATGTGGTATATATATACACAATGGAATACTATTCAGCAATCAAAAAATGAAATTTTGCCAGTTTCAACGATGTGGATGGAACTAGAGGGTATTATGCTAAGCAAAATAAGTCAATCAGGGAAAGACAATTATCATGTGATCTCACTCATATGTGGAATTTAAGAAACAAAATAGGATCATAGGGGAAGGGAGGGAAAAATAAAACAAGACGAAATCAGAGAAGGAGACAAACCATAAAAGACTCTTAATCATAGGAAACAAATTGAGGGTTGCTGGCAGGGAGGGGAGGGGACCTAGGGTAACTGGGTGATGGACATTAAGGAGGGCATGTGATGTAATGAGCACTGGGTATTATATAAGACTGATGAATCACTGAACTCTTCCTCTGAAACTAATAATAATCATATGTTAATTAATTGAATTTAAATGTTAAAAAAAGAAAAACAAACTTATTCCAAAGCTACCGTAATCAAGGCCATTTTGACTGGCATAAAAATAGATATATAGATCAGTCGAATAGGATTGAGTCCAAAAATAAATCTATACATCTATGGTCAGTTGATTTTTTTTTGTTGTTGTTGTTTTTAAGATTTTATTTATTTATTTGACAGAGAGACAGAGAGCACAAGCAGGCAGAGTGGCAGGCAGAGGGAGGGAGAAGCAGGCTCTCGCCAAGCAGGGAGCCTGATGCGGGGCTCGATCCCAGGACCCTGGGATCATGACCTGAGCCGGAGGCAGTTGCTTAACCAACTGAGCCGCCCAGGCGTCCCTGGTCAGTGATTTTGAACAACAGTGTTAAAACAATTCAGTGTGTATAGAAGAGTCTTTTCAACAAGTGTTTCTGGGACACTAGATATCTACATGCAAAAAAAGAACAAAGTTAGACCTTTATTTCACACCATATACAAAAATTACTCAAAATGGATCACAGAAGTAAACGTAAGAGCTAAATCTATAAAATTCTTAGAAGAAATCATAGGTGTAAATATTTGGAAACTCAGCTTAGGCAATGGGTTCTTAGAAATAATACTAAAAGCACAACGGGCAAAAGAAAATATGAATAACCTGGATTCCATCAATATTTTAAAAACTGCTTTAAAGGACACCATAAGAAAATGAAATGGCAACCTTTAGAATGGGAGAAAATATTTACAATCATTATATCTGAAAAGCAACTTCTATCTAGAATATATAAGGAACTCTTACAATTTACCAATAAAAAAGAAAACCCAATTTAAAAACTGGGCACAGGATCTGAATAGAAATTTCTCCAAAGAAGATATTCAAATGTCCAATAAGTATGAAAATTTTTCAACATCATTAGTCATTAGGGAAATACAAATCAAAACCACAACACGATATCACTTCTAGCGTCCTTAAAATTAAAAAGGCAGAAAATAACAAGTGGGGGTGCCTGGGTGGCTCAGTTGGTTGGCGACTGCCTTCGGCTCAGGTCATGATCCCAGGGTCCTGGGATCGAGTCCCGCATCGGGCTCCCTGCTCTGCGGGAAGCCTGCTTCTCCCTCTCCCACTCCCTCTGCTTGTGTTCCCTCTCTCGCTGTGTCTCTCTCTGTCAAATAAATAAATAAAATCTTTAAAAAAAAAAAAAAAAGAAAAAGAAAATAACAAGTGGTAGTGAGGATGAGGAGCAATTGGGACCCTCATTCATTGTTAGTGGAATTATAAAATGTTGCAGCCATTTTGAAAATGGTTTGTCAGGTTCTCAAAATATTAAATGTAGAGTTATTATATGATTCAATAATTCTATTCCTAGGTCTATACCCAAGAGAAATAAAAACATATATCCACACAAAAATTTATACACAAATGTTCCGATTAGCATTATTCATAATAGCCAAAAAAAGTGGAAACAACCTTGCTATTTAATCATAGATGAATGGATAAACAAAATGTGGTATGCTCATACAATAGAGTATTATTCAACCATTGAAAGGAATGAAATATAGATAGATGCTATACAATGCATGAACTTTGAAAACATGACCTAAATGAATTAAGACAATTACAAAAGAACACATATTACAAGATTAATGTATATGAAATGTCCAGAATAAGCAAATCAATAGAAAGTATATTCATTTTGAGAAGCTGGGAGGGAAAATGGAGAATAATTGTCAGTGGGAATGGAGGTTCTTTTTGGAATGATGAAATGTTCTAAAATTAGTGATAAGAGTCAATCAACTTTGTGAATATACTAAAACTGACTGAATTGTGTGGTTTACAAAGGTGAGTTCTGTGGTATGTAAATTATATCTCAATGAAGCTGAGGTATTTATTTTATTAAATAAATGTGTATAAATATAAATACATGATGGAGATATGTATAAATCATGCCAAATCTTGGAGAAAAAAAAGAGAGAAAAGAAGAATGGGCCTTTTTTTGTTGTTTTGTTGTTTTTATTGTTTTTTCAATAGTTAACTTTCTACAACAATTTAGTTTAGGGGACTTAGTCAAAACTCAAGCCTGGGAATCCAAATGAAAGGTTTTAATTGACTCCATAGTTGTAAGGTTCTCAAAAGAATAGGTGAAATAATGCTCAAGGAAATTCTGGGGTCAAAAATAGTATAGTTGCGTGTAAAAAAGCCAGTGGTAGTCCTCAATTTTCAAATTGTATAATATCAAAATAGCTATGGATAAAAGACTTTCATAGCATTGTATTTGAAAATGAGCTTTATCTTTCAAAGGAAGACACATACTTGGCTCCATATCTAGGTTTAATATACACAGGCCTCAGATTTCCAGAAAAATGCCTTTTGAAATTAATTTTAAGTAAACTCTATCCCCAACATGGGCCTCGAACTCATTACCCCAAGATCAAGAGTTGCATGCTCTACTGACTGAGCCAGCCAGACGTCCCTGAAATTAATTTTTAATAGGATGATATAGTATTACTTGGGAATATTAGACATAGTCATTAAGTTAAGTAAAACTATTTACAGTTTGCAATTTTAGAAATAAAATGCCACAGATTTGCTAGCCTAGTTCAAATTACTGTATAGACTCAAATGTATAACTTAACTATTTTTAATAGTCCAAAATCCAATTTGGCTTTCTGTTACCACAAAGTCTGATTAGGGATTGTATCATTTAAGAATAAACTCAGGAAAAATTTTATTTTATTTTATTAAAGCTTTTATTTATTTGACAGAGAGAGACACAGCGAGAGAGGGAACACAAGCAGGGGGAGTGGGAGAGGGAGAAGCAGGCTTCCCGTGGAGCAGGGAACCCCATGCAGGGCTCGATCCCAGGACCCTGGGATCATGAACTGAGCCAAAGGCAGACGCTTAACAACTGAGCCACCCAGGCGCCCCTCAGGAAAAATTTTAATGAAACAGTTCAGGAATACAAAAAAGTACCTGTTGACCTATTGATAAGGTATGAAGAATAACATAAATCCTAGCATAAGAAACAGCTGAGTCCTGTGGATCCACTCTGATCACATCCTCTTCTTCTGCCCCTCAAAGGTAAGACTACACCTGACTTTTCATCCCTGTTTTCTTTATATCCTTAAATAAGATATGCTTAATTTTGTATGTTTTTGAACTTTATAGAAATACATGGTATCACACTGTATTCTGCAGCTTGCTTTCTTTACTCAATAGTTTATGAGATTCGTCCATCTTGATATGTTTGGCTGTTATTTATTGATTTTCACTGCCAGTTGAATTACAATCTAGGGATGTCTTTAGTTATCCATTTTCCTGGTGAAGAACATTTATTTAGGTTGTTTCCATTATTATTCCACAGTTATAAACCATGGTATTAGGAACTCTTGTGCTTATCTACTGGTCCACATTGAGTTTATGGGAAGTACAAAACTACCAGCAGAATTATTAGGTCTGGGGTATATACATCATTACCTTTATTTAGATAATGCTAAATTATCTTCTTTTTATTTTTTTAAGATTTTATTTATTTATCTTTTTTTTAAAAAAAGATTTATTTATTTATTTATTTGACAGAAAGAGACACAGCAAGAGAGGGAACACAAGCAGGGGGAGTGGAAGAGGGAGAAGCAGGCTTCCTGCTGAGCAGGGAGCCTGATGCAGGATTCAATCCCAGGACCCTGGGATCATGACCTGAGCTGAAGGCAGATGCTTAATGAATGAAACACCCAGGTGCCCCTATTTATTTATCTTTAAGTAATCTCTACATCCAACCTGGGGCTCGAATTTACAATCCTGAGATCAAGAGTCAAATGCTGTACAGACTGAGCCAACAGGGTGCCCCCTTTTCTAAAGCATTTGTATCAATTTACACTCCTGGTGCATAAAAGGTTCCATTACTTCACATCCTTGCCGACACTTGGGATGGTTAGACTTTATAAAATTTTGTCAATCGTGTGGATGCTTAACAGTATCCTGAAGTGGTTTTAATTTGCCTTTCCCTGATTACTAAGGAGATGCAGCATCTTTTCACTATGGTTTCCTAAAGTGTGTGTGTGTGTTTATTTTTTTTTAAATAGTCAAGAAGTGAATTACTGTAGGAAAAATTAAAAAATTAATATTTCAGTTAAACTAAACTGGTCAAAATACATTAGCAATAGAAACCAAAGACAAGTGTTCTTGACTCTTTCCTGTCTCAGACTCTACACATTTTATCTAGATTTTATATTTTTAGTTTCAACTAATAACCAAGAATAAGAAGTAAAAAAGAAAATTCTCCACCTGAAAACTAATGTAACATTGTATGCCAACTATCCTTCAATTAAAAAAAAAATTCTGTCAGGGATATGATCTCAGAGCCAGGAAAGAAACCACTTTTTTAAACCTCTTACCACTCCAGTATAAGTGAAACTTAAAGGTCTATATGCTGTTTGGTCTGAATATTAATTTTATGGATACTAAATATAAGCTAGCAGTGTTCAGGTGACCAGCCAACAGTTATTTATTACATAAGGTAGATGCAAAAACATTGCGATGTTACTAAACACCACACACATCAATGATGCAAGACTTACATGAGCTGCAAAAGACTGGCACGTACCCAAGTAATGCTCGTGCACTCTAACAACTTCACAAAGTCCAGGATCTTCAGAATCCAGGGGCAGAATTCCTGGAAATTAACAGGAGAAACTTAAGAGAAACAATCCCATAATGAATTCATTCCTAATGAGATGCCGGTAAGTATTGGCCTACATTTTGTTCACTAGAGTTTTGAGGAGGATTGCAGTAATTACTAGTGTGGGGAACAGAGAGACCTCAGAAGTATGGAAGGGAAGTGGACTGTTCATTTTCTGTCATGAATGCTCTATTGCCTGTATTGTATTTCTTTTTCTCCCTCTTCTGTCACTTCTCAGTGATGGTAAAGATGGTGTCCGATGTAGAGTCAAGTCAGAGTGTTGGGGGCACCTGAGCTCCTCAGTAAATTGTCCCTCATGCACAGCTACCTTCCCACAGTTTGGTTCTGTAAGATGTTTCCAGTAAAATCCCATTTTCCTCTATGCTGGTCTGATTTTATTTTTGGTCTCTTGAGTAACACAGTGTCATTGACTTCTTGGATGAATAAAAAAGAAAGAAATAATAAATTCTCCCAAAAAAACACATGAGTCGAAGGCAATCCCATAAAAACCTGGTGAAAACCTTCTTACAAATCTGTTCTTAATGACTTCAAGTATTCCATAAAGTTAAATATTTTCTAAATTTAAGTGAGTATCTTCCTCTGAGTATTTTCCATATAGAAATGGTAATTTTCAAGACTACTACTAAAGTCATATTTTATGTTTGACTGTTTAGGATATGATAGTATAAGTATATGTATTTGCAAAATAGTATTCACTATGGATTTTTAAAATAACCAATAAACTAAGCGTTTCCAGTAAACTTTTGGTTTTATGAGTGTAGTGAGGGAACAGCTCCGTGAAATGCAAGCTGGATATGGAGAGCGGAGCCTCCATATAGCCAAGTCAGTCGGCGGTCTTCAAGCAGGTGACTGTGACTGTGTTTTCCAGAATCTGCAGTCTAGTCAGAGACTGGGGTCCTGTCAGGAAAGGGCTGCACCAACCAAAGTAACAACTATGGTCATCCTTCTACCTATGAAAGTTTTAAATATTCTGCTATTGAGATTAAACTCCCAATTTTCTTCATCAGTGGATATTTGTGAGCAAATTTTAAAAATCAGGATACACGTATCCTATACAAAGCATACGATAATACAATAAACATTAATAGTTGTCTTAGAAAAAGAAGAGATGACAATAAAACAGATTACTTGCAATAGGATTGTAAATCATAACTTACCGACAACTTCATCATCTGGTTGAAAGAATGATACCTTGCTTCCAACTTAAAGAGGGGAGAAAATTAACAATTTGTATTGTGAGGTTATCAAATATTACCCTTACTTAACTATTAAAATAAATCCATGGGTTTATAAAAAAAGTCACTAACTCAGAGAAAAGGCCAAGAACTTCTAGGATGTTTTGATGGTCAATAATAAAGACTGTAGGACACTTCAAATCTGGATTCTGCACACAAATCTCCAGAAAATCTGGGCCATGTGGCTGTTGACACCACAGAGGAGTATGTCTATTTAGCTAGGAATGAAGGAATAAAGGAAAATAATCCACTCTGCAGCTCTTATGATAATTACACTGCTTTCCACCCCTCCTGTGGCGAGCCCCATCTCCTATCATTATTTTAGGTACAGAATCTCAGACATACAATGGTAGATTCTGGTATGAGTCATGCATAGAATTACTTTGATTTGAGATTATTAGAAATAAATTCAGACCGGTGTCAAGAATTTTCTTGGAACTATATAGAAATGATAGTTACATTTTCTCTGCACACACAGAGAAAGAGCCTCTACCATCAGCCAATTCTTTAGAATATTTTTGTTCAAATAGTAACAAGAAGAAAGGAAAGGAAAAACCCAAACATTGTTGAATGCCTACTTGCAGTATCACATTTGATCTTCATCACATTTAACCCATGACGTAGGTATTATTATTCCTAGTTAACAGACAATGAAACTAAGGTAACACAATAAGGAAGAAGGAAGCTGTGAATCTGGAAGTGGTCTCTTTGGCTGGCGATGGGCAAGATGGTTCCAGAGCTTGTTGGTACTCTGTAAGCAACTCTAAGTTTGATATTCCTACTTTCAAATCTTCTTTTCACAGTTTGCTCTTTCTTTGGATCCCTCCTGCGCCATCATCCCCCAATATTTTTGGCTTCTGATGCACTGTACTTTTCCCTTTCCCTTCGGCTGTTGATCCTGGTCTTCCTGGGATCATTCTGATCCTTTTCAGTTGGCTACCTTCACACTCCTTTCAGTTGTCCTCCAAAGAGTGGCCTCCTCCATTTCTACTCTCTCCCTGAGTGGGCTCATCAACTCTGATTTCAAATACAAATGACATGCGGACAACTCTCAAATATATACATTTCTAGCAGGAACTCTCTTACCTTTGAGTTTAAACTCACACAATTGCTTGATAGACGTCTCCAGTGAGATGTCACTTAAGTACCTTGAACTCAACAAGTATAAATCTAAACTCACCATCTTCCTCCGAATCAGATCCTTTTCCCTTCTCAAATAGTGGCACCAATTCATATCTTAACCAGAATCGGGTAAATCACTCCTGGCTCTTAAACCTGCTTTTATTCTCCTGTTCGTTAATTATTCAGTCCTGCTGACTTTACTTCCCCAGTATTTCCTCCACACACACCTCTGCCATCACTATCTAGGTTATGGACTTTGTCATCTCTTGCCTGTTAGTCTATGACTCAACCAGTCCTCTTGCCTACAGCCTCAAAAGTACCCTTCATATGGCCACACCAATAATCTTCCCTAAAACTCAATATGACATATGAGGCTCATATGGCTCTGGCCCTTGTCTACCCTCCTGCCTCATATTTTGGAGGTAAGGAATCAGTGTTCATATTATTAAAATATTTTGTTTGTTACCTTTTATTCTGCTATTTTTAAAGGAGAGTTTTCTTGTCAAAATGTTTCTCTGCTGTCAAGTATCTTGCCCCTGACTCCTGCCCAGAACTTTCCTTTTGCTCTGGCAACACCAAACTCTGTAATTCTTATATCACATTATTACTTGCTCCTGTCTTTGTTCATAATATCCTCTGTGCTGAGTATGATTCTCCTCCTTAGTGTCTGGTTAATGTACCCAAGAAGTCTTTCCTGTTTCTTCTGGCCGGGCTGGGTAGCTCTTTTCTGAGCTTTCATAATTATCTGCTCATGTGGATGTATCTGTCTTTCCCCTAGATAGTAAATTCATTGAGGGCAGGGACTCTTGTCTCATTTAATATTCCAAGCACTTAGCAAATGCTCACTAAATGTGGTATAAATGAATGAATGAATTAAATGACAGGACAATGATCATGTTCTGGAGATTAGAATCCTTATTTTTATTTTCCTACAGTCTGAGCAGAAGAAAGAAGAAATGAAATTAAGAGTCAAATATATTACAGATTAAAATCACAGGTAAAACTCAGTCTAACTCATATTACATACTCATTCATTCACATATGCAGAAAGAGCAAACGTACTGATTGATCATGAACTACCTATTAGCAATGAATATGAAAAGTAGGTCTATTTAGAAACAAATTATCTCAAATACTTAGGATTACTGTCTTGCAAGTTAAGACCACTATTTACTAAATAAAACTTATAAATTTTTTTTTGATTTAAGGCAATCATAAAATCTTAACTGCTTATTTCTCTCCAGAGCCCATTTTTGCATGAGCAGACTGCTTTTAAATGCTCAATTTTAGGCAAACTTAAAAAACTGAATGTGAATGTAGTTACTATTATAAATTTTGGCCCAAAGCCAACCTACACAAGTAATTTATGGTTTGTAAACATTATAAAAAGAACAACATTGGTCATTCCATTGAATATGATTACTCATGGATTTAAACATATAATCCCCAAATATTTATTAAACTCTAATAAGCTTCTTTTTAAATTATAAAACACCAATTAAAAAATACATAAATAAAAATTTTAAAAAATACCAATTAAGTTCCACTTTTCTTTTTAATTAAAAAAGGGAAACATTTCTTTATAATTATGTACATAATTTTATGTACTGGTAAACCAATTAGCTACCATTTAATTCATTCATCTTTGAAAATAAGTGCAGATATTTACATCTATAAACTTACCATCTAACACAATTCCAGCAATTTCTCTCCCAACAGGAAAGAAATCTTTCTCCATCTTCATTTCTGCCAGAAGCTAAATCATGACAAAGACTGTTTATTGTTAAGAATAAATCCTGGCCTTTTCTCATACATGAGGAAAGCAAGAGCAAAAATCAGAACACAGAAAAACCAAATATGACTTTAATTTTTGGAGTTAATAACTTCACAAAATAAGTTTCTCTCTATTGTAGGAAATAATAAAGACAAAGCAAATAACTTCACAAAATAAGTTTCTCTCTATAGTAGGAAACCAAACAACTTCACAAAATAAGTTTCTCTCTATAGTAGGAAACCAAGAGTTTGCTAAGTAATTAGTTGATCTGTAGAATTTATGTATGGATATTATTATTCAAATCACCATTAACATCCTTTGTTTAGCATTTTTACTTGCCAAGTATGAAGGGAAATTATGGCCAAAACTCTTCTTGGTTGACTAAATACTTTTTACCAGTCACTTCATTCTGGTGGGGCGAAGGGAATTTGGAGAGGACATTGTTGAATAAAGGAGATGTAGCCAGTGAGAACAAAAGGTTCTCCATTCCAATATCTTTGGACACCATCTGAGCATTTCTCAAAAGTCTTAGGTAAGGGGCAGGTGGGAAAAAGGGATGGATATAACATAAGGGAAACTGCCATATAATTTCAGATTGGAGTTTCTTTTTTTTAAGAATAGGTTATTATTTTTTAAAGATTTATTTATTTTTTTTAGGGGGGGGCAGAGGGAGAGGAAGAGAATCTCAAGCAGACTCTGTGCTGAGCATGGAGCCCAACGAGGGGCTTGATCTCACAACCCTGAGATCACGACCTGAGCTGAAACCAAGTCAGACGCCCATCTGACTGTGCTGCCCAGGTGCCCCAAGGATAAATTATTTTTTAAGAGGTAAGTATTTTGTTGGGTTCTGAACCATTTAGGTACTTGACTTTTAAAGTGGCAGAGTGTACATAAACCTGTAGTTTAAGTTCCTGCCATTTATGCTTTTATAATAATACTAGAGATGCTAGGCATATTTAAAGATATAGGATTGTAGGAACCACAAGAAAAATAAATTGAAATAATTCTTCTGTATATTTCCTTTATTTTAAAATTTTCCGATCTCCTGTATACAGTTGATTGCCAGAAAAGGCTCTTTTTCAATGTGGAACTTTATGCTTTTCCTAAGATGTTCCTATGACATGCTTATAGAAATACTGGGTGTTCTACAATATTTCTTTCATGCAGACTTTCACAGAGCTTTAATCATGTCACAACTGCATCCTGTCGTTCATGATCTCAGGGTCCTGGGATCAGCCCCATATTGGGCTCTCTGCTCAGTGGGGAGCTTGCTTCCCCCTCTCTCTGCTCTTCCCCCTGCTTGTGCTCTCTTGCTCTCTGTCAAATAAATAAATAAAATCTTAAAAAAAAAAAAAAAACAACAAAACAATTGCATCCTGGGTCCTTCACCCACCACAGCATTTTCTTACATTACTATGTTGGTGGGCAATATTTCATTAAATTGATTTTACGCTAATTTACTATTTCTTTCTGTAGACATGGAGATAATTTTCCGAGACTGGAGATTTCAATGAATTTTTCATAGTTTTAGAAAGAATACTTGGATGGTCTGAACATAGAACCTGGCAGACAAGGAGTAGTAAGTACTAGCACTTCTGGTGAAAGGATTTCTAGGCATCTGACTAATTTGCTTTGCAAGTCATGCTCATGTCATCCAGTGGAAACCTCTGACCTCGTTCTGTAATTTTCCTAAATGTGACTATTGCAGAAAACTTTTAGATTCCTAGAAATTATGATGGCATTATAATCCAGTAAGTTAAGAGTCCAATAAAACTATAGTATTAATCTTTACAAAACTGAGTAAGTGGACCTGCTTTATTTATCATGGCACATTTAACCACACTTCATTTACTATTTGAAGACTTCCTGTCAATAAAGGATGATTACTTTGGGGTGGTATGAGGTTGGGGATGTCTAAGTATGAGCAAGAGAAAGAAAAAGAGACATGACAAGAAGAATATGAACCCTTTCTAAAGACTAGAAATAGCTACAGCATAGTTAATAAATCACTGATCAGATTTGTAGTTTTATTTTTACTCTATTTATAAGAGTAATTTCTTCCTTGGGGCACCTGGGTGGCTCAGTTGGTTAAGCGTCTGCCTTTGGCTCAGGTCATGATCCCAGGGCCTGGGATCGAGCCCCATGTCAGGCTCCCTGCTTAGTGGGGAATCTGCTTCTCCCTCTCCTTCTGTCCCTTCCCTGCTTGTGCTCTCTCTCTCTCTCAAATAAATAAATAAAATCTTAAAAAAAAAAGTAATTTCTTCCCTAATAGGCCTTAGGAATTATAAATTCTCACCCTTTCACAATGTAAAGGAGTTTATAAAATATTTTCCTATAATAATATAAAATGTCTGACTTTAGTTAGATAACAGTTTAATACAGAAACACACAAATTGACATTACATTTTTTCCCTAGCTGTTTTAGTCTTCTAAGGGTATTAATTTTTTGGCACTCACAAGTCAGTTATCATTATATATTTGTACACTAAATATACCAGGAAACTCTCATTTGACTTTTGGTCAAAATAAAAGCATCATACCTTTGTATTTATCTGGCTCAGAGCACAAGCTTTAACTTGAACTTTCACATAGTAATCCTCTATAACAGGAAGATTTTCCTAGAACCAAATAACACATTCCTTTGAGAACATGCCTTTCTGTTATGAAAAATGTCATACATAATTGAACAAAATTAAACAGACCCCAAATCTTATAGCTAACTTAACTGAAAAAGCCATAAGTAATTATCGCATAGTATATAATAAAAACAATAGAAGGGGAATTTTGGGGTAAAATGTTTAAAAAGCCATAGTTATTTTAAAAATGTATAGATACCAACATGGATATATGTGTAGGTAGTAAATTTTTAGGGTAAAAAGGAGAGCAACAAATACTGTACTTTATTTCAATCTAATCTCAAAGCATCAAATCTTCACACATACAGGGATATCCTTATACGCATGACATATAGCCTTCACTGATTTTGGAATTTTCTTAATGCTATAAATGAAGTTGCTTGGTGTTACTTGTGTATCTTTTATTTAATTTACCTTATTTAACATCTGTCTTAGACATTTCAGCATGCCCCAAGGGATTTTGGGGTCAAAATACAAACTTAAAGGATCTTAATTATCCCACTATTCCACAGCTAGATATACTTCAAAGGCAAAGAATCATTCACAGTCAGGCACTCAATGTCACCCACCTGTATTATTTATGAAATATATTATCACTTCTGCCAAATAACCATATGCTGGTACCAATAATTAAAATATTCCCCTCAACTCGTGATATGCCCAAAAATGAGATCAAAAGCTGGGTAAGAATAGCTACTTTTGTAGCCCCTCCTACAACCTATTAAAGAGATCACTGTTTTATTTGACTTGAATACACTACTCTGGGAGTATCTCTTTTTAAGTTTCAGATATGATAGTTATTTGGTGATATTATGAAGATCTTCAATATTATCGATAAATGTGTAGATTTTACTCATGATTGTATGAACCTGTAAATGATTCTTCCCAAGAGCCAATTAAACCTGAGACCTTCATCCTGACTCAATGGTAGAAGACAAGCTGTCTAAGATTTTGATTCCTGACCTAACTAATTTTGGAGTTAGTAAAAGATAACAGAAAAATTGGATTGTGTTCATGATCCAGAAATCCTTATTACTACCATGAAATAAATAAAGCACATAGTTTTGGGCCCTAAGATGACAGTAGAATGATTTTGGCTTGCTACAAACCTTCCAAACAATCACCAGTATATGAAAATTCTACTACCTGTTTTAAAGCGGGCAAAAACAACAGACAATTTAGAGTTTAGCAAATGAGGTAATTTTGCAAAGCTCAGAATTTAGTATGGAAAACAATGCCTTTCTACTGCTTTTATTTTACAACATGGGAGAAATATTTTCTGAAAAATGGCTACAATCTGATAGTCACTTTATTGTGGTATTCTGAATATGTTGGGTTAATTTTGCAACTTATAAGACTATCAAGGTTGTTCTGTTTTCCTAATATGCTTTATACCACCACCCTGAGGAACTAAAAACTCTTCTGAAGCAGCTCTTTAAAAAATACAGTTATACTATAATATGGAGCACCATTTTCACATAAGATTAAAGGAGTTTGTAAGTTTCGTTTAAGTAAATTTTTACTCGGTTCCACTCAAAATAACTTATAAAAGGTCATTTAAAACTGGTTCTATTATATATAGAAAATAAACTACCTTTTTCATTTAATAATTAAACCATTTTTCTTACCCTTTCTTGAAATACAAATGTTATTTCTTCATTTGTAGAACTCTTTTGAAAATATAAGCCTTTCATAGTCACCTAAAAAAAATTCATACATATATATACATAAACATGAAACAAAATGTTCTTCCAGACTAAAATGAAAGCAAAACTTGAAAAATAATGCTGGCAAAGGATAAAATGACAACTATAAATGTAGTTTCCAAACAAAAAATTTAGATAATAACTCTTGAAAGTGGTCAAACAAGAGAATATGCAATAATCTCTGAGTACATGTTTTACTAAGAATGGGCTGACAGTTCAACCTTCCACACCAAGGTGAGCTGGTGCTTAATTTCACTTTGCTCTTCAATAAAAATTATTAGATGTACTTAAAAAAACTTTTACGAGGGCCACAGATCTCAATTTTCATTACCAAAGGTGGCATTTAAAGGGCTTTCAAGGCCTTTTTTTTTTTTTTTTAAGATTTATTTATTTGGGAGGGAGAGAGAGTGAGTGAACACGCAGGGATGCACACACTCACAAGCGGGTGTTGGGGGGCGGGGCAGAGGAAGAGGATCTCAAGCAGACGCCCTGCTGAGCACAGAGCCCTACAGGGCCTGGACCTCATGACCCTGAGATCAAGACTCTGAGTTCAGGACCTGAGCGGAAATCAAGAGCATCTCTAAGGATTCCACAATTGTTTAATTTTCATAATATAGTTGACTCTTGAACAACATGAGCTTGATCTGCACAGGTCCACTTATACATGGATTTTTATTTTTTATAGTACAGTACTGTAAATGTATTTTCTCTTCCTTATGATTCTGTTAAAATTTTCTTTTCATGGGGCGCCTGGGTGGCTCAGTCGTTAAGCGTCTGCCTTCGGCTCAGGTCATGATCCCAGGGTCCTGGGATTGAGCCCCACATCGGGCTCCCTGCTCCGCGGGAGGCCTGCTTCTCCCTCTCCCACTCACCCTGCTTGTGTTCCCTCTCTCGTTGTGTCTCTCTCTGTCAAATAAATAAATAAAATCTTAAAAAAAATTTTTTTTCTTTTCAGTAGTTTACTTTATGGTAAGAGTACAGAATATAATACATATAACATAGAAAATATATGTTGACTGTTACCAGTAAGGCTTCCAGTCAACTGTAGGCTATATTAGGAGTTAAGTTTTGGGGGAGTCAAAAGTTACATGCAGGTTTTCAACCACTTGGAAGGTTGGTTCTCCTAATCTCAGATTTGTTCAGGGGTCAACTATAATTCTATGGCAAGACTATTTTTCAAAAGTATAAGATACACACAGCCAAGTTCACGGATCCTAAATGTACTGCTTACTGAATCTTGCAAAGTGAATATGGCCATGTCACAGCAAAGAAACACGGCATCACTAGAACTCCAGAAGCTTCCTCGTTCCCCTTCTAGTCACCACCTTCCCCTCTGAGAGATACTCAACATTCCAAGTTTTAACAGCCCATATTAGTTTTGTACGTTTTTGACTTTATAGAAGTGAAATCATACTCCATCATGTCTGGTTTCTTTCTCTCAATATCACATCTGTGAGCATCATCTAGGATGTTTCCTGTATTGTGGTTCATTCATTACCCTTGTTATGCTATTGGGTGATTAAATTATTATTTATCTATTCCACTCCAGACAGATATTTGATTGTTTCCATTTTGGGTCTTTTACAAACTATCTTATTAAGAACATTTAAAAAAAATTTTTATTTTATTTAAATTCAATTAATTAACATATGGTATATTCTTTGCTTCAGAGGTAGAGGTAGGTCAGATGTTAAGTTAATTCTAACCGTTTGGTTGCAGGTGTGTGTATGTCAGTGTGTTGGCTGTGGTGGCAGGGGAGAGGGTAAAGACTAAGCATAGACAGAGTAGCTATGTAGTCCCTATAATTTTTTAAAGATTTTATTTTAGGGGCGCCTGGGTGGCTCAGTCGGTTGGGCGACTGCCTTCGGCTCAGGTCATGATCCCAGGGTTCTGGGATCGAGTCCCACATCGGGCTCCCGGCTCAGCGGGAGGCCTGCTTCTCCCTCTCCCACTCCCCCTGCTTGTGTTCCTGCTCTCGCTATCTCTGTCTCTGTCAAATAAATAAATAAATAAAATCTTAAAAAAAAAAAAAAGATTTTATTTTATTTTTCTAAGTAATCTCCACACCCAGCGTGGGGCTTGAACTCACAACTCCGAGATCAAAAATCACACTCTACCAACTTGAGTGAGCCTGTCGCCCCCCCTACTTTATTTTTATTTTTTTCTAAAGATTTTCTTTATTTGAGAGAAAGCACAAGCGGGGTAAGGAGCAGAGGGAGAAGCAGACTCGAGCGGGGTGAGGGGCAGAGAGAGAGAGGGAGAGGCAGACTCCATTGAGCGGGGAGCCGACGTGGGGCTCAATCCCGGGATCATGACCTGAGCTGAAGGCAGACGCCTAACTGACTGAGCCACCCAGGCGCCCCATCCCTACAACTTTAAATCCAGCCTCTTCTGCCTGTCTTTCAAGGCTGTCTAAAATGCATACTCACTGTCTCTAATCTACTTTACTCCCCTGTTTTCCTAACACACATTCTCTTTCTGAGCTAGTCAGTGTGACCTTACACCATCTGGTCATCCCTCTCTCAGGACTTCCAGGCATCGCTTGTTCTCTGAGACTGTGCCAAACTTACTCTACAGATTCTGTCAAGTGAATACAACTCAAGTCCTACTCCTTCTCTGAAATCACCCCCAGTGACACTCAATCTACCCTATCTGTTCCATACTTCCAGATTTCGTTACATACCAACAAACAAAACCATGCTTTACTCACTTACTAACTAGCAGGTTTTCCCATGCTATTACTTGGACGAATCAATATCTATTATTATTAAATAAAGAAATCACTGCTCCTACTCAGTCTGGAGCTACTAGTAGTTCCTTTTTGAGAAATGAAACAATTGCATCAACACCTTGATTTCAAAGCAGCTCCTGCTGTAATTCCAGAAGCCACTGTCTTCTCTGCCCATTGCGTTTTTTTAAAAAAGATTATTTACTTTTTTAGTAATTTCTATACTGAACATGGGGCTCGAACTCACAACCTGGAGATCAAGAGTCGCATGCTCCTCTGACTGAGCCAGCCAGGCAACCCTGTGCAATGCTTCTTAAAACATATGGCCTGGGGGCGCCTGGGTGGCTCAGTCATTAAGCGTCTGCCTTCAGCTCAGGTCATGATCCCAGGGTCCTGGGATTGAGTCCCACATCGGGCTCCCTGCTCGGCGGGAAGCCTGCTTCTCCCTCTCCCACTCCCCCTGCTTGTGTTCCCTCTCTCGCTGTCTCTCTCTCTCTGTCAAATAAATAAATAAAATCTTAAAAAAAAAAACCAAAAAAACATATGGCCTGTTTCCCAGATCAGCAGTCAGATGGGCGTCCATACTGCATGTACCCCAATTTCAAAGATTCTGGAGGATAAGTGCTTGTTTGTATCCCCAATGTCCCCTAAAGCAAATATTATATACATAATAATGTCAACATTTTTAGTCAGATTGTCCTAAATGGTTCTTCCAAATTAAGTTAAAACTGGCCTGATTAGTAGGAAAAAAAGTAGTTTAGTTGGTCCAAAAAAAACCCATGTGGGTGACTCAGTCATTAGGCGTCTGCCTTCGGGTCAGGTCATGATCCCAGGGTCCTGGAATCAAGCCCCACATCGGGCTCCTTGCTCAGCGGGAAGCCTGCTTCTCCCTCTCCCACTCCCCCTGCTTGTGTTCCCTCTCTCGCTGTCTCCCTCTCTGTCAAATAAATAAATAAAATCTTTAAAAAAACAAAACAAAAAACCATGTGGGAACAAAAATATCCTCAAAGTTACAAAGTGAAGAAAGAAAAGTTTTTTCAGAAAAGTGGCCAGAAGAAAATTGAGGAAATGTTATTTACTTCTTTTGCAGACCACCAAAAGGAATACTGAGTTCTTAAGACTAAGAAAATGGTAGAATGGATAGTACAGTTTCTTAGGCACTGGTCTAGATTAAATGAAACATTTAGTCCACTATTTAATAAAATTTTTATTGAATGTAAAGATATTTGCACACAGAAAATAAAATAGCCGAGTATCTTTTTTTTTTTTTTACAGAGGGAGAGAGAGGGAGGGGGAGGGGCAGAGAGAGAGAGAGAGAGAGAGAGGGAGAATCTTTAGCAGAAACACCGGGCTCGATCCCACAACCCTGAGATCATGATCTGAGCTGAAATCAAGACGCTTAACTGACTGAGTCATCCAGTGTCCCAAAATAGCTTAATATTTAATATTTTATAAAATAAAAATATAAATGAAGATATATAATACTTACCATGACATTTCCAAGAATGAATGTCATGTAAAACTTCAAAATTATATCTTCACTGTAAACTTTGTGAAAAGTGCTACATAAAACTTTTAAATGAAAATAAACCTGTTTAGGGGTACCTGGGTGGCTCAGTGGGTTGAGCGTCTGCCTTTGGCCCAGGTCATGATCCCGGGGTCCTGGGATCAAGGCCTGCATCAAGCCCCGCATCCGGCTCCCTGCTCAGCGGGAAGCCTGCTTCTCCCTCTCCCACTCACCCTGCTTATGTTCCTCTCTCGCTGTCTCTCTGTCAAATAAATAAATTTTTTCAAAAAAGAAAATAAACCTGTTTAAAAACGAAGGCTAGGGGTGCCTGGGTGGCTCAGTCATTAAGCCTCTGCCTTCAGCTCAGGTCATGATTCCAGGGTCCTGGGATTGAGCCCCGCGTTGGGCTCCTTGCTCAGCGGGAAGCCTGCTTCTCCCTCTCCCACTCCCCCTGCTTGTATCCCCTCTCTTGCTGTGTCTCTCTCTGTCAAATAAATAAATAAAATCTTAAAAAAAAAAAACAAACGAAGGCTAATATGCCCTATAAAAAGAATAGATTTTATATTTTTTTCAAGTACATCAGATTTTAAATATATTTGACAGAAGTCCACAACTTGAGAATTATGTCTTTAATACTTTAAATTTTTACAATGGTCACACATTAGACCTATTAAAAAATCTGGAGAAACAAGTATCAAGACACCTAATTTAGGGGTGCCTGGCTGGCTAAGTCAGTGGAGCATGCGACTCCTGATCTCGGATTGTGAGTTCAAGCCCTATGTTGGGTGTAGAGATTACTTAAAAATAAAATCTTAAAAAAAAATCTTAAAAGACAACTTTTTTTTTTTTTTGAGATTTATTTATTTATTTGAGAAAGAGAGAGAGCGCATGAATGGTGGGGAGGGACAGAGAGTGAAGTGGACTCCCGGCCGAGCAGGGAGCCCCATGCAGGGCTCCATCCCAGGACTCTGGGATCATGACCTGAGCCAAAGGCAGAAGCTTAAGTGACTGAGCCACCTAGGCACCCAGACACCTGTTTTAAATAATTTTTGGTGCAAAGAAGAAACACTTGAATATAACGCTTCAAGAAAGCAGTTAATAAAAATACTGATCTTTAAAGGGATTTCTAAAAAACCAATGTGAAGAAACTTTGAATGGTTTCATTTTCGTTATAACAGCAATGTAAATGCCATTTGCTCTTCTGCTACTTAATCTCTCATCTATTAATAATTGTAAATAAAACCTCTACAGATTATTCCTTATCTACACTTCCAGACCAAAAGTGTTCTGAGAGTATCAGATCTACCTCAAATTCAACAGACATAAAACTGGAGTCATCTTGGGGCACTTAGGTACTCAGGCAACCAACTCTTGATTTCAGTTCAGGTCATTATCTGGGGTTGTGGGATAGAGCCCTGCATCCAGCTCTGCACTCTGCAGAGTCTGCTTGTCCTTCTCCCTCTGCTCCTCCCCCACTCTCTCTCTCCCTCTAAAAATAAATGAAATCTTTTTTTTTTTTCAAGATTTTTATTTATTTGAAAGGGAAAGAGAGCCTGAGCAGGGAGGAGGGGCAGAGGGAGAAGCAGGCTCCCCACTGAGCTGGGAACCTGACATGGGACTTGATCCCAGGACCCTAGGATCATGACCTGAACCAAAGGCAGATGCTTAACTGACTGAGCCCCCAGGTACACAATAAATAAAATCTTAAAAAACAAAACAAAACACAGAAAACAAAACTGGATTCACCTTTTCCCAAAACAAGATTTTGTGGTACTACTCTTCAGTCATCAAGGATATTTTAGAGCCTATCATCATTCCTTCCTCTGTATTAAGTTATTGACCCAAGTTTCCTTTTTCTTTATGATGTCCTGGCTCACCTGTTTACTTTTGGTTTTGATGGGTGTTAGCACAAGCGATGTGCTAATATTGCCATGCCTCAGGCCTCAGCTATGGCCACACACTGCTGAGTGGCTTCATTTCCTCCCCTCACCCAATCCATCTATGGAAAACTTAATTCCTGAAAGTCCAAACTCTTATATGCTCACATTTCTATTAGTCCCCAATGCCAACTTTGCAATACTGTGGCCACATGGGGTCAGGATTCAGTTATAATAGTTCTAACCCACCCTCTTTTTAAGGAAATCAAGGATATATTGTCAAGCAGTAGGCTACAGAAAAAAACATGAAGTCAGCACTAAAATGTGGTCCCATATATTCATCATCATGCCAGGATTGGTGCACATTATTATACTAGCCGGCTGGACTGTGAGGGGGTAACTCTTCTGTTATATTGAAGAAGTGACTTAATACTAAGTTTTAGCAATGTTCTTAATCTGTGAGAATTTTCATACATATCCACATATCAGATAAAGAAATATGTCAAACCACATGCTCAATTTTTTGGTTAAAAAATTTGGTTAGCATAATCAAAGTAACTAGCTGGAGGTTTGGTTCAAATGTCATTATGTTGCGGGTTGTGGAGAATGGTAGTCCTAACTAGATAAGCTTCCTCTGCTTCTTCTTCTTCTTTTTTTTTTTTAAAGATTTTATTTATTTATTTGAGAGAGAAAGACAGTGAAAGAAAGCATGATCAGAGGGAGGGAGAGCGAGAAACACTCGCTGAGCATGGAGCCTGATTTAAACAGAGGCTGGATACACATTTACAATGGCTTCATAAACGCAATTCAAGCATCAGTTGGAGAGGATGGGGGATATGATGACCATATTAAAGCTACAGCCTCTTCTGATTATGCAATGGTGTGATGTGATGAATGACCTTTTCCCCTTTATGCTAGCTTAACACTGGGACAATGCAGGTGGTGATGAGGGAAATAAGCAATTTGAGGATTCTTTTCTAAATCTCTACCACACTCTCCCTTCTCCAGCTGATTTAACAATCATTTTTTAACTAACATTATTGCAGTTTGTAAATGCTTATTTAATTTTCCAATCCACTATAGGATCTTAAGAAACCATTTCTTGCTCCAGAAGCAAAAAAGGATTTGTAATTTTGATTAAATATTTACTAGTCAATCCACAATGGAGAAAATAATTCACAAGATGTGTATTTCTTACAATGTAGAAATAGAAAATAGAAATGTATTTCTTACAATGTAAATATTTTGCAAAATATCATATTTTAGCATGTGTAGATATGTGTATTTTTGCTCTTCTAATCATAAAACTCATCTTAGCTCAGCATAGTACTGTTCAGTGGGCCTAGAAACATCATAATGTTGTCTTTGAAATATTCAATGTAAAGTTCACAGGAGCAAGTATTATTTTTAAGAATAGTAGTAATAATAAAAAGATGTAACCACAAACAAAACCAAAAAACCACTGTAACTCCACAGTGAAATATTTTAAGAATTTCCAAGCTTTCCTATTCCTCTTTCTTCAGGGAGGTACACAAATGCATCAAGACACATTACTGCCCAGGATATAGTACTGGGGAATTAATATCTTTTATTATTTATAATACAGCACGTGGGTGGCTCAGTCGGTTAAGCCTCCAACTCTTGGTTTCAGCTCAGGTCATGATCTTGGGGTCGTGAGATGGAGCTCCAAGTTGGGCTCCGAGCTCAGTGCAGAGTCCGCTTGTCCCTCTTCTTCTGCTTCTACCTGTGTGCTTGCTCTCTCAAATAAATTAAAAAAAAATTTTTTTTTTAAAGAAAGATTTATAATACAGCATAGAGATGGCTCCGTCAGTAGAGCATGCAAAATTTTTTTTTTTTTAAGACTTTATTTACTTATTTTAGATCTAGATAGAGAGCAGGAGCAGGGGGAGAGGGACAAGCTGACACTGTGCTGAGCGCAGAGCCCAACGCGAGGCTCCATCCCACCCTTCTGAGACCACAACCCGAGCCAAAATCAAGAGTCGGACACTCAACCAGCTGAGCCCCCCAGGTGCCCCTAGAGCATGAGACTCTTGATCTTGGGGTCCTGAATTCACGCCCTATCTAGGGCTAGAGCTTATTTTAAAAAATATATATATAGCATGGAATATTTATAATACTACCAAAATATGTCACTCCAACTGATAGGCAAATTGACCTTGAGGAAACCCTCTCTGTTTCAAGTCAGAACATTTCATCTGCCATAAACTGGAGCAGAGGCATCAATGAAGTGAAATTATTGATTAAAAAATAATAATCATACAACTGCAGTGGTTGACAGGATTTAGAAGTCAAAACTGACCTGAGTTTGAATCCTGGTTCTCCTACTTACTGGCTGTATGGCTTTAGGCTACTAAATTTTAACCTTCTAGACCTTAGATTCCATATCTACAAAATATAATAGTAGTTACCTCCAAGCGTTGTTGTAAAGATGAAGCAATACAAGCAAAGCACTCAGTACAAGTACCCAGCACAAAATAACCGTTCAGTAAGTGTTGGATATTTTTGCTATTATTTCCGCCAGCTGGGCAGAGAACCTCTCTAAACTAATTCCCAGGCCCATCTCACAGAGCAGCAAAGGGTTTGATCACATGCAACTTGTTCGAGCTTTAACACCTTTTAATTTCTGCAGGGGGCACCGAGATCATCTGGACCTGCACTGGCCAGTAACAGCAGCGACTAGTCCACAGGTGGCTAAGGAACATTTGAACTGGGTCTAGATATAACTGAGACGTGTTGTCAAGGTAAAACACACACTCGATTTCAAAGACGCTATAAGAAAAAAAAAAAAAAAAAAAAAAAAGAACTGGGGCGCCTAGCTGGCTCAGTCTGTAGAGCAGTTGGTTCTTGATCTCGGGATTGTGAGTTCAAGCTCCATGTTGGGTGTAGAGCTTACTTTAAAAAAAAAAACAAAACTAATAAATAAACGAACTTATAATATTTCAATTTTAAAGTATTTGATGATGGGTTGAAATGATAAATTTTGGATATATTGGGTTAAACGAAACATTGTGAAAATTTATTTCCCGTGTTTCTTTTCTTTTTTTTTTTTTCCTTTAAAGATTTTATTTATTTATTTGACAGTGAGAGACACAGCGAGAGAGGGAACACAAGCAGGGGGAGTGGGAGAGGGAGAAGCAGGCTTCCTGCCGAGCAGGGAGCCCGACGCGGGGCTCGATCCCAGGACCCTGGGATCATGACCTGAGCCGAAGGCAGACGCTTAACGACTGAACCACCCAGGCGCCCCTCTTTTCATGTTTTTTAATGTGGCTACCAGAAAACTTAAAATTAAGTGCCCCGCATTGTATTTGTATTGAGCAGAGCTGATGCAGAACACCCTGCTACTCAGAACGTGGACTAGCAGTCACCGGGAGGTTGTGAGAAATGCAGAGTCTCGGGCTCCGCCCAGCCCTACAAATTCAGCATCTGCACTTCAACATGATTCTGAGGTGATTGTCACGCATAGCTCCAGAGTTTCTCGCTGTTTATCTTAAGAGGGCAAACCTGGCCGTATAATCATGTAAATGAGAATACCCCTGCTTTAGGTAATTGTTCACCGAAAAAGGAAAGTGAAGGGGGGAAAAGCGGTGGCAGAGAAGGAGTACGGAAGAAAAGAAACTCAGATTACAGGAACAACAACAAAAGCTGGGGACAAAAATCCAACCTGGGAGATTCAGTGGAAGGGAACTTCGACTTTTGGTTCTATAAATGTAGAGGGAGATGCAAACTGAGCTAAAACCTACAATCAAAACCTGTAAGGACCAGGAAATCGTCAGTCAAGTCCTTGCCGCCCCTCAGCTAAGCTAGGCCCGGGCCTGAGGGGGTCTGGGGTTGGGGTGCAACACCAACCACCATTCACCCTAGGGTTGCACGGTTCCGCGAGGCGCCCAGAGCCCAAAGCCCCGCTTCCCAAGACACAGAACCCGGGTCTGGGAGCTCACCTGCCTCCGAGCCGCCCCAACGGCCTGCGTCTTCCCCACCGCCACCTTGGAGTCCTTTTGCAGAGGGCCCGCCCCCGCTGGCCCAAGCGCTGCTCCCATTGGTCAGGCTGCTCGTCACTCCTGGACCGGAGGCTGTGGAGAACGCCATAGCAACCGAACTCGGAACTACATCTCCCGGAATGCACCGCCTGGAGGAGAAGCGTCGCGCCAGGGGCTACCAATAAATGGGCGAAATTGTAGTCTCCCGGATAGGTTCCGTTTTATGCAAATTTCTATTAAAGACCACACCCTTCCTCATTCCAACCGTTTGCCCTACCGCCGTCCCTAGACTGTAACCCGCGTCTTTTTCGCCTCTACGTTGTTCTCTCCTTTAAAACCTTTTGTAACTAATGGAGCTGAGTGCATCCTAACTAGTGCCTCGCACGACAACGGACAGATGCACCAAAACCATGGAACAAAATCTCCATAAGCCCCGTTAGGGAAATCTCAGACCAGAAGCTTTTGGTTACGCCTTCTGGGAAGGGGGTGGGGAGAAAAGTCCGTCCTCGTCCCACCCCCTTTGCGCTTGCTGATTGGTTAATTTGGCTGTCACTCCGTCCTTTTCCATTTTTTTAATTGCCCCCTCCCTCGTTCCTGCGGTGGGCGGGCGTAGCGGTAGGGGGCGGTGAGGGGGTGCGGGCCTCTTCTTCCGATTGGCCGACAGTTGGTTCCCACCCATCTGTGGGCGGAGATGGAGGGGTGGATGAGGGCGGGAGAGGCAGAGGAGGGAGAAGAGGACATAGGTGGGAGCGAGGGAGCGAGGGAGGGAGCGAAGGAGGTAGAGAAGAGCGGAGGAGAGGGGAGGGAGCGCAGCTTGGTTGCTCCGTAGTACGGCGGCTCGCGAGGGAGAATCCCGAGCGGGCTCCGGGACGCACGGGCAGGCGGGCAGGCGGGCAGGCGGGCGGGGATGGTGTGCGGGGCTGCGGCTCCTGCGTCCCTCCCCGCGGCGAGTGAGCTGCACTGATTTGTCCCTGGAGCGGCAGCGCGGACCCGCCTGGAGATGAGGTGAGGGGCGGGCTGGACGGCGGCGGCCAGGACGGGGAGGCGGCGGGGGGCGGGGGTCGGCGCGGGGGTCGGCGCGATGGCCGCCCGGGGCGCCCGTCCCCCGGGCCATCGCGCGTCCCTCGGGCCGCCCTTCAGCCTTTGCCGCGCGCCCGGGAGGCGCGGCACCGGCCACCCCTGCGCCTCGTCCTTCCCCATCCTCCCGGGGGTGGCAGCGGGGCGGCCGCTTGACCGACTGAGCCGCGTCGGGAGGCCGGGACGCCGCGGCCGGCCGAGGGGGTGGCGGCCGCTGGACGGGCTTCGGGCTGAATGGGCGTCCGCAGCCCTGGCTGGCCGAGGGGGGTCCCTCCCTCCCCAGGGGGCGTAGGGGCGGTCGGCCCTTCCAGGGCTGACCTCGCTGCCCTCGGCCGCCTGAGCGTGGCGGGCTGGCCAAGCCTCGCCTCCCCGCCAGCCTCTCGGGGATCCGGAGCTCGCGGGGAGCGGCATCGCGCCGCCCGCCTCTCCCTCGGGCCTCGAGTCCCCGGCTCATCTCTTTTTCTCTGTCGTGTGCCTGCAGAATCCCTGTCAGTGAAGGGCAGTCAATGCCGTTTCGTCCCGCCGGGGCTGACTCTGATGGTATTTAACAGAGAGCGGCTTTCCTTTAGGTGCGAGCGCGTCCCCGGGGTCTGCCGCTTCTCCTTCCCTTTTTACGCACAGACGCGGTCTCATGGTGTGGACCCAGCGCACAATTGCGGTCTCTTCTTGCTTCAATGAGGAAATGTAATCAGAATCCCCAGGAAAGGGAAACTGACGAGGAATGGGTTGCACCTTCCTTTACTTCTGTTTTCCTTTGGATTAGAAAACAACTTCGCAGATAACACTTCCTATGGGCATCTTTTGTTGTGATTCAGACTAAAGAAGGCTTTGCTTTTGAAGAAATAAATTAGCGTCTTTTTCTGTTGAGTGGGCGGCTATGGAGATTTTTGATAGCCTCTTAATACCAAAGTTTCCTTTAGAACTTTGTCATCATCAGTGCTATTCTGGAGGCAGCACCAGCCTGAAATTTTAAATATATGCGCACTCCGGACAGATGTGTTTCTTTGTGCTTATCTCCTGGATCCTACTCTTGCTATTTCCGTGGTCAAACGTACAAATAATATAAGCAAGTACAATAAGAAGAACAGATAATAAAAACATACCATACAGACAGATGCATCTGGAAAACCTCAATTCCGTTAACGGAGAGGCAATGTTACTGATCCCTTTGAACGCATGAAGAACAGGTTCAGAGATCTCATGGATTAGGTAGTGGACAGGATCTGAGGTTAGGAACTGGGGCCAGGACCAGCAGGCCAGCTGGTTTGTGAAGTGCTACTCTTAACCTCTAAAATGGGAGGGATGTGTTTGTTGGATACCTTAATTTTTAGATGATTTAAGGTGCAGAAACTTAAAACCCTCCCTTAAAGTTAGGATTTCTACCTGTCTATCTCTGAGAACAAAATGCTATGTTTTTCCTTAAAATTTTTTTTCTAGTTTACATGACACAGTTATATTGTACTGGTGGGTGTTTGCTTATTATAACTAAAAATGCACAGAATTATAATATGGAAGGGAATTTTTTCTGTAGGAGGTTGGTAAAGAACCCAGGAACTTTTAAGTAATCTAAATTGGAAATGAGGGATACTAATTTAGTGGTGGCATTAAAACTATTTAAAACTAATTGAAGTAGCTCCACTAAGGAGCATTTCTGATAGATTTTTTTTTTAAATGGTATTTCTTTATCTAAGAATGTATCTGTTGAAATTGCTGAGGCACATGGCACCTTCACAATACTCTATTATTATTCTGCCTGAGTAGGAGAGGAAATGAACAAATTTTTGATGTACTTTGGAACCCTGTGGATTGTTCAGATACTAAGCATTGTGAAATAGGGCATAAAATGAGTGGTAGCAAGTTAGTTCTGTGAACTGTTTGTCCCTTTTAGCATTTTTTTTTTTTTGCAGTTGACTAGAAATTTCCTTTTTCTTAATGGTTGTCTCTTCTGTTGGTAGAACTCAGGTTCATCTTTTCACCAAATGCCTAGATTGAGGCAAATTCAAATCTCCCATAAGACGTAAAGGAGGAGGTGCTGGTAAATTGCTCCATTCTTACTCATCTTTTTAAATTTGCTAGATTTGTGAATTATACAGAGCTAATTACAGGAGGGTTGGGTTTATGTTACTCAGTTCAAATTCCACTGCCACAGAGCTATTCTCTTCTGAATAATCATTTTATTCTGAATGGCTCCACTTACTGGTGGGTTTCTCAAAGTTTGGACCTCAGATCACTTAGATCAGCATTAAGTGAGGTTCATGTTAAAAATAGAGGGTTTTTGGGGCACCTGGGGGGCTCAGTCGGTTAAGCCTCTGCCTTTGGCTCAGGTCATGATCCCAGGGTCCTGGGATCAAGCCCCGCATAGGGCTCCCTGCTCCGTGGGAAGCCTGCTTCTCCCTGTCTCACTCCCCCTGATTGTGTTCCCTCTCTCCTGTCTTTCTCTCTGTCAAATAAATAAATAAAAATCTTTAAAATAAATAAATAAATAAAAATAGAGGGTTTTTGTCACCTCACCTCAGAATCAGACTCCTGGAGGTGGGGCCCTGGAATCGGTTTTTTAAACAAGTTCTCCAGGAATTTCTCCTGGGATAGTCAAGTTAGAGGACCACGGGCGCTGTGCCTCCTTCTCGCGGAGCATCTCCTCAGACCATCTCCTGAAATGGACAGCAGATATTTTAAGTAACAGACCAAGTTTTATACCGTAGGCTGCTAATAAAAATCTGACTATAACCTTCAGATATATAATGCACCTATAATAAAGGTTTCAGAAGAGCAGAGATTTTGGCTCATCATTCTATCTCCAGTGCCTAGAATAGTGCCTGGAGGAACTCCATTAAATATTTATAAGTGAGTAACATGGCAATGAGGCCACATTTTAAAACCTTTTCTTGTAAAATTAATCTTATTACTTAGTCACTGATTTTATAAATTAGGAGCCACATGTACTATGCCCGGTCATTTCTGTAAGTTTGGTTGGCTCTGAAAAAGAGAGAACCTTTCCCAAGCATAGCCTGCTCAAGGTGATTAAGCTGGAAAGAAGGCTCCTATCAAAATACTGCTTAGAAAAAAAAAATACTACTTAGAGATTCAAAATGTAAATTTAAGTCACAGTGTAGTGGTAAATTACTATGTTATCACGATCTCAAAATACCATTCTTTAAGCTATGATAAGCCCAGATAATGCTGTAAAAATTGGTTTACAAAAAAATACAGAAAATTGGTATGTTTTCCAGTTTCATTTTTCATCCTAATAAAATATGACCTTCATTCCTTTCTGTCAGAATCCAATGTAGGGCCCCATAAATAACAGTTTCTGTTATATAGTTGAGGGTGCTGAACAGTTAGGAGTAAAATTTCTAGAGGATACTGGGTTTGACCCCACAGTCTGTGACTTTGATCTAGTCCCTTAACATTTCAATGTCTCCGTTTTTCCAGCTGAATGGGAATAATAATAGTAGGTTAAGTTTAAATACTTCAAAGTGCTTACATAAGTTTTTGAGATATGTTCATTCAATAAATGGTAATTATGATGATAAGGAATTGGGGTATATAAAGATATATCAAACTCAAAAACTAACCCATTTAATTCTTGTACTGCTGCACTTGATGGTAGAAATCCATCACCCAAAGTCTCTATTTCTTGATACTAAATATGTTTAATTTTTTTTAAAGATTTTTTTATTTATTTGACAGAGAGAGAGAGACAGCGAGAGAGGGAACACAAGCAGGGGGAGTGGGAGAGGGAGAACCAGGCTTCCCACGGAGAAGGGAGCCTGATGCGGGGCTTGATCATAGGACCCCTGGGATCATGACCTGAGCCGAAGGCAGATGCTTAACGACTGAGCCACCCAGGCGCTCCTAAATATGTATAATTTTTAATTGGATAACTAACCATTAAACGTATCTAATAGACCATCAAGTATTATGTAAATAAAAGTTTTTTTCTAAATAAAGATAAATCTTGTCACCACTTTTAGCTTCATTGTGTATTTCAGAACCAAACTGCTTATCAGTTCATATCCCTTGTATTTTATTTATTTTTTATTTTTTTATTTTTTTAAGATTTTATTTATTTATTTGACAGAGAGAGAGAGAGAGAGAGAGAGCACAAGTAGGCAGAGAGGCAGGCAGAGGGAGAGGGAGAAGCAGACTCTCCACTGAGCAGGGAGCCCGACACGGGGCTCGATCCCAGGACCCCGGGATCATGACCTGAGCCGAAGGCAGCCACTCAACCGACTGAGCCACCCAGGCGCCCCTATCCCTTGTATTTTAAAGAATTGCATCTTTATGGTAGAAAAATTGAAATACAGAAAAGTAAAAACTATAAAATACTCATAAATCCACTACTTCAGTACATATCTCTCCAAACCCTCTTTTGTGTGTGCATGTGGCTTTTTGTATACAATTTTTGGCAACAAATATGGGACTTGCCATACATGATTATTTTGTAACTTCTTTTTTGGCTTAACATGTTACCATGAATCTTTCCATGTCTATATTGTCAGTTATAATAGTTTAATAACTGAATAAGATTCCATTTTATATGTCTGTGATAATTTAACCAATTAATTTTTATCAGACATTAGTTTGTTTCCTTTTCCCCCACTGTTATAACTCTGCAGTGAGTATTTTCCTATGTACACATCTGTGTATACTTGTGAGATTTTTTTTATTTCTGTAGAGTAAGTTTCTAGAAGTGGATTTGCAGGATCAAAGTACAGTTCATGCTAAGTGTAAGATTTTTGATACATATTGCCATTTAGAAAGGTTGTAGCAATTTACATCCTTACAGTCCTGGCTGAGATTTCTGTTTTCTTCCCTCCTTCCTTTTTTTGGAATGACTTAACCAGTGACAAACCTAGTGAATTATTATTATTTTTAGGAAGAAGAAAGGGATGTTAATGTGATGTGTTCAGGAGTGTGATCTGGAAAGTCAAAATTCGTACACCAATAATAGCGATAGCTAACATTTAGCAAGTCCTTTTGCACCCTTTGATAAACACTAACTCACTCAGTCTTCATAAAACTGTCCTTTTTTAGGTGAATATGCTTTGGAAACTGAGGTACCAGCAGTGAAGGAACTTAACCAGCAAGTGGCTGCCCAGCTGTGTACCTCCAGAGCCCAAATTTTCAGCTACAATGTGGCTGGACTGCCCATTCCCTGGACACGATTTATAGGCATTAGGGCATTTTTACATTCCTGATTTCAGTTTTGGAGTAACCTAGAGGTTCCCTGATGTGTATTAATTTACAGATTTGAGTCCCTCTCATTGAGAAGTGAGTTGTGTAAGTTAGCTCACAAATAAGCCTTGTCTGCTGTCTAGCATTCATCTCTCAAAGCAGCTTGTTATCCTTTCCAGTGTGGTGGTTTTCCTAAAGTGCCTCTGCATGAAAAGCAGGGTTAGAGTCCCAGAGAAGACTAGTGAAATTTGAAAAGGCGGCTCACTTGTAATGTGTGGCCTTGCCTTGGAAAGGACTACATGTGGATGTATGATGAGCGAGACGGCTGGGAGTCTGTCCAAACATTCCCACATTGGCCAGTTTGGAGATTTGAAGTGGCCTGTGGAAGCTCACTGCAGGAATGTGAAGACCTCACTGGAGAGAGATGTCACGGATCCATTGGGAGATTGTTAAAAACAAAAAACAAAAAACCCAAAACCTTCTATTAATAAATGTGATGGTACAATATCATTAACATTTTGTTGCCCTCCTAAGGTGAATTTGAAACAGGTTAATCTATTTGAATTCATCAGTGCTCTTTTGACCTTTTTCTAGTAGAATTAGTAATTGGCTGCTTATCTTACTAGCTTATTGCCCAGAGAGAGCATTGGTGACATTGTTTGGGCTTAAGCTCTCTGGCCTGAGTTTGCTTCTGCTGAGATAGGACTGTCACAGCTCAGTTTTAAGCTGGTCGCTAAAACCCATTCTCACTGTTGCATGGTGTGGGGCTCCACCAAGGTTGTGTGTGTACTGAGTACCCTTCACTCTTGGTGGAGTGGTAGAGCCAGGACTTGAACTGAAGGGTATCATGGAGTTTTGGATTCAGCTGAATAAGACTGTGAAATTAACAAGGTCATAGCAGTTGGTCAGTAGTTGTTGTTTTTTATCCTTGGTGGTTAAAATTGAACGTCCTCTCCTTAATACAGGAGGGCAGTGCTTTTGATCCTCCTGCTTTTTTTTTTTTTTTTTTAAGATTTTATTTGACAGAGAGAGACAGCAAGAGAGGCAACACAAGCAGGGGGAGTGGGTAGAAGCAGGCTTCCTGCTGAGTAGGGAGCCGGATGTGGGGCTGGATCCCAGGACCCTGGGACCATGACCTGAGCCGAAGGCAGATGCTTAACGACTGAGCCACCCAGGCGCCCCTGATCCTCTTGCTTTAATGGGCATTTCGCCTTGTTTTTTTGTCAGTGATGGTCTTGTTCATCCTTGCATCTTGCCTGCAAGTCCGCCTGGTGACTGGTGGTAAGGATTTGCGAGACATGGATACAGCTCATGGAAATGAATGCAGCCAAGTGGCTTTTAGTCCCATGCTTTAACCAACCTAGTTAAGGAGGACACTGATTCTTTAAAGATTTTATTTACTTATTTGAGAGAGAGCGAGAGAGAGGGCACGCTTGCATGTGCATGCATGGGTGGAGGGGCAGAGGAAGAGGGAGAGAGAATCCCAAGCAGACTCCATGCTGAGCGGGGAGCCCGACGTAGGCTCCATCTCAGGACCTTGAGACCATGACCTAGAGCTGAAACCAAGAATCAAACGCTCAACCAACTGAGCCGCTCAGGTGCCCCAAGAAGGACACTGATTCTTATGATAAAAGCATTGGAAACAAGTTGCTGTGGGATCCATTTGTTTTGTCTTTGTGTGCATGCATGTATGTAGGGCTAATTATTTTTCTTTGAGGCAAATTTCCTGAGCAGTTATATTGTTCTAGCAAGGGCAGTGTTTTGTATTGTAAGCCGTTGTATAAACACACGCACCATTCCTGTATGTTATCTATAATAATAAGAGTCTGTTCATTGTGGATCCAGTGTTTTATAAAAATCCATTTCTGCTGTAAACTTAAGATAATAGATTTTGAAAACAAGTAATCTTTCAGTTTCTGGAATTATTTAAATTCAACTGCTCCATTCTGGCAGAATTGAAATATTCACCTTTTGGTCACTGACATATAACAGGCTAGTATAGCTGTATGGTGAGTATGAGAGAAAGCTTTAAAAATACCGATCAGTGGCCTTCCTGGTATATACCAAGTTTCACTGAGTAAAGGTCCCCTCTTTTATTTCTCTTCTCTCCTTTGCTTATGATAAATAATTACTATTAAAGAAAGTCAGTAAATGATAATAAAATTATTATATAGGTAGTACTGCTTATTTCCAGATACCTTCAACACAGTCATTAGAATTTTTTTTTTAAAGATTTTTATTTATTTATTTGAGAGAGAGAGAATGAGAGACAGAGAGCATGAGAGGGAAGAGGGCAGAGGGGGAAGCAGATGCCCCGCTGAGCAGGGAGCCCGATGCGGGACTCGATCCCGGGACTCATGACCTGAGCCGAAGGCAGTCGCTTAACCAACTAAGCCACCCAGGCGCCCTAGAATTGTTTTAAAAATCTTTAATTGATTACAAAAATTGAGGAGCAAGTGAAGGTGGTAGAGAGGTTGCTAGAATGTAAGCTTCAGGAGGGCAGGGAGTTTTGTCTGTGTTGCTCACTGCTTTATCCCCAGGACCTTTATCCCCAGGACCTGGATGCTTAGCATTTGCTTGTTGGCGTGTTGAGTAGATTAGTGTTCAGGGACCTGATTGCGACCAGAGTCACCTAAGTTCCGTGAGTACTGGAGAGACAGGTGAGGAATAAAGGAGACAGGCTGGTTTGGATTTTATTCAAGCAGTAGAAGTAGGAAGCTAAGGTAAGTTTTAAGCAGGGGAGTCCCATGATTTGCTTTTGTCTGAAAACATCACTCTGGATGTCATGAGAGTGGGGGTGCCTTGTAGGAGAGCAAGAGAGAAATGTTGAATTGGCTCTACTTTCTGTCATCTGTGGATGTTGACGTTTCTACCTAGCCTTGTAGTTTTTCTTTACCATGAAGATACTCTGAGGTTTCAGAGATGAGGTGAGATGAATGGTGATTGGTGGTAGAAACTTTTTGAAGTTCTTGTAAGACTACTCTTAATATTGACCAAACCAAGCCAAACAATGTAAAATAAAGATCAGGAATTATTTAACTTTTTAAGCATTAAGTCAACTGAATAACAGATTTCTGATAAAGGTTGTTTATGTTTCTTGGTGAAAGAAACTTTAAATATAGGGAAGTGAATCCTTAAAATAGGTGTTTTATGAGTGTCTATAGGAGCTGTTCACTCTGAGGAAAATGTAATCTGTAAAATGCTGCTATTGTCTGTCCAAGCTGGTGTTTTAATTAGTATCAAAGGGAGGGAAATACTGCCCTAATTGTAACCTTACATTACTTCCTTAGTTCAATTAGTTTTAAACCACAGTCATTATCTGTTATCTTTAGTTGTTTTAGTCTCATTAGATGAAGTGATACTGCAGTTGTGATTTGGTAATTTAAAAAATAACATGTGTTTTTCTCACTCCAAAAGCAATATGTGTTTATTGAAGGAAACTTTTGAAAATATAGATAAGGAAGAAAAAAGTGGACCTAGAATCTCACTGTCCGGGGATAATGACCGTTCATACGCTGTGAGAGGTCAGCCTGCTCAAATTTCTCAGCAGGTTGGGTATGTGAGCTTCTCAGTCTGGGAGACATGAGGGCATGCTAGGGACCTGGGCACTGAAGATGGTCCATAGATGGGGCAACCTGCGGCCAGTCAGCCTACTCATTCGTGGCCCTGGGAGGATGCATGTTGGTGTTACTGTACCTTCTAGTTCTTCAAGAGAAGCTGGAAGTCTGGAAATACGGATTCAATATGAAATCTCCCAATTTTTATGTGGGCTACAATTTTTTATAAACACACTGGGATTCAAACAGAGCATACCCAAGGGCTGAATTCAATCTTCGTTGCCTTGCCAGTTTATAATCTCAGTACATACAGTCGTGTAGCCTGTGTTTTTCATTTAATATATTGGAATAGATTCCAAGCCTCAATAGCCCACCGCTGCCCTCGTATGTTCCCCTCACCACGACTGGGTAAAACCATTTAAGAAAAATCTTTTTCTTAAGTTTTATTTGTTTTAACTTGGATTTTTTGCTACTACCAATGAGTTTGAACATTTATTAAATGCGTCTTGGCCTTATACAAATTTATTTGGTAACCAACCACCTTGCTAGAACTCTTAGTTCCAGAGTCTTTTGGTTATTTATTCAGTGCTTCTCAACCTTTTTAATGTCCTATACAATTAGTACGACATTATTCCTGGTAATTATCATTAATGGCAGGTATCATCCCCCAAACCTGAGGGCAGCAGTGCCTTGAGCATGCCTGTGACCCATTTGAAAGTACAGTACTTGGGAAGTTCTGAGTTTGGTCAGTGGTTCAGTGAACGTGCGCATGCGCTCTACATCTGGGCACAGCCTTGAACCAAGACAGAATCTCAGCCCTCTAAGACCCTATGGCTTTTTTCATTTCTCTTGGGTTTTTCACATAGACCATCATATTTGTAAAAGACAGTTTTTATTTCTCGAATGTATAATTTATTTTTAGCTTGTATTTCTTATTGATGTGAACTCCCAAAACAGTGGTGAATGCTCCTTACCCTCTAATCTCTTAAATTCAATTTTAATTCTCTTAAGTTCTTCTAAGCTCTAGAATCCTAGCAAAAGTCTAAGGTAGACCTTATTTTGATGATGAAAAAAACAAGTACAAAGCTGGGACTGTGTGATGGGAATGTTTGGAGTGTCTGACCCACACAAAGCCTTTAACTGCCCTTTAACCCACACATCCACTCGCCGCCAACTTCTTCTTCCCCATAGGAGACACAGAGGATTGAACCAGGTTTGGGGACCTGACCCAAGCTAGCCCAGTGAGTGTTCGTTTCCTGGAAATTTGAAATTGGGCCCAGGACAGAGGGGTTGGAGCCTCACATGCCCACGGCCATAGGGTAAACACTTGGGACTTCAAGGCAGTTACGTTCTGCTGTTGTGTCTGGGGACAGAGAAAGGTGGTTTGTAGATGGAGAGCATAAAGCACGGATCTGGAGAGAAGCTGAAAGAGAGAACACTACCCGAGTCTCTGATAGCTTTGAACCTTCTCTTCATTCGTTTCTGGGGCTGCCTGCATTCCTGTTCCTGTTCCTTTTGGTTTAAGCCAGTTGAGGTGGGAACTGTTATGGTGATTGACGGTTCTCCTCCTTCTCAGCACGGTATTCTTTTTATAATACTACCTTGTCTCTTACATTTCTTCTGAGGAAGTTGTGAATTTTTCATTATTTTTTCCATGTAATAACATTGAAAATTAAGGACTGGAAGAAACACAGAAGTACACAATTTAATTCTGGTAATCATGATTTTATTGGAAAGGCCATTTTGCAAATGTGGACGCCATTTTCACCTCTTTTAAACCAGTTCAGATCTCTAGCTGAGGGAAAATGGGATGGAAGAGATTTGGAATGTACTTCCAAATGTCCTAGAATTTCATGGTGTTATTTCCCTTCACATACCTGTAACATTGTGGCCTCATGCAAAAAAATGATACTAGAGATATTCACAGTGTGTGTCCATGTAGGGGACAAGTTTGAAGTCTGTTCAAGTGTGTTCTGTTCAAGCCCCTGAAACAAGACTCAACTTTAATATCTAAATACCAAGAAATTGAGCCACAGCTTAATTTACCTGGGATCTTATTCCCTTAGATTAACTTTCTGCCTCATGGTGATATCAGTCCTAAAAACTCAATGCCTAGTTTACCTAGTCCATTATCCTAAGGAGTTGGGTGAGGAGGGAAAACAGAAAAATGAAGGGAAGAGAAGGAAAGGATTGTAGTAGAAGGAAGACAAAATTCAGTGCTACAGTAGTCCTTTATAACTGTATTTGTCTGAATTTTTTTCTTTGCAGACTGTGTTAAGGAAAAAAGGAAAATGTGTTGACTCACATACCTGTCAAGTCCAAGGGTTCTGATTGGCCTGGCTTGATCACATGCCTGAGCCCGTCCTCTTGGCCAGGGGAGTGCAGGACTCTCATTGGCTGTCCTGGGCTTTTGGGTCCATCTTTTGTACCAGTTGGTGAGGTTGGTACCTAAACTCCTGGAATTAACAGGAGGGAAAATGGGATCAGTTGGGAGAAGAGAGTGCTGAGCAGGCAAACACATGCCCAACACACTCATCATAAACCATGAACATATGGAAGGGGGCTGGTGGTGACCCCTTTTCTTCTTAAATGATAGCCTTTAATAAAAGCCTTTAATAAAACGATACAAAGACATCAAAGCAACCAAAAGTATATATGAGCATTCTTCTCAATAAAGTTTGCTTTTTAAATTTAAATGGTCAATGTACTGCCTGCAGAATTTGTGTTGTTTCTCACTCATTTTAGAACTAAATATATTTTACTATTCTCTGATTTCTCTGAATGGAATGAACTTTGGGAGACTCATCTGTAATCTGGTTAGATCAAGTTAAATTTAGAACTGTGGGCATTATTGTCACCAGTTTGGCTGCTTCTATAATTGCAGATTTTCTCAGTGCCTAAGGTGTGTTGGTGTTCTGTCTTGGCTCGTACTTGGAGGCTTTTTTAACTTCTGCTCATCTGGAACTGCTGGAAAAACATGTATCTACTATGGAAAAGTTGGAGCTGGAAAGGGATATCCTTTCTTTAGTCCTCTGCTTTTTTTTTTTTTTTTCATTAGACTCCAGGAAAGATAGCAACTTGACCTTTTTCAGAATGGGATGGGCCTATTTTTGAGATTTCTTTTTTGTTGTTGTTGTTCTAAGAGACTGATGACAGTAGGTGGCAAGAGCTTATGATATCTCAAAAAATACGTTGCATGTATTTTTAAGCTTCTGTATTGTAATTTATTTCACACGCTCCCGATTACAACAGTTCCATCCAGAAACTCTAGTTCCTGGTCCTTCTTCCCTTTACCTCAGGTTGTTCATTTCCTCCTGGTTTCATTTCCTTCTCTGTGCACCTGGGAACTCCACGTCAGCGATTCCCTAGTCCTGTTGGCCTTCTGTCATTTCTACCCTGCAGACCCCCATCGCTAGACCAACCCAACTATTTGTGCTCTGTTTTCTGTGTTTGTGCTGCTGACAGTTGGCTGAAGAGAAGCGAACAAACTTGTGGACTTCCTTCCCCACTTAGCGGTGACCTGCTAAGTAGTCTTTCTCAGCTTTCTCTCCCTTCCTCACCAGATCTGCCCTTTTCCTCAAGCTTCCCCCAAGGCTTCCGAACCTTCACTTTCAGGAGTAATTCTGCCTCCCGTTTGGGCCTGCTGCCCACTTCCCCAGCAGCTCTTGTAAATCTGTCTGACTCACGCTTACTCTTTGCTTCTTGCGATAAGGGGAGGAGGAAGAGGTGGGTGTGTCCTTCCCTTCCCTGGGTTCTAGGTGCTGTTCTTTTCTGTTTCCTCTGAGACTTAGTGCCATTCTCTTGCGCTTGTTCCTTCACAGCTAGTCCTGCTTGACTGCTGGTGCCAGGTGGGAGCAAGGAGGACACCAGTGGCCGCTGCCTGTCCTCAAGCTATTTATCTTTTGTTGGGACAGACATACATACCCCCCCAAAAAAACCAAAAAACCCCACCCCGCATAAATAAATGATTTCCAGCTTTTGTAAGTGCTATAAAGAAAGGTTCAGGAAGACCTAATCCAGTCCAAAGTCCAGGGAAGATCTGACGTGTACTTGGGGTCTGAGTTACACACTGGAGTTAATCAGGGAAGGGAAAAGAAGTTTCCCAGGCCCAGGACCCAGCATGGGAGCAGGGCCCACGCCATGAAGGAGCACAGCACATTTGAGAAGAAGACCACCATGGCCTCTAGGAGGAACGTGGAAAGGAGGTGAGGCCAGCCTGGGCAGGGTGTCAATCCCAAACCTCCCATCTGAGTTAAGCTTGTTCTCTGCCTCGTCTGCCCCATCCTTCACCTGGTGCTCAGGTTCTTCCCCCTGATGCTGTACCCCGTCCACCTGTTGGCGTCTCATGCCATCCTCTGACAGCCACATTTCTTGGAAGAGTAGTTTTATGTTGGGTGTCTTTACTTCGTTCCCATTACTCTTCAGAGCAGGCTTCTGCCTCTACCCCTCCATTGTTGAATCCTGTGCCCAAGTTTCCGTCCATGAGTTTCTTGACCTTCCTCTGACTTTTGACATACTTTTTTTTTTTTAAGTTTTATTTATTTACATAATCTCCACACCCAACATGGGGCTCGAGCTCACAGCCCCAAGATCAAGTGTCGCATGCTCTTTTGACCGAGCCAGCCGGGCGCCCCTCCACGCATTTCTTCTTTAGAAACACTCTTCTACTTCGGTTTTCCCTGCCTTATGCTCTGTGTATTTTCCTCTCTCTTACATCTAGGACTTCTTGCTCTCCTTTGAGGGCTCCTTGTCTTGTTATGTTGCTGTCTCTAGAGCTGTTATTTCTACCCTCTTCAAGACAGTCATCTCCATTCTTAGACTTTTAGCTACCACGAATAAATCCCGTTTTCTGTGTATACCTGGAGTTCTGTCTTTTCTTCTGAGTTCTAACCCTTTATCTACAGCAGTTATTTATTGAATACCTACTAATATCAATAACTATGTCAGGTATTCTATAGTATAATTTTAAAAAAGTGTACTTAGTTTTTATGCCGGGTTCCTGACACAGAGCTCTTGAAACCTTTGGAATTTCCTGAGTGGTAGGAGGGTCTTTTGTTATTCAAAATGAGTCCCTTTAGACCTTGCCTGAGTTTATGCTAATGAAGTGACTTCTAGCCCGTCCCATCCCCACAAAGGGGAGGGGGGACTGGAGATTGAGTTTCATCACATGGGCAGTGATTTAATCAGACATGTCTGATGAAGGCCCATATAAAAATCCTAGAATGGTGAGGTTTGGACATCTTCTGGTTTGGTGAACATTTAGAAGTGTAGGTGGGTGTGATGAGGGAGCAGAAGGCAAGCTGAGGACAGTGCACAGGCTGACACCCCACAAATCACCCCTCCCCCATGGGATATGTGGGACATTCCTCAGGCACTCCTGGCTTCCCCAAAACTAAGGGAAGGAAAATACAAATGGTTATCTAAGAGAGTAATCACAGTCTTGCAGGACATGAGTCTCCCTCAGTTTACCAATGTCTTCGTGATATGCAAGAAAAAGCATTCTTAGCAGTAACCTAACTTCCAGAAACCCAAAGACTCAATTTCCTGGAGCCCTACTATCACCCTTCCCTCCATAGTGATGTGGGAAACAAAGGTAGAAGGGAGTGTAAATAAAATAAAATTTCCTTATAACCTGCAGCCCATTGACAAATACTTGGGGTAGGCAGAGTATATAACCTTCCTCCTGGAAACTCCCAGCTGTCTTAATGTTAATGCTTTGCTCAAGGGAGAAACAACCTTATCTTGATAATGGCAAGCCCTCCAACATCCTGAGAGTCTCCTTGAGCATATGAAAGTCCTTTTGTTCACCTCCTTTTGTCCTTACCGCCCCCAACTCCCAAGTGTATAATCAGCCATTCCTCACAACCCCCGTGCCACAGCTCTTTCTGCCCACAGGGTCCTGTCCTGGTGCTTTAGTAAAATCACCTTTTTGCACCAAAGAGGCCTCATGAATTCTTTCTTGGCCATTGGCTCTGGACCCTAGCCTCACCAACATTCCAAAACAACTCCAGGTGGGTGCCTTAGTTCACTGAGGAAGAGAGGGCATGGATGCCCTACAACCCCCCTCCCCCATGCTTTGCCTGTGAGTCTCGAATTCAGTTGTTCCAGAGTTGTATCCTTTATAATAAAACTGATTACAAGTATAGTGCTTTCCTGAGTTTGGTGAGTAGTTCCAATGAATTACTGAACCTGGGGGAGGGTGACGGTTGTGGGAACCCCCGAATTTATAGTCTGCCAGCGGAAGTGCTGGTAGTTTCGGGGGGTACTCAAGACTTGTGCCTGGTGTCTGAAGGGGGGCTGAGCCCTTCACTTTTGGGGTCTGTACTAACTCCAGGGAGATAGTGTCAGAATTGAATTGTAAGACACTCAGTTGGTGTCCGAGAGCCGTTGTTAGAACTGATCGTCACACTATAGAGTATCTAGATCTCTCTATGGAATAGACTCAGTGCCTATCTGTAAGACAGATACATGGACAGGCAGTTGCAAGTTAGCCATGCAAGCCAGCAGCCTGGACTTTTTCTGTCTGATTCTGAAGTTGGTTGCTGGATTCTGTCAATTCTCCTGCCCCGAAACATCTTTTTTTATATTTTTTTAAGATTTTATTTATTTATTTATTTGAGAGAGAGCAGGAGCTGGCGGGGAGGAAAAGGGAGAGAGAGAAGCAGACTCCCTGCTGAGCAGGGAGCCCCACGCTGGGCTCAATCCCAGGACCTCAGGACTAGGACCTAAACTGAAGGCAGCTGCCCAACCGACTGAGCCACCCAGGCGCCCCCTCCGAAACATCTTTTGAATTCATCTCTTTCCCTCTGTGTCCATTGCTGTTGTCTTAGCCCTAAACTTCATTATTTTTCATGTTACCACTTTGCTCGTACAGATTGGTCTAGGCCTAATCTGTTCAGTGTTACCTACCCATTGTTGCCAGAGGAGTATATGGAGCGTATTTGTACATCTGCTACCTCAAAATAAAATCTTTCCCTGTGTGTTCATCTCCTGTGGTGGTAGGTTTCACACTTTGGTATGAAGACCTTTGTATACTCTGACAAGTTATCGAGGACCTCAAGGAGCTTTTCTTTTTGTGGGATTTTTTTTTTTTTCAATCTATCACTATTTGCCAGATTAGGAAATAAACTGAGAAATTTACAAAGTATTAATTTATTGAAAATATCTGTAATGGGGCACCTGGGTGGCTCAGTCGGTTAAGCGACTGCCTTCGGCTCAGGTCATGATCCTGGAGTCCTGGGATCGAGTCCCGCATCGGGCTCCCTGCTCGGCAGGGAGTCTGCTTCTCCCTCTCCTGCTCCCCCCTCTTGTGCTCTCTCTCTCACTCTCTCTCTCAAATAAATAAATAAAATCTTAAAAAAAAAAAAAAGAAAATATCTGTAATAAACCCATCACATGTCTACATGAATAATAGACTTACGAAAACTGTTTTACAAAACAAAAACATTTAGTGAGAAGAGCGCATCGTTTTACATTTTTGCAAACCTCTTTGAATGTCTGACTTAACAGAAGACAGCTGGGTTCTCATATCTGTTCCTGCAGTCAGTCGGTTGCAAAATGTTTTGGTTGAAGTAGTTGAAAGAAATCTGGCCTTGCACAGATACGTAGTTGGAAAAACGAGGAGCCTTTTGATGGCGTTTTCAGAAAATTGTGGTTATTCTTTGATACTATTACCAAAACCTGACACCGCCACTTTCTTCGGGGTTAGTTGCGTTGTGGAATCTGAAATTATGTTAGTGAACTTTCCATACTGCCTTACAATAAAATCTGTTAGTTCATCTTGCAGTTTGGATGGATATTTCACTCCTGTGTGATTTTGTAATATCATGTGTTGGTCATTTGGAAAATATTAGTTCACCGAGTTATGTAGATCTTTCAAACACTGGTATGTTTCTTTAAACAATACCGCAACATCCCATTTGTTAATATTAGCACCCATCTTGGGGCGCCTGGGTGGCTCAGTCGGTTAAGTGTCTGCCTTTGGCTCAGGTCATGATCTCTGGGTCCTGGGGTCAAGACCCCCCCCCCATGGGGCTTCCTGCTCAGCAGGGAGTCTCCTCCTCCCTCTCTCCTTCTGCCCATCCCCACCACTCATTCTCTCTCTCTCTCTCAAATACAGAAATAAATAAAAATCTTTATTTTTTATTTATTTTTTATTTATTTTTTTTTTAAGATTTTTTTTTTTTTTAAAGATTTTATTTATTTATTTGACAGAGACAGAGACAGCGAGAGCAGGAACACAAGCAGGGGGAGTGGGAGAGGGAGAAGCAGGCTTCCCGCTGAGCCGGGAGCCCGATGTGGGACTCCATCCCAGGACCCCCGGGATCATGACCTGAGCCGAAGGCAGTCGCTTAACCAACTGAGCCACCCAGGCGCCCCTAAATAAAAATCTTTAAAAAAAAAATAATAGCACCCATCTTATTAGAAAATTCTCTAAATGTCAGGAAGCATTCTAACTCACAATGCCCAATACTAGTTTTCCAAATTAAAAATTTTTGCCCAGAAGCTCAACTTTTATCATTAGCAACAAGTACTGTAGGCTCACTTCATTTTTGAGAAATCATCTGCCAAACACTTAAGTCTGCATAAGTATAATTATGTAAGTATAATAAGTATAGTTTTTTTTTAAAGATTTTATTTATTTATTTTATTTATTTGAGAGAGATAGTGACAGAGATAGCGGGGAAGAGAGGGAGAAGCAGGCTCCCACTGAGCAAGTAGCCCAACGTAGGGCTCGATCCCTACGTCATAATTTCTAATGACCTCCCAAGGACATTCTGAAGTGAAACCTGATTTTTTTTTTTTTTTTTTTAATGTGAGCGTGTGGCAGTGAGGACAACATGACCCACCAGGACAGTTTTGTGCCACTGGTAAGATGGCAGCCCCTTACCCAGCCTTGTTTTTGTATCACCACAAATATAAACACCATGAAAAGGGAAAATAACGTTTGGGCACTATTATGAGAGTAGTTTTGACCTTCCGGTCCCTTTGAAAGGGTCTTGGGAACTCCAGGGATCCAGGGGCCACATGAGAATTGCTCACTTATGGGGAAAAATGTAAACCTTTTGCGCCCAGTCTGATGAGGGCTTGCTTCATGCTCCGTCCCTGTTGACCTTTCTAGTGTCTTGCTCATCTTTTCTGTCTATACCTCCGCTTTCCTGACATTGGTCACCTGCACCTCCACGTGTGGTCCTTTTGTCACATGCACTTCCCTTCCTTCACATTTCATTTCCCTCAGCCTAGCATATTGCTGTTCCTCTTCCTTCTGCCTCTTGCCATTTGTCGCTGGCTTATCCTTCTGGGCCAGACTGGGTCTCATGGAGGTGGGAGCTGCTGCCCCAGCTATTAGTCATTTTCCCTTTTTCCCTTTGAGTCCCACCCTGCTCCCAGACTTTTGACTGTACCTCTTCCCACCCCTTTTCTAGATCTCTCTGGTATATAATTCTCAATTACACAATCCCGTCATAAGAGGAAAGCATTTCACATTTTCTTTGTGACTTAAGTGTATTCATATTAATGTTTTGCATGTTGAACCTTCATAGGCCTAATTCAGTGAAACATTTCAGTGAATAGGTGGTAGGATATATAGAGAGAGCCTCCAGAGTCTTCTGCTATCAGAAATGACATTAAGGGGCGCCTGGGTGGCTCATTTGGTTAAGCGACTGCCTTCGGCTCAGGTCATGATCCTGGAGTCCCTGGATCGAGTCCCGCATCGGGCTCCCTGCTCTGCAGGGAGTCTGTTTTGCCCTCTGACCCTATCCCTTCTCATGTGTTCTCTCTCATTCTCTCTCTCTCAGATAAATAAATAAAATATTTAAAAAAAAAAAAAAAAGAAAGAAATGACATTAGGTCTAGCCCAAGGAGTAAACGGATTTCCTCTATTTTTTTTTTTTTTAAGATTTTATTAGAGAGAGAGAACAAGCACAAGCAGGGGGGTGCTGCAGGCAGAGGGAGAAGGAAAACAGGCTCCCCGCTGAGCAGAGAGCCCTATGGGAGTCTCGATCCTAGGACGCTGGTATCATCACCTGAGCCGAAGGCAGACACTTAACTGACTAAGCCACCCAGGTGCCCCCAGATTTTGCTGTCATTTGTGGTAACAAAAACATTACAGATGACATATTGGGTAGCTGAACTTAAATAAGAAATTCTTGAGTTACCACAAAAATAGATAGGAGTATTATAACATTATGAAATGAAATTTGGTATAAATGAGCATTTATCATATAGGCACATTTCAGGGCTTTAGGTTGCCTTCTAATTCTAGAAGGAGCGGGAATTGTCTGTAAAGGATTGTTTAGATACGGCCTAAAATTCTTTCATATTCTGAGGTCCCTAGCTCTAGACAGTTGTAGCAATGCTGGATATACCAGGCAGTTTTGCCTGTAATTGTGTTCATATTGGTTTTGTTATGAAATACATTACCTTCTGGATTTCTTCTCAAGTTTGAGATTTAGTTTACAAAACCATTAACTGATACACAATTATTTTGTAAATTATGGGTTTGAATTAGATGGGCCTTTAAGCCCTGCCTTTGCTGGTAATTGTAACCTCTTGTAATTCTGGTCAAGATGCATTCTGGACGCTCTTGGAAATAGTCGACTGAGTCACAATATCCTGAATAGTCTTTTGTCAGATTCAAAAATGTTAGAAAAGATCTAAGTGGGAATGATAAGATGGCATTCACCCATCTGTTTTTGGGTTTACTTCTTTGTGCCATTCATACCTGATTAAGAGGCAAGTTTTAGAACCAAGAGTTACCTAAAAGATTTGTGCAGACAATGGGGATTGGAACTTGAAAGTGACATATCAAAGTGTAGCTACTAGTGTTTTTTTAAAGTCCTGAGTTAGGTAATTGAGCAAGATTTATTGTTATTTCATGATTGAGAGGCAGTATAGCAAACCAATTAAGAGCACAGATTCTAAAGCAAGCCTGCTCAGCTATTGACTGCATAACCATAAGCCAGCGATTTCACTTTTCTGTATCTCTGTTTCCTCATCTGTAAAATGGGGTGGATTATAGTTTTTGCCTTGTAGCGTTGTTGTGAGGATGTGAAAGCATCTAGCACAGTGCCTTGCTAAATAGTAAGCACTTTATAAGAAATGACTATTACCATCATCATTTTTTAAAAAAAATTTTATTTATTTGTCTGACATAGAGAGCACAAGCAGGGGGAGCAGCAGGCCGAAGGAGAGGGAGAAGCAGGCTCCCCACTGAGCAAGGAGCCCGATGCGGGACTCGATCCCAGGACCCAGAGATCATGACCTGAGCTAAAGGCAGACACTTAACCGACTGAGCCACCCAGGTGTCCCACCATCATTATTTTATCATCATCTGTGATCCAGTCCTGGATTTATAATTTAAGACAAAAATGAAGGTGTTATGTAGTCTTATTGCCAGTTGGTTCTGTGACCTCTTTTAATTTCTTAGTTGCTCTTTTTGTCCTGTGTAAGGTTGGCATTTGTCTTAAAGCTTGGTAGAAAGGAGAGGACCAGACGTGTGGCCGGTTTAAAGTGCTTTCATGTACTTAAAAAACATAATTAAATGTAAGAATTCTTAAAATCCAACAACAAAAAGAAACAACTCAATTTTTAGAATGGGCAAAATACATGAATAGGCATTTCTCCAAAGTAGATACACAAATGGCCAACAATGCGTTCAGTCATTAGGGAAATAGAAATCAAAAGTGCCACCTAACACATATTTGGATGGCTGTCATGAAAAAAGGAAAGGGGCTCATGGGTGGCTCAGGCATTAAGCATCTGCCTTCGGTTCAGGTCATGATCCCAGGGTCCTGGGATCGAGCCCCGCATTGGGCTCTCTGCTCCGCGGGAAGCCTGCTTCTCCCTCTCCCACTCCCCCTGCTTGTGTTCCCTCTCTTGCTCTGTCTCTCTCTGTCAAATAAATGGATAAAATCTTTAAAAAAATGAAAAAATGGAAAATGACAAGTGCTGTCAAGAATACGTATTGGAGAAACTGGAAGCCTTACATGTGGTTGGCAGGAATGGTGCTGCTACACAGGAAACAATTCTGTGGCTCCTCAATAAGCTAAACATAGAGTTATCATATGGCCTGGCAATTCCATTCTTAAGTATATACCCCAGAGAAAGGAAACACTGTCAAACAGAAACTTGCAGAAGAATGTTCATTCATCATTCACAATAGCCAAAAAGTGGAAACACTCCCAAATGTCGATCAACTTTTATCAGCGGACAAATTGTGGTATATGCATACAACAGTATTATTCGGTCATAAAAAGGAATGAATGATACCTTCAACAAAATGGATGAACCTTGAAAACATGGCAAGTGAAAGAAGCTAGACACGAAAGACCATGTACTGTATGATTCCGTTTAGATGAAATACTCAGAATAGGCAAATCTATACGTACAGAAAGCAGATTGGTAGTTGCTGGGGGCAGAATATGTGGTTTTCTTTTGGGATGATGAAAATGTTCCAGAACTAGATGTTGGTGATGGTATTAATATATTAAATGGTGAATGTACTAAATGCACTGAATTATACACTTCAAAATGGTTAAGATGGTAATTTTTGTTATATATATTCATTGTTTTAATTTAATTTATTTTTAAGTAAGCTCTCTGTCCAGTGTGGGGCTTGAACTCACAACCCTGAGATGAAGAATTGCATGCCAGCCAGGCACCCCTCTATTTATAATTTTAAAAATGGAAAGAAATTAGAGGTAACATTTAGTTTACCTTGGTGGCAATTTTGTCAAAATATTTCCAAACCATTTTTTTGTAATTTTAGAATGGGATCATACTCAGTTCATATATAGTTCAGTGAAATGTATCATAATTATTCTTGTGTAGATCTAGAAGAGGTAGAAGACGAAAGCCATGAGACTTTTGATACCCATTCTTTCCTTACTGCAGAGGTTCTTAGAGTGTAGTCTGGAGTTCCTGGCGCTCACTGAGACACTTTTAGAGGGTCTGCTGGTTCAGGTTTTTTCATAGTGATAGTTAAGATATTATTTCTCCTTTTTATTCTACTCTGTAAGTGTACAGCGTAGATTTCCAGTGGCTATACAGTGTTTATGACATTATCCCTTTGATGGCTAATGGGTTATGGGCTTGTAAATTTCTGTTTCTTAAAAGTTTCTAAGGTAAGCTCTTAGGGATCCTCAGTTTTTTTTTTAAATTTTTTTTTTTTAAGATTTTATTTATTTATTTGACAGAGAGACACAGCGAGAGAGGGAACTCAAGCAGGGGGAGTGGGAGAGGGAGAAGCAGGCATCCCGCCGAGCAGGGAGCCCGATGCGGGGCTTGATCCCAGGACCCTGGGATCATGACCTGAGCTGAAGGCAGACGCTTAACGACTGAGCCACCCAGGCGCCCCATGGGATCCTCAATTTTTAAAGAGTATAAAAGAGTCCTGAAGCCAGAAATTTAGAGAACCAATGTCTTAGTGAAAATGTTACATGCTAATAACAAAAAATTACGTATGAAGGGCCCTGTGTTACGCATTTTTGAGAATAGAGAGAAAATAAATTGTCAGCCAAATGACTTTTTTTGAGTGTGTGGTGGTTTTATGTCTTCATTGCTCAGAGATTATTAGATTTGGAATAAGGGTGTTCTTTTCAGGACACTGTAAGTCACCAGTTTAGGAAAAGGATCTCAGTTACTGGTTAAGTTTATGGTTTTGAACACCTTTTACAGTAGGAATGATATCCGATATGGTGATTACACTTTAGCATATTTGGTTCCCTCAAACTTTTTTTTTTTAAAGATTTTATTTATTTATTTGAGAGAGCACAAGCAGGGGGAGTGGGAGAGGGAGAAGCAGGCTCCTCGATGAGCAGGGTGCCCGATGCGGGGCTCGATCCCAGGACCCCGGGATCATGACCTGAGCCGAAGGCAGACGCCCAACCAACGGAGCCACCCAGATGTGCCCCCTCAAACTTTTATAATCTGTGATGCATTCGAAGTATAATAAATAATTTTTACTGAGTGCTTACTATGTGCAGGCAGTGTTCTAGGTGTTTTCCCATGTAATGACTCACCTAATCCTCCCAACAACCCTACAGAATAGGTGGGTACTGTTATAATGGTTAGTTAGCTTACCTGTGATTCCACAGCCTGAAAGTGGTGGATCTGGTATTAGGACCCACACAGTCTGGCTGGAGTCTGCACTGTTAACCACTATGCTGTATGCTATCTCAGCCTCCGTGTGTGTATAGTACTAGCTCGATGGGAATACGTATAAGAAGCTCCCATTTGGGAGGCTCACAGTTCTACCTCTTTGTAGTACAGTTGACCCAACATGAACAGAGAGGGGTTAGGGGTGCCAATCCCTGCACAGTCGAAGATCCACATATAATTTCTTTTTTTTTTTTTTTTTTAAGATTTTATTTATTTATTTGACAGAGACAAAGCGAGAGCAGGAATACAAGCAGGGGGAGTGGGACAGGGAGAAGCAGGCCTCCCGCTGAGCAGGGAGCCCGATGTGGGGCTCCATTCCAGGACCCTGGGATCATGACCTGAGCCGAAGGCAGACGCTTAACAACTGAGCCACCCAGGCGCCCTCCACATATGATTTCTGACTCCCCGAAAACTTAACTAGAAGTAGCCTGTTGTTGACTGGAAGTCTTACTGAAACTATCAACAGATTAGTAACATATATTTTGTGTGTTATATATATTATATACTGTATTCTTAAGTCAGCTAGAGGAAACAAAATGTTACTGAGAAAATCATAAAGAGGAGAAAATACATTTATGGTACTGTACTGTATGGGAAAAAATCCACACGTAAGTGGAACCACGCAGTTGCAACCCTGTTGTTGATGGGTCAACTGTATTGCATGATGGTGGTGATGGAATTGGGAGGGTCCTGGGTCTGGTGCCTAAGGGAAGGGCTCCAGCAAAGAGGTAGTTGGAGGAGAGGTGAGGAGCTGTGGGGGCCAAAGTCATGCCCAGAGTGCTTCTGGTCCCAGTTGCTCGTTGGACGTTTCTTTTCTTAGAGACTGGCTCAGCTTATGGCCTCTTAGATCATCTCTTCCCTTTTCTGTGGCCCTTGGGAACAAAATAGATTTTTTAGTTTTCTCCTAGTCTCTGTCTTTGAGGCAAACACTTACATTTGAACTTCTCTGAGGGTTTTTACTACCAACTAGAAATGAGAAAAAAGATTGAAGTGGGGAGGGTATTAAAAGGTAACCTTTAGAAAAGTAACTTAGGGGCGCCCGGGTGGCTCAGCCGGCTAAGCATCTGCCTTCAGCTGTGGTCATGATCCCAGGTTCCTGGGATAGAGCCCCGCATCAGGCTCCATGCTCAGCAGGGAGTCTGCTTCTCCCTCTCTCTCTGCCCCTCCCCCTGCTCTTGCATGCACACATGCGTCTTCTCTCTCTCTCTCTCAAATCTTTTTTTTTTTTTTTTTTTAAGGAACTTAGAACTAAATAGGAACAAATGTCAGTGCTGACAGGGGTCTTTGGGATTCAAATAATCAAGGTACCTCTCTAAGATGGTAATTTAGCCTTGGTGTGGGCCTCGGTCTAGGGTAGGCTCTCTGCCGGGCAGAATAAGCCAGGCCTCTAGCCCTGCGCTAGAAGGCGAGAATGTCGACAAGAATCTGCATTGGGAATAGAGGATGTGCCTGCCCTCCTACCTCCTACTGTCAGCCTTAATACCACAGGATCCCTTTCTGGCACCAAGACCCGTACTGGGATGAAGTCGAGTGCAGGGATGGGGCCTGGGGATCCACACAGTTTGTATGAAGGGGAGGCTCCATTAGTGTTAAAAATCGGGCATTAACAGTACTTTCCCTTTCCAGTTGTACTTCCAGTAAAAGATATTCTTCGCTCTGTAGCCATATCCGTTACTCTGTCCTGAACGCCTGGTGCGGGAAAGCCTAGCTCTGCGGGTGGCAGGCCTGGATCCTCCCTGTGGAGCCTAGAGAGCCTGGGCCTGAGCCTGCACTGGAGTTCAGCAGAAATGCGGGAGCGGGCAGTACATGGTTCCTTCTTCCTGCTTCTTGGAACACTTGATTGAAAAAGTTTTTGAAGCTGAATCCTTAAAAATAATACTGCATGGAATCCTAAAGATACAGATTGGAGGGGGCCCAGCCCTGGGAGGGAGGAGAGCCCATGTTCCCTGTCAAGGTTCCTTTTCAATCCTTGGTGGCCACGGAGTGTGATCCAGTTGTGTTCATGACCACTGTCTCAACATTGTGGGTGGTTTGTATAGATCAGAAGCAGGGAGAGGAGGTATTTTGAACTATTATTGTATCTGCCTGGAAAAGGGTGGTTTGTGCCAATATTTTCATTTAAGCTTTCATGTTCTTGTATTTATTTTCTACCGTTTAATTTTTTTTATTACACAAGATAACATGTTTATGGTATTAAAATCAGAGTGGCTTCCTAGTTACTCGGCTGCCCGAGTCAAAAGCTTATCCCTCGGGGCGCCTGGGTGGCTCAGTCGTTAAGCGTCTGCCTTCGGCTCAGGTCATGATCCCAGGGTCCTGGGATCGAGCCCAGCATCGGGCTCTCTGTTCAGCGGGGAGCCTGCTTCTCCCTCTCCCGCTCTGCCTGCTTGTGTTCCCTCTCTCACTGTCTCTCTGTCAAATAAATAAATAAAATCTTAAAAAAAAAAAAAAAAGCTTATCCCTCATCCTGAATTCCTTAAACCCCTTGTAATCACACACTACTGATCCGGCTTAGTACTTGCTTCACCAGATCCTGCCCCACCCCACCCCCCACCCTCCACCCCCCACCCCCCACCCCTCCTACCCCGCCTTGGACCTGGCTCCCTCCAGCCAGTTTGCCCTCCTTCCCACATCTTTTTCCACTAGAACAATAGCTTTCAAGTTTTTTCTTCTTAGGACCACTTCGTACAACTGAGGATCCCCAAGGAGCTTTTGTTTACGTAGCTTCTGTTTATTGATATTTACCACGTTAAAATTAAACCTGAGAAATTACTCATTTTTAAACTTTTCCATTCATGAATTCACTTAAAATGAATAAACTCATTACAAGTTAGCATAAATTTTTAATGGCAGTAACTTTCTTTTTCAAAACAAAGACTCATCGTGAAAAAAGTGGAATTGTTTTTGCAGTTTAGCAGCTCTCTTTAATGCCTGGCCTAGTAGAAGTCCCCCGGATTCTCATCCACTGCGTAAATTCCTGTGTTTATTGCGGCAAACTCTCAACCTTGTTAGACCCAGCACACCCTTTTTCTGATGCCCCCCGTTATTCTCATGAAGTTAAATACACACAGTTTCAAAAACATCAGTGTAATGCCCTAACTACTTTTGGGTGGGGGGGGCGGGCAGAGAGAGAGAGGGAAAGAGAGAGTCTCAAGCAGACTCCCCGCTGAGTGCAGAGTCCCAGGCAGGGCTGATCTCACAACCCGAGGCTGTGACCTGAGCCAAAACCAAGAATCCCACACTTAGCTGCTTAATCGCACTTAACAGATTAATGGACTGAGCCACCCAGGCACCCCCACCCTAACTTTTTTATAAAGAGAAATCAAAGTAATTTATACTATTTGAGTGTGTCAGAGCTCAGGCCTGACTACACCAGAAGACAGAGGGGGGGATGCTTACTGCAGATGCACCTGCTGCAAATGCACGCTGAGTGAGGTGATTTAGACATGCAGAAAGGCATCATAGTTAATGACCCGACTTTGCTGGAATTGCGAACAATGTTTGGCAAAGCTCAAAACGGTGTTCTCTTGAATTATACTCTTAGCAAATTGAATGTATGGTAAAACCTTGCACAAAGTCTTGTGTGTTTATATGTAAAATGGAATTTGGTTCTAGGATCAGATAATTATAAATGGATTATTTCCCCCTCTACGGGAATGTCTAGAGACATTAGTAAGTTACATGGGATGATTCATTGTATGGGACTGTTCTGAGCTACCTGTTACTTTTTTTTTTTAAGAAGTTATTTATTTATTTGAGAGAGAGAGGAAAAAAGCATGAGTAGAGGGGAGGGGCAGAGGGAGAGGGAGAAGCAGACTACCCCTGAGCAAGGGGGTAGGGTGGTGCTCAATCCTAGGACCCCGGGATCAAGACCAGAGCCGAAGGCACTTAACCGACTGAGCCACCCAGACGCCACTGAGCAGCCCGTTAAATGCCAGCGGTGCCTTCCAGTGAATGTGACAACCAAAAATACTACACATTTCCCAACATCCACTGCGGAATGATACACACCTGTTGAGAACCACTGGTTAATGGAATCTTGGCTAGGTTTAAACAATTTTTTTTAGGGGCGCCTGGGTGGCTCAGATGGTTAAGCGTCTGCCTTCGGCTCAGGTCATGATCCCAGTGTCCTGGGATCGAGTCCCGCATCAGGTTCCCTGCTCGGCGGGAAGCCTGCTTCTCCCTCTCCCACTCTCCCTGCTTGTGTTCCCTCTCTTGCTGTGTCTCTCTCTGTCAAATAAATAAAATCTTCTAAAAAAAAAAATTTTATTTTTAATGTTGGGTCATTATTTTAAAAATGACATTATAAAAGAATTTCAAAAAGGGAGAATAAGTGCCTGTAATCTCACCACCTAATATAACCAGTATTAATATTTTGTTCCATTTTTGTCTTGCCTTTTTTGATTTTTCTATAGGTAATTTTTCCCATTCAAAATAGGATCATTTATAAACTGTTTTTTTTCACTTGTCTGATGCTACTTGATTTTACCTAATTCGTACTTCTCTTTTAAAATCATAACATCATCAAAGGGCGCCTGGGTGGCTCAGTTGGTTAAGCGACTGCCTTCGGCTCAGGTCGTGATCCTGGAGTCCCGGGATAGAGTCCCGCGTCGGGCTCCCTGCTCAGCGGGGAGCCTGCTTCTCCCTCTCCCGCTCCCCCCTCTTGTGCTCTCTCTCTCTCTCTCAAATAAATAAATAAAATCTTAAATAAAATCATAACATCATGTTTATTCTTGATTTGATCGTAAAATTAGCATAATCTCTTGTAAGGTGCGAACAATGCATACTCTTGTCTCCTTCTGACATTAAAAGTGGTGCTAACATTAGGACAAAGTGTGGAGGGGTCAGAACAGAGCCTGGATTTGTAGGGAGTTGGGTGGCCTTGAAAAGTGACTTACCTCTCAAACTCCCAGTTTTCTTGTCTTTAACAGGAATTAGAGATAATGTCTGTAAAGTTCCTGCCCCAGGGTAGAGGGAGATCCCTGTCTGGTCTTTGGCCCCTGCTGATCTAAGTGGACTGCAGGCTTCTGGAGGGCAGGATGGGTATCTTACCCTTTTTTGTCTCTAGCATTAGCTCAGTACTTGACTCATCGATCCATCCAACTAATGGATGTGGCAAAAATTTGTTACTGTGTCTGACTGTGAATAAGCTTTGTTTTCTATCATGCTTCTGCTTATACCTCCATCACAGGAAAATGACATCTAGTCTCTAGACTAATGTCTCTAGACATCTCAAACCTCAATAGATCTTGCCCCAAATGGGGTCATTCATTAGTTCAGGATAAAGATGTTTCTGAGGGGCACCTGGGTGGCTCAGTCGTTAAGCATCTGCCTCCGGCTTGGGTCATGATTCCCCGGTTCCTGGGATCAAGCCCAGTGTCGGGCTCCCTGTTCAGCAGAGAGCCTGCTTCTCTCTCTCCCTCTGCTGGTCCCCCTGCTTGTGCGCACTCTCTCTCTGTCAAATAAATAAATAAAATCTTTAAAAAAAAAAAGATGTTTCTGAAGTTCTGGGCACACCTGATTGTTGTATTTATGTCTAGATACGGCTTGAATGTTGTTATTACTCAGTATTTTGGGTTAATTGTTTGATTATGCCACCCTGCCTTTGACACGTGTAATTAAATGAGTTTGTATTTAGTGTGTTCCTTAAGCCAGGTGTGTTTACCTCAGAGGCTGTTGAAGCCTTGAAGTCATGTCTTTAGGACTCGTTGGTACCTTTAAGATATCTTTACAGGTATGATTTTCTTCCATTGTGGATCTTTTTTTTTTTTCCTTTCAAAAATTTTGTTTTCAGCCATTAAGATATGAGATTTAACAGTTCAGTCCCCTTGAATTTTTTTTTTTTTAAGATTTTATTTATTTGAGAGAGAGAGAATGAGAGAGAGCACAGAGAGAGGGCCAGAGGGAGAAGCAGACTCCCTGCCGAGCAGGGAGCCCGATGCGGGACTCGATCCTGGGACTCCAGGATCATGACCTGAGCCAAAGGCAGTCGCTTAACCAACTGAGCCACCCAGGCACCCCCCCTTGAATGTTTTAATGTGTTACTATTGGAATTCTGAATAATTTAATTTGAAAAATGAATTGACTGTTCTTAAAGTTTCTGGATTCTGAAGGGCCCAAGGCATAGAGGCAGAAACAGTGGTTCTCAGCCTTTAGCATGCATCCGAATTACCTGGAGAACTGTAATAAAACAGGTTGCTGGTGCCCACCTGGTTTCTTATTCACTAGGTCTGGGGCAAGAATTTGCATGTCCAACTAGCTTGCGATATATGCCTATGAGGCAGGTCAGGGACCAGACTTTGGGAACCACTGGGCTGAAGTGTTTTAAGTCAACTAAAGGTGAGAATATGGAGGGAGGTGATGGGGCCCAGCGTGTTTGTGTTCCCTGAAGATACTAGAATAAAAAAGAAAAACTGGTTTTGGAACGGAAGGAAAACATGGTCATAAATCCTTAAAAATACCCTGTGGTAGTTGTAATGGTTGTTAAAATTAAGATAGCAAAAGAGGATTGGGAATAACTTAGTTTTTAAAAGTTTGTTTTACCTTTTAAAAAATAAGAGTAAAAAAATAAGATTAATGTAATGCATGTTCACAATGGAAAGTATATATATACAGAAAATTTTCTATTCTAGAAGAGAAATTTCCTTACATTATAATTTTATCGTATGAAGATACTCTGTTAATTTTTTGGTAATTTCCATTCAGTATCTCTTTTATGCTTAGAACTTTCGATTTTGTTTTTCCCCTCAAAGTTTTGATTAGCTAACAATATATGCTCATTATAACAAAAGAAAAAGATCATAAAGAACACTTAATCTTTCCAGACACAACCGCTTTAGCTTCCTGCAATTTTACCATTAGAGATCTCTTGATATGAAGATAACTTTTGATACATATTATCCTGACCATAGGGTTTTTTTTTTAAGATTTTATTTATTTATTTGAGAGAGAGAGAGAACGAGTGGGGGGAGGGGCAGCGGACAAGGAGAAGCTGGCTCCCCACTGAGCAGGGAGCCTGATGCCAGGCTCAATCCCAGGGCGACCTGAGCCAAAGGCAGATGCTTAACCGACTGAGCCACCCAGGTGCCCCCTGACCATAGGGTTTTATTACCTAAATTTTTTATGCAGTATCTTTTTGTGTCATTAAATGTAATTCTGAAGCAACTTTTTTTAGGTACAGAGAATCCTAATCTGATAAGCATGATTTATACCTACATCTTTTCGGACAGCGCCTGAAACCTCCCATCCTTAGGATGAATTCCCTGAAGTGGAATTGGTAGGTCAAAGAGCAAGTAAAATGTAAGGCTCTTGATACACTTTACCAAATTATCTTCAGAAAGGGCTTACTAGGGCGCCTGGGTGGCTCAGTTGGTTAAGCGACTGCCTTCGGCTCAGGTCATGATCCTGGAGTCCCGGGATCGAGTCCCGCATCGGGCTCCCTGCTCGGCAGGGAGTCTGCTTCTCCCTCTGACCCTCCCCCTTCTCATGTGCTCTCTCTCATTCTCTCTCTCTCAAATAAATAAATAAAATCTTAAAAAAAAAAAAAAAAAGAAAGGGCTCAGTAATTACTGCCCAGGCTCCAAGTCTACACTCATTGCCATTTTAATATTTGCCAGCTTGATAGGTGAAATATAGTATCTCTTTGTTTTAATTCCATTCTTTTGAGGATAAGAAGCTTAGCACTTTTTTTCATGTGTTAATTGCTCATTTATATTTCTTCTCTTTTGAATTTCTGCCCTTGTCCTTGTCACATTTTCTTCTTGAGTTAATCTTTTATTAATTTATGTGAGCTCCTTATACTTAGGGATTTTAATTCCTTTTGTCAAATGCTTCAGATACTTTTGACCAATTTCTTATTTGCTTTTAAAACTTGTGGGATTGTTCTTTTTTAGAAGTGTTTAAACCCCCTCATCCATCACTGTTTCCCATTTTTAAGGATTTCTTTCCCATGATGTTAAGCAAGAAAATTCTCTCCACGATTTTATAAATGTTAACCCTGATTTTCTCCTGGTACACTTTCATGGTTTCGTTTTTTCACTGGAATCTTTAAACCATCTGTAATTTATTTTGGTGTGAGCAAATAAATTTATTCTATTGTGAGCAAATGTGATTTACATCTTTTTTTCATTTTTACTGTTTTGTTAGGTAATACATTTTCTTAACATTTAATTATTCTGGTCACACTATGCAAACAGGCAAATTTAGGTAGCAAGTTGGAGATAAGCATTAAGTTTTCACACTGCTCTGAGGAGCACTGGGAATTCCGAGAAGCCTTTGAAAGGGTTTGCCATGGGGATATAGAAGTGGGAGAGCAGGGAAGAGCTGGGCAAGTGTGGGCGTTTATAGCTCCAACTTCTAAGAACTATAGACTTAGATGGTCAGCTGGGCACCTGCTAGGCAGATCTTGGGTAGAGCTAATAATAGGCTGTTCAAAATTAACATGGTCAAAACAGTTTTTTTTTTTTAAAAGATTTTATTTTTAGGTCATCTCTACACCCAACATGGGGCTGAAACCTACAATCCCAAGATCAATAGTGACATACTCCACTAACTGAGCCAGTCAGGCGCCCCCAAACAGAAATCTTAATACTATCCCTACCGTAATCTGTATACCCCAAACCTTTCTCATCTTAGTAAATGGTGCCATTAGCCATGCATGTGTGCAGCACAAGAAAGTGTCGCAGCTGTCCTTTATCCCTCTCTTCTCACTTCCTGTCTACTCCATTGTTAGGTTCTGCAGGCTTTGTGTCCAAAATATATCCTGAATCTGACCCCTCCTCATCATTTCCACGGTTAAAACATTAGTCCTGGCCACCACTGTCTCACATGAGTATCTGCCATGAACTCCTCGCTGGTTTTCTTTCTTTTTTTAAAGATTTTATTTATTTATTTGACAGAGAGAGACACAGTGAGAGAGGGAACACAAGCAGGGGGAGTGGGAGAGGGAGAAGCAGGCTTCCCGCAGAGCAGGGAGCCCGATGCGGGGCTCGATCCCAGGACCCCGGGATCATGACCTGAGCCGAAGGCAGACGCTCAACGACTGAGCCATCCAGGCGCCCCCCCTCGCTGGTTTTCTTGATTCCACTCTGTTTACCTGGAATCTGTTCCCCACAATAACTTCCACAGCATAAATCAGATCATGTCCTTCTCTTGCTTAAACCTTTCAGAGACTTCCCACACTTAAAATCCAAACCTCACTTAAAGAGTTACTTGTGGTCTGGATCTCTTGCCTCCAGTTTCCTTTCTACACTGCCCTCATTTATTTACTTTGTACCAGCTAACCTGGCCTCTTTCTATTCCTTGAACAGCTTCTTTTCTTTCTTTCTTCAGATCTTTGCATTGGCTGAAACTTCTCTGGAGCCACCCAGAAAATACCCAGTGTCTTGTTAGAGAGGCTTTCCTTCTACCCAGGCTTGCGAAGAAACCCCAGGTACCACCTCCGGTCATCACCCACCTCATTTTCTTTGGAGTGGTTCTCTGTATGTGAAATGATCATATTTATTTTTTTACTTATTTATTAGCTGTCTCCTCATTCTAGAATATAAACTCCCTAAGAGCATGGACTCTGTTTTGTTCCCTTCTCAAATTCCCTCCCCTTAGCCCCATGTCTGACTCATGGTCCTGGTAAACGGTACTGGGTAACCATTTGCGCAACTGCTCCCTTCTTGGGGCCCAGCCCACACTTAAGAGCAGCTCAGCTTTTATATCTTGAGCTTGTGCGAAGTTTTGTTTGCAGAACATTTTCTTTTTTTTTTTTTTAAGATTTTATTTATTTATTTGAGAGAGAGAGAATGAGAGAGAGCAAGCACATGAGAGGGGGGAGGGTCAGAGGGAGAAGCAGACTCCCTGCCGAGCAGGGAGCCCGATGCGGGACTCGATCCCGGGACTCCAGGATCATGACCTGAGCCGAAGGCAGTCGCTTAACCAACTGAGCCACCCAGGCCCCCTGCAGAACATTTTCTAGGTTAACAAAAGTTTGAAGATAATTTACTTAGAAGGTGGGAATTTAAGGATATATGAGAAAGAAAAGATTTTATGGAATTTAAGAAACAAGAGAGATGAACATAGGGGAAGGGAAGGAAAAATAAGATGAAAACAGAGAGGGAGACAAACCATAACAGACTCGTAACTCTAGGAAACAAACTAAGAGGGTTGCTGGAGGGGAAGAGGGTGGGGGATAGAGTCATGGGGGGATGGGCATTAAGGAGGGCACTCCATAGAAAGAGCATTGGGTGTTATGTGCAACTGATGAATCACTAAATTCTACCTCTCAAACTAATAATACACTATATGTTAATTAAATTTAAAGTAAAAAAAAGATTTTAATTTGACGTTTGTCAGAGCATTCCATTTGCTTCTTAAATATGTTGGTGTATGATTCCTGACTTTTTAACCTGAAGGGGTGAACATGAGAACAGCATATGATTTTAAACATTTCCTGCCCAAGAGTACTTTTTCTTTACCTACCAAATTGCAGACCATAGATTATTTTTATCCTGTAATTAGGAAGATTATGAGATTATATACTCCTATGTTTACCCTTTTTAGAGTGCTTCCTGAATCCCAAGCCAAAGCATTTAGATAGCTTTATTGTGTAAATATTTGTGTTCCAGGTGTGCTATTCATATAAATGTATGTTCCCCTTGATCTATACGTAGATGCGTATTATTTTTGTGTTTTCTTTTTCCTCATTAAATTGTAAACACTCGAATTTATGACTTCTATGCTTCCTTTTTTTTTTTCTTATGCTTCCTTTTTAACTCTGCACTGTACTGGAATTCTGATGTGTACCAGGTTGCTGTTCCCTAAACGAGTTGTTTTTTGTGACACTCGTCCTATGATAGTTCAAGTAGTTTAGTTTGGCTACTGTGTTAATTAGGAACTCCTCTTAGTTGTGTTATTACTTTCTGCATTTTAACCAGTAAGTACAAGGAGATTGCCTTTTGTTTTTGCTTTATGTGTTTTCATCTTATAGTATGGGGAGTATGAAGATTACAACTGTTGTTTTCATTATGGATTATGTATCTTATGAAAATAAATTTTTTTTTAATCACACGTAACTTTTTCCTTGAAATGGTGCTTTATTAATTTAGTGACTTTTCCTTGCTTTTTGTGTTTTTTGGTGGATCTTTACTCATACTTGAATTTCTTATTTTAGGTGCATTCTAGCTAGCTTGGCCTGCTCTCCTTACAGCAGCCTGTTGTTTAATAGATATACTGTTCTTTTGCATTTTATTGCTTCTAAAGCAGGTATCTCCGAGTTTAAAAAAATAACTTATAGTTCATTTTTAAAACGTGAGATATAGGGATGCTTGGGTGGCCCAGTGAGTTAAGCGTCTGCTTTCGGCTCCAGTCATGATCCCAAGGTTCTGGGATCGAGTCTCACATCGGGCTCTCTGCTCTGTGGGGAGTCTGCTTCTCCCTCTCCCACTACCTGCCACTCCTCCTGCTTGTGAGCTCTCTCTCTCTGACAAAGAAATAAAATCTTTTTTTTTTAAATAAAGTGAGATATAATGGCATATAATGTTATATTAGGTTCAGGTGTAGGACATAATGATTCTTACAGTTCATTTATTTCAAAGGAAATGGGTAGATTTCATTCCTCTGGACATTTCTTATTAGCTTGTATCCTGTGGAGTATTTTCATTGGCGCCATATGTTGAGGGTTCTTTCAAGGAAGGGAATTTCATGTGTCCAAGGGTTGAATGAGAGGTTGTCTCCACATGTTTGAAGTACAGCAGGTTGGCCTGCCCAGACTTTTGGGGGAGAAAATGAAGCAAAACAAAACAAGCAATGGACAAATGACTTCTTGGTTTAGGGGCCACAGTGTTATCATCTGTCTGTTACAAGATTAAGTTGTAAACTCTGGAGTGGGCAGAGCTAGGGAGAAGGTTATTTTCTTCTACCTCCTGCCCATTGGGGTGTGGTGTTCTTCTGTATATCAGAAATTTTGTCAGGGGCATATGAATTAGTCAGCTTTGGCTAAATTACTCACCGGTAACAATCCCGAATCTCCGTAAACTGCAACAACAAAACTTTACTTTTCACATTAATGCTTTTGTGGGCTTCATTCCAAGACCCAGTGTGGAAGAGTGAAAAGAGCCATGATAGAACCTCCCCTTGGTTCCTAACGCTTCTGCTCAAAAGTGCCATATGCCCTTGCTACTCATACTTCATTGGCCAGAGCAAGTCACATGGTCAAGCACGGCCTCAGTGGACAAGAGGTGTAATCCCATGAGGGGATGGCAGGTAGGGAAGGATTGGTTAAGGGAAGAGCAACAAATATTTTGACAATAATATTGTCTGTTGGAGTATATTTTGGATATAGTGATGTTACGGAAAGGTTTCCTACTTTGAGGGGTGTTCAGAGTTGGAAGTGAGGGCAGGAAGGTTTGCAGCCCATGCTCTGAAGCCCCTTGACAATGAGAACTGACTAGTGAATGTCTTTATTACCATTTTGGGGACCTCACCTGATGGTGGATCTAATACATGATAGCTTCTTAACAAACGTTTATTGAATTAGTGGGCAAAGAAGTCTAACAATAAGAAAGTTCTTTTCATTGTAGTGCTTCCTATAGCTTTGCTTGAGACTGTTTTATGGAGTAGTTCCTATAAATAGCACCTTTCAAATATTAAATGAAAAAATGCTTTTTGGGAGATCATTTTTGTTGTAAAAAAAAATTTTTAATGATCTTTCTAGAAAATTTGAAAAATGTGTATTAAATATAAGCAAGGCAAAGATCATCTTCTATCTGGCAACCCAGGACCACTACTGATCATGTTTATTATATACCCTACTGTAATTCCTTTTCCTCTTCTTTTTCTCCATATAGTTTTTGAACAGTGCCATGTTGATAGTCCTGTTGTAATCACTTATTTTTCTCCTTTTTGCAGTATCTCTTGCTTCACTTGTGAATCAGCAATTCTAAGGGGCATGTAACTTTCCTTGTTCTCGTTCTCTCTTCTCAAGTCTGGACTCCTCCATATGAGCTGTACACTCAGTCACAAAAGTTACCTCCTATTTCTGTCCCCTCTCTGACCATAGCAAGAGTGGAAGCGAGCAGAAGAATGATGAAAGGTGTAGGCCTGAAAATTAAGGGACCAAGGTGATTTTCAGACTAGACAATCAGCTCCTAGAGAATCAAGCTCTTTTCCTCCCCTCCCCCCTTTTTCTTTTTTCTTTTTCTGTTGCTCAGAGATCACTTGTTCCTATCTTGGAGTTTGCACAGTCTTTTGAATGACCTGAAAGTCAAGAACTTGATAATAAATTGGTTTTAGTCCTATCATCTTTTTCTTACTGATACCTTAGAGAAGTTTAATGTGAGTCATTCAAGAACTTGGCCCCTGCCTGAACCTGTCTTGAGTGCCTGCTTTATCTAAGGTTGAAGCATTTTTTAGGCGGCAACTGATCTTTTGTAGGCAGGCCACTGAACACGTTCACCATTCCTTGTTCTTTTGAATCATTAATCATCTTCCCTCTGAGCTCTGCCAATGGGGCTGGATCTTGAGCCATTTGGCCCTTCACAATGTGGGGAAATCCTCCCCGCTGAGGTGAATGCATGAAATATTTCTTGTCTCAGTATAGACTGGAGAACTGGTTTGTCTCCAATAATGCACAGATTGCATTCCTTCTATGTTACTAAAAGGTACCTTTTGTATCCGTTTATAAAGAGCTCTGATCGGGACTGTAAAATTACTGTGCAGATGACATGAATTAACCTATTAAACTCTTTGGAATTACTCGTGGTACTGAATGTAATTTCTGAATATTTTGAAATACCAAGTGTAGGCTCAGCTCAATGGCCAGTTTTTGAGTTTTGATGAATTTCTCTATTTTAGTTGTTCTGGTTGCTATCCATTTTAGAAACATTCACTCTGCCAAATAGTTTAGCAGTGTGTGCAGAATGACAGCTTAAATAATGTGCGTGTTTGCTGTTGAAGCAGATGCCTCTAAGTAAAGCTGCCTGGATCAAAGAGAGAAAGAGTCTCCATGTAGTATCTGTTAGAGACTAATGGGAGCCCTTCAAGTTATTCTTTGTTTCCTATCCTAGATTGTAGTTTTCTCTGTTCTAATAAAGGATTTTGATTAGTTCTGTGTTGGTAGCATGCTAACTTCGTAAAGAAATGTGATTCAGTAATAATTTTGCGTTTCCATGTGACTACTTATGTAATCTGACATGTATCTCCTTTAAGAAAAGTGCCCATTGTTAAGGTCAACTCACAGGTCAGACATTAATCTTGATTGTCAAGTGCCTCCAATCATTTATGGAGACTAAAGAGTTCTTGATGGCACTCATCTGAGTACTGAGTCTGCTGAATAAAAGACAGTCAGGGCTTTGGTCTCTTTTGTGTTGCAGTTCTTAGCAGGATCCAAAAGAATGAAGTTTTCCAAAGATGGAATAGCATGATTTATGAGAGTATTTATTAAGATATAGGTAATATGTTAAAAATTAGCTTTATGTAGTTTGGTCTAAGGTGAGCTCTTAGAAACTGATGAAAAGGATGGTTTAAAATAAAGCTAAGCTTTATTTAAAGTCTGGATTTGTGGGTAGAAACAATTTCCCTAGGGTATTCCATAATTCCCTTTGATTAAATTTCAGAAAGAGTGTCTATTAGAATGGAATAAAAAAAATAATCATTCTTTCAAATGAGGCTTAATTGCAATGACATAAACAGGAGTAACCCCAACCTTAGAGACAGGTGATTTCTTAAGTCCACTTTTTACTCTAGTGTGAACAGAAAACCACAGGGTCATTTTGATTGTTTTATAACTCTATAAAGAATTTTTTACATCCTAGTTATATTCTCTTCCTTTTGAATTCTCAGGTAAATAAGTCCTGAGCTGGTGGCTTATAAAAATAGGCTGGTTCAGAGACACTTTATAAAAAAACTAGCTTTCTTCTCTTTTTCCAATTAACCTTTCATTATGAAAAATTCCAACACCTACAAAAGTGAGGGGAGTATAAACCCCATGAACCATATCCATTACCCAGCTGTGATAGTTATTAACTCTTGGCCCATCTTGTTCCATCTCTCCCTCCTGGCCCCACTCCAGATTATTTTGAAGCAAGTTCTGGACATATCGTTTCATTAAAGCGAGTTGCTTTTGATAGTGACAGTCGAAGCCACTTTCCTTTTTGGCATTAGCACAGATGCCAAAGGCTGAATAGAATTTATAAGACAGACTTTGCATTGAAGAGTTTACCTTTTAAGAAAGGAGCTCCTATTTTCACTGGATACTTTCTTCAAGTTTCTCTTGTCTTTCAAATAGAGGTGTATTTGCAAAGTTCTTAAGTTCTTATCTGTTTGGAAATTCCTGTAGCAAGTTCAGGTTTAGTCGTCCCGTACTGTTTTGGCTGTGACTTATCTAAATAGTATTGAAGGGAAGAAAGAATTATTTCACCAAGAGTTGGCTTTGAGACGAGTTAGATATATTCAGTGTATTAAGGAAGTGCCCCTTAATGTTGTAATCATATACTGGCTTTTAAAGGTACCTCATAATAATGGCTCTTAAAAAGTACAAATAAAACACTTAAAGGTGATCTTTTGTCCTTGCCAGATAGTGGGACAATTTAATTCCTTTTTTGAGGCAAAATAAAATTTTCTTTCAAGTACCTGAGATCTGCAAGTATTGGTTGACTCATCCTTTGTTTTTAAACCTATTAGTTTCCCCGGGCCAGTGTGTTTTTCCGTATATGTTGACCTTGCACTTTAAACTGAATTCCTTTTGTCCTTTGAATGAGGCATAAAGCTTCAGTGTATATTGGTTTCGGGTGAAAAATAGAACTTTAACTTTTTCTGTGATTTCTGAAAAATGTCAAGTGGCTTTAATAATAATAATGATAGTTTCTCAATTTACTCCTAAAAAAAAAATTAGACTCAACAGATTAAATAGAATGTTTTCTTTCTAAAACTAAAGCCAATTTTGCCTTAACTGTTGATTCTTAGAGTCGAGTTCTTGAACACAGGTAACTGTGGGGTTCACTTTTATATTTTACATTGTTAACCATTATAGAGTACTCGGTGACTTGGCATATTGGATGCTGGAAGTACTGGACTGAGCTAGATCAGGAATCTAATTTGCAGTGTGATTATGCCTCTACTTTTCTTCAGTAGCTAAACAGAAGTAATTATATTTACATTTTACCTATTTCGCAGAGATGTTGTTAGAAATACTATAATTAGATTTTTTTTTTAATTTGCAAAAATATTTGAGTTGCTTCACAGATAGGTGCTATATAAAAGCAAGGTGTTATTAACATCTCATTTTTCTTGGTTTGTGCTTTTGACGCTAGAAACATATTGCTTTTTCTCTTTTGGGGTACAGGTTCTGATACATGTTTTGAAATTTGTTCTCTTAATGTTCTTAGCAGCTGAGATGCTATAAAAGCATTCTTGTGTCCTATTTTTAATACACAGCGATGAGTCTGGATAGATGGCAAAGTTAATGGCAAGGCAATTGAACTGTGCTAAGTGCTCGCCTGCCTATCTTTCTGGCCTCTCCACTTTCAGGGTAGAGTTACTGTTTACAGTGACACGTTTTGCTCTCTGGGACTGCAAAGTCTTGAATCCATTTGCCTTTTGCCTCATTGCCTTGAACTCAAATTTTGTTTTATTTCCCTCTTTCTATTTTGTATCTTAAATTTCCGGATGGATGATCTGGTTGGTTAACTACTGGAGGGAAGATGAATGCTGTCTAATAAAATCAGAATGAGATTCTTCCCATAGGGGTCATGAATTAGGGAGTCCTAGAACTAGTAAGTGAGCAGATCTGATCCTAAAGCCAGCCACCAGACTCTCCAGTTTTCCTAGACTCTCATTGTGTGTTTATGGGTAAAGTTGTTCTCTTTAGCTGGTCTGGGTTGTTTTGTTTGTCAGTGGCCAAAATGGTTGATTTTCCAACACCATTTGGACATGCTTCATGTATATTTTACAGAATATTCACTTTCTTTTAACAACAGCTGGTCAGTCTTTTTTTTTTTTTTTTAAGATTTTATTTATTTGACAGAGACACAGCGAGAGAGGGAACACAAGCAGGGGGAGTGGGAGAGGGAGAAGCAGGCTTCCCGCGGAGCAGGGAGCCCGATGCGGGGCTTGATCCCAGGACCCTGGGATCATGACCTGAGCCGAAGGCAGACGCCCAACGACTGAGCCACCCAGACGCCCCTAGCTGGTCAGTCTTATACTTAGTTAAGTTTAAAGAATTTTAACCTTAGTAATTAAACAATTTCCCACTTTCATTGGGATGCTTATAGACACTGCTTCCTTTTTAGTAGGAGATAATCTGTGATATATTTAGGTTTTGATGTTACTAATTTGTAGAACTTGAAGTAGGGGTGGTAGTTTTTGGGAATAGGACGGATTCTTTCTCATAGGGTGGTCTCCTTTGTTACATTGTTATGTTGAGCAACTCAAAGGGTTAGTATGAGTTCCAATTGGAAATGAGTTAACTTTTAAGAACAAATGAGATGACTTGCTCAGGACAGCATTCCAGATTCATAGATAGGGACAGTTGTCAGTAGATTATGAAATGTTTTTTAGTAGTCCTCATTATATCATACACCTTGAATTGGCATGCTGTGACAACCAATTGGTACTGAATAAATAAACAGGGAAGCCTCTGATGTTAAACTGAACTTGTTTGATTTTAAGGCCAAAGAAGTGAAGACTGTTTCTAAGAAAAATTTGTGCTGTGTGCAGATAAAAAACAACTCCTAAGCATTTTTATTGTTGCCCCCAAAACAGCACATTTCTAGAATATGATTACCTAGTTTATCTAAAAAAAAACAAAACAAAAAAAAACCCCACCTTGCCTATGTTAAGGTATTAAGGTAAAAAAAAGTCATCAGTGTTCTAATTCATACTATTTTTTTTCCTCAAAAAGACATATGTTTAAGCATCTGCTTCATTAGTTGGACTATATTTTACATATTTCTGTCAGAACTCCAGATCACTGACTTGAAAATTACATGACTAATATAATCCTGTGAAGTTTAGGAAAATAGTAGTTCATTTCTGTTGAATTCCTTGAAACATTATTTGGAGTCAGAGTCAACTTTTAAAATTACCATTTTTTGGGGCGCCTGGGTGGCTCAGTTGGTTAAGCGACTGCCTTTGGCTCAGGTCATGATCCTGGAGTCCCGGGATCGAGTCCTGCATCGGGCTCCCTGCTCAGCAGGGAATCTACTTCTCCCTCTGACCCTCCTCCCTCTCATGCTCTCTGTCTCTCCTTCTCTCTCAAATAAATAAATAAATAAATAAATCAATCTTTAAAAAAAATTACCTTTTTTTTTTTGTTCTTTGTGTGTGTATTTTTTTTTTTTTTTTTTTTTTTTTTTGCTTTGTTAATCTGTTTGGAGAATTGAAATTGGTTCCTGAACATTTGGAGTACTACACTCTAGCAGGAAGCTCCCTGGGGAAAGACTCCTTGTTCAGTTTTCAAGCTATGCAGGTGACCCCTGAAGATAGAAGGGTGATCACATGGAATTCTCAGTATTTACTTCATTCATTCATTCTAAAACCAGTTCATTCACTGGACATTGTTTGTATGCCTTTTATGTAAGCCATACCATGTAACAGATGTAAGAAACAGACCCAGTAATTTACATGCATCTCGATGCTAAGCCAAGAGCAGGCAGAAGACACAGGTTAAACCATTCTAGGGTCTAAACAAGACAGGGGGTCCAAGTTTAGAATGGCCAGAAGAGTTAACCAGGGTAAGGGAGGACAGAGAGGGAGCGTGGGCATAAATCTGCAAATGGTAGGTAAATTCATTTCTTTTGTAAGAATAGTTCACTAGTAAATAGTTACTAATCTGTAGTAGTTGTGCAATAAATAAAATACTCATGGTTGTCTAATGTTGACATATTAATTTTGGATGGCTTTTCTTGATGTGTTTCTACACACTGTCTAGGCTCAATTTTTTTCCTTTTAAATTTTATACTCGTTGATGGGCAGTGTCTACATTTCTCTTGCCAATTCTGTAATGTGTGCCTGTTTGGGTTTCAGCTGCCCGCTCCCCATATTCAGTAGCTTTGTTGCCTCAGGGGGGCAAAGTTATTGGAAAAGGTAAATCTGGTCCTGACACATTCCTGTGAAATCTTTAAGTAGCTGTCTTGTCCAGGTCTGTCAGTGGGACATGGTCTAGTCTCAGCTCCACCCTTAACCCTTGTCCTTGGGATGGCTTCCTTCCAGAGTGTTCACTCTCATCGGAGGCAGCGATTCTGCAAATGTATCTCCATTCTCCAAAGCCTATCTGCTGAGGGGTGACCTTTCTACCATGCTCCGTTCACCATTTTCTCTTCTCTACTGCCTTTGTACCCTGACCTGCTGTCCGTTGTTGTATGAAGCATGCGGTGCCAGAATTATTTATTTACTCTCTGTTCCTGTTCGAAATTTGAGCTCTTTGAGGCAGGACCTATATCTTTCTGTCTTTGGATTTTTATGTTTCTCACAGTAACTGTCATATAATAAATAGTCATTATTTTATTTAAGCGGAGCAGTTTAACATTTAAACATGTAGTTATTGTGCTGTATTTACTAATAATTGTGACTGAACAAAAGTGTGTAAGGCATTGTTTTAAGCCTTTTACTTACATTAAAACTCCTTTAATCCTCCTTATTGTTAAAGAAAGAATTATTCTGACACTTACTAAAATTGTAAGGAAGATTTTATTCCAGACTGTTGTAATAGAGGAGAGAGATTGGGTTCACCTCTGAACACAGGGACAAGTGGGGGTTTATAGCTAGGGAGAGGGGTGAAGAGGGTCAGTGGAGGGAAAATTACTAAGAAGAGACATCAAGGGCCGGAGAGGGGGCGCGGATTCTGGCTAAAGACAGGCCAAGAACTCACCCATCAAAGGTTGGGGATGAGGAGCTTGATCACATACCGAGTGTGATCAGATATCGGGGGAGAGGGGTTCTCATGAAACTGGCTTATTAGCAGGATTCTTGCTAAAATTGAGCTAGGCAGACTGAAGACAGGCCAGGCCAAAGCCAAGGCCTAGTCAAGAGGAGGAGTGCTTAGAGGAACCTGATTAAAATGTGGTCAGGGAGAGAGTGTCATTATGAGCCTTTTCAGTTAGGGACTATTAATTCCGTGCATTTTACAGATAAAGAATCTAAAACTCAGAAGTAGCCAGAGCAACTCACACAAGGCCCAGGGGCAGTAAGTACCAGAGCTGGATGCTTACTGGATGCTTTGCATCTGATGACTTTTAAACTGTTGATCATCTTCTGGCCTCTGTGCCCTGCCTGGTGACAGCTCAGTGAATTTTTGCTAACCTATCGTGAGAATCAGTCGAAGTTTGCTTTTATTTTAGAATGACTCGTGGTCTGGCTGCGGCCAGTGCTCTTGAGAAGCCTGTGATTTGCCCTGGAACAACACACTCAGCTTGTAATACAGAGGGACATTTAAGGGTGAGCAGCTTTATTAGAATTTCAGATAGATGGGGTGACTATGTACATTTCTGTTTTCTAGTCTGTTCAGCAGAGTAACCATTTCAGTTAGATTTCTGGATCTTACCTATTGAAACATAGCCACAAAGGAAGAAAATATAAAAATTAGGATTTTAGATGTTCTGAACATAAAAGGTGATTTTAAACATTAATCAGGCAAGTATTTCTCTGCAAAGCTCGTAAAAAATGGGTGAGTTATCCTGTTAGCTTTATGAATCAGCTGCTTTCAAAATGCTGTTGAGCGAAACATGACCATTTTTGTGATTTCATTTAGTTTTCTTTTTTTTTTAAGATTTTTTTAAATTTATTCATTAGAGAGAGAGCCAGTGAGAGCATGAGCAGGGTGGAGGGGCAGAGGGAGAGGGAGAAGCAGGCTTCCTGCTGAGCCTGGAGCCCGATGTGGGGCTTGATCCCAGGACCCCGAGATCATGACCCCAGCCGAAGGCAGACACCTAACCTACTGAGCCACCCAGGCTCCCCTATGTACAACTTCTAATGCAACTTTTAAATTTTTGGTATATTTTCTTCTATCAGAGCATTTTTGAAAAAGAACAACATGGTGGACATAATAATGTGTATAAAGTTCTAAACTTTTTTTTGATGAGCATTTTTAATTGTTTTAATAGTTACATATTTCATTGTATAGATTTGTTATAACATAATTTACCTGTACTATTAATAATGTTCTTATACTATCAAACATTGAAGATTATTTCAGTTTTTAATTGTTCAAAATAAAGTCACAGTGAACACCATTTGGACATATATCTTTGCATTTTGGGTTATTTTCTTAGGGCGGATTCCTAGAAATTGAATTATTGGGTACAGGGGTAAGAACATTCCCCCCCCTTTTTTTTAAATTTTATTTATTTATTTGAGAGAGAATGAGATAGAGCATGAGAGGGTCAGAGGGAGAAGCAGACTCCCTGCTGAGCAGGGAGCCCAATGCAGGACTCGATCCTGGGACTCCAGGATCATGACCTGAGCCGAAGGCAGTCGCTTAACCAACTGAGCCACCCAGGCGCCCCTTTTTCCCCCTCTTGATACATATCTTGTCACATTGCTTTCCAAAGGAGTTGTAACAGTTCATTCAGCCTCCCACCAGCAGTGTGAGAGAGGGCTCTCTTTGCTATATGGCTAATAATATTGGAAATCTGCAATAATATACTTATTTATTTTGAGGCTTTTCTTCATTCTTTTGTGGTGAATTTCCAAGCTGAGTTGACCTTAAGTAAATTGGCTCAAATTCTCAAGTAAAATTTCCCTTAGACAAAAACTGTATAAGATCCATTTAAAAGTTGAGATGTCAAGAAAATAAGAAAAGCTTTGTCACAGAGGGAATGAAGGGTTAGTTTTATAATGTCCACATCTAGATGAATGTTTTTCAGTGAAGTACATACTGAATGAATTAACTTTTCTTCCCTTCAGTAACAATAGTTATCTTTTCAAAATCTTTTGAATGTTGTTTGGAATTATAAAGCTTAATAGCTCTACTGGGTTTCGCAACATTGAAATTAAATACAGTCAACTTTAAGTGTGCAAACGTGCCTAAATTGGAATTCTAGATGAACTGTAATCCACATTTTGAGTATAAAATTGGCTTCTACCAAGTTTTTCATATTATAAATAGAAGTTGAACCTTTTTAAAGGGACTATGAAACTGAGAAAATCTGGGATTTTCTTCTTTTGCAGTTTTATTCCAGATCACATTGTATTTGTGATTCTTTCTAACAGAAACTTCCAGACGTCCTTTCTGTACTTCAGTGGTACAGCTGGATCTACTTAAAGAAATTAGTGAAATCTTCAGCAAATGATGACCACGATTCTTTTCAGCTTTTCTCAGTTTCCTCAGGCTTAAATATATTTCAGTGTATCTCAGTCAAGTGAAGTGAAATTAAAGATTTGAATCATGGATCTGTTGCCTTCTAAAACGGTCTGGTTTTCTGTTTGCTACAGTCTGTTTAGTGTTTTAGTGATGCTAATGTTATTGAACGGTTTTTTAGTCCTATAACTTCTGGTGGTGATAAATCTTATCCTGCATACAAGTCCTGGGTCACCTAGCAGGGCGCAGTTGGTTTTATTAATGACCGCATTGTCCTTTGCTCTCATTCATGACACTCAGTGACTTTTCATTGATGTTGCAGTAAGGCTTTTTCCCTTGGACTTTGCCCATTCTTTACACACTGGTAAATAAGCTTCAGCTGTAGCAGGAGGCAGCCAGCATCTCTGTGTGGATCAGATTAGCAATATGTACCTATGTAGATTTCCTTTATCTCCTGATTGGGCAAACACTTAACTGTCCTGAACTTGAAGGGATTAAAACGCATCTCCATTGCGGTTTCCACTTGCTGGCATCGGGAGTTAGTTGTGTTGGACTGGAGGGTCTAATTGATACTGCCATCCATTGTAGCACTACATCTGTGAAGATGTCAAAGATGTGAAATGTTTGCTGGGTTCTCAATTGTTCTCGTTTTCAAGGCTTACATGTAGCCAATTCACTGTTGATGAATACATTCAAATGTAAAGCATTTTATAAATACTAGCACCTGGTTGTTTTCTTAAACACAGCATGCATATGTTTCATTTCTTCTTTTACTATGATCTATAAACCCGTATTTAATTTATCCAGATGCAGCTGGTGCACTATTTTTGTTGAAGCAGGCTTAAAAATCTGGCAAGAGGCCTTCCTGCTTTCTTGCTCTTTTCAGTGTTGCAGTGTCCTTTTGCACCATTGGCGCTTTCTGGGTGGTTTCTGGACTTTTCTCCTAAAGCTGAAGGCTTTCTCTAAAACTTTTCTCTGCTTAGCCTTCCACTGTTCCTGCAGGTGAACTGATAATACCAAGGCTTGGTTGCTGGCTGTGTTTAGAGGTGTACAAGTTAATTACCTAGAGATGAAGGTGAGAGGAGTAAACCGGTACACTGTGTTGACTTAAGACGAGTGTGGTATCAGCTCGTGTGCTGCAGTGTGGAAGAAATAAAATAATGGAAACATTATTCTAATGTTTTCTTTTAAGGGTGCATGTGCCTTGTAATGTGTGGAAGCTAAAGTATTTGGAAGAAAACTTTAGATTGTCTCTTTTTGAGTGACAGTATATATCCTTGTGATGCAGATGACAACATTTTGTTCTCCCTTTAACCTGGATTATTACATTTTTTTAATGTGACAAAATAAATGTTTATAATTACCTGTTAAATTTCCTTTTTTGGGGTCACTTATTAATTTCTGTTTGAGAGGGTACTGAAAAGTATGAGTTCAAAATAGGTTAAATTTACATATCTCATTTATTTGGCTGATAATCTTGTAATTCCATGTTTTGTATTTAAAATAAAAGTTTTGGGGCGCCTGGGTGGCTCAGTTGTTAGGCGTCTGCCTTTGGCTTGGATCATGATCCCAGGGTCCTCAGATCGAGCCTCTCTCTGTCAAATAAAAAAGTCTTTTAAAAAAATAAAAAAATAAAACTTTGATTTGAAATGATTTTCTCCCACTCTGTGATTCTTAACATTATTGTTTGTTGTTTAGTTTTACATTATATGCTTCTTCCAGGAATTACTTTTTCAGCTTTTAGTACCTTGAAATATTTTTTTTTCTTAATGATCCTCTTGAATGTAGAACCTTCTGGAATAAATGAAGTCCCTCACCTACTGTATTGAAGCCTTATGAATGGTTCTATCTGCAGCTGTAGTGCTCTAGAATCTGATTTCTTTAAAAAGACAAACCTATGGTTAATGACTTTTCAAAGGTTACTCTGCAGTTAGTTGGTGGTCTAAAGGTGGAAAAGTGTCAAAGAGGGATGGGTTAATTTCCATTTATCTCTTAAATTCCTTTCCCCAGTCTTTCTGTCTCCTGGCCTTGGTTTTTTAACTTTGTAGCTAGGTCTTGGTTTTATTACTCCGGGATGAATTCTCTCCCATTGCCAATATTAACATAAGGATAATTTAGAAGAATAGAAGTTAAAATCTGTTTATTGAAGCTCTGTAGACCAGCTACCGGGGGCGTTTCTCTTTGTGGAAAGTAAGCGGGAATAAATGGACAAATAGTCTTAAATGCCAGTGAGTGTTGCCAAGTAATGTGCTGACAGCTGGGCCTGAGAGTGATTCCTCACCACTGGTCACTCCTGACCTGTCCCCTTCTCACCTCTGTCCCCTGCCACCAGCCCCTCCCCCAACAACACAAATCTGGGATGAATGCCTATTCCCTTTTTAGAGAACGCCTTGAATATTCACTACAGCTTTTCCGACAGAACGTTGACAATGTCTCTTTGAACTCCGTAATAAGGTTCGCCTTTTTGTCAGGTTCTTTACCCTTCTTGCAGTCTAAGATCTTACTTGTGAACCAGCCGCCCGTCCCTCATGGGTCATCTTGTGCTCCTTGGAATGGCAGCGCATGTAGAAGCCACATTTGAGGCCCATGACTTGAGACATGACAGTTTGGCATTGATCAGGTTGGCTGTATGTTTGGGATTTGTCAGTTCCTTTGTCCATTTATCGTTTGGCTTTCAGTACCTTTTCTCTGTGTTTCAAAAGGGCTTTGTGTACATCCTGCCTTTATGTGTAATCTTACAGGGCAACTTCTGCTTTGTGTTCATCTCCTGCTCAAACACTTTTCACAGGAGTGGGGTTTGTTGTAAGACTCCCTATAAAACACGGGTGTAGGCTCTTCTAGCTTCCATTCATTGCAGACTTTTTTTTTTTAAATAAGAGAAAGATTTCCTTTGATTTTTTTTTTTTTTCTTTAAGGTTTTCTAAATTTTGAAGTTTTGGAGATACAAAAACCTCCTAAAGGAAGAGATGTGGGGACAGTAGTTTTTAGTGAACCCCTTTAATTTTTATTATTCTAGGTTAGGGATAAATGTGCATAGAAAAATACCTAAAACCAGATTGTTCATAACTCAAATACTAGATAGTATCATAATATGAGTAGAGTGTAAGTTACATTTTTTTTTTATGTTCCTGAGGATATTTTTATACCCTTTAAGGATGTTTAAAATACAGTTATTTTTTCATTCTTTTCTTACATTTTGACGTTTTTTCCTTTTCAATATTTCCTTGATGCCAGATTTCTAGAAATTTAAAATTTCTATTCTGTACCTTTCCATCCTGTAGCCCTTTAACCTAAAACTAAACCTTTTGAGCAACTTTCTTTTTTAGAATTTTTATTTAGTTTAATTTTTTTAAAAGTAATCTCTACACCTACCTTGGAGTTCGAACTCAGGATCCCGAGATCAAGAGTAGGATGCCCCACTGACTGAGCCAGCCAGGCGCCCCCTTTTGAGCAGCTTTCAAACAAAATGTAAAAAAAAAATTCTTTATAAGAAATGAATTTAAAGTTCATTACTTTTAGTACCACGAAAATCTATTTCAAGTAAATTAGCCTGAATATTGGGAAAGGACTCCTTGAACTGGATGTAGACAATAGACCTGTTAAAATGCAAGCCAAAAATTTTAAATATGAGAAAGAATAGGTCTCTTGTTGCCTTAAGTCTCTGGCTTCTGATACCTTCCAGCCAACTTGCCTTTCTCTGGCAGCACAAATGTAGCTATCCACGATCTAGGACTGCTGGAGTGTTGTAAATTTAAGAGAATAGGAGGGGTGAGCCTGACTGACTTAAAAATGTTCCATTATATAAAATACCTTCTCTACCAAGACTACATTTTAAAACACTGAGACCAGGTGTTTTTTTGGTTATGAATCCAGTAACTTAGGTCAGTGGAGTGTTTGTGGCACCAGCCGGGCCTCTGCCTCGCCCCTCCCTCGCCCCCTCCCTCCCCCCTCCTGTAACCTTTCCCTATTTAAGTAAGAGGATTACAAGATTTTTTTGAGGCAATGGTCAGTAATTAAGTGAAAAACTGATAATGTATGTTCATAATCTCCTTTTGCTCTTTAGGTCATTAAATCCTAAATTAGCCCTGTCTTGGTATATTAGAAATCTGTTGATTATTTGAATTACATAATTGTGAAGATTCCTGTTTCTGTGAATGAGTGTCTATTTTAATTGCCTCATTTCATCTCCCGTACTTGTTTTCATTCATGCCCTTCCCCTCTTTGATTTCAAAAAACCTTAGAACATTTAAAAAAAAAAAACCCTTAAAATATTTTCAAACCTTCAGGAAATCTGAAGGAATTGTATAACAAACCTATTTTTAAAGATGTTTCAGATAGTTAAATTATTTAATATAAAGTAACATTTTAAATTATGCCAGTGATTTAGAGTTTAGAAGTTTTATTTCTCAAAAATTTATTTTTCATGTTAAATTTAACCTTTTTTAAACTGCTAAATTTAGTATTAGTACATGTTTTGTTTTTTTTTTTGTTTTCTGAAATCATTTCATATTTTCTGAATAATCTCCCTTTATGATAGTAAAACATTGGAAATCTCTTCAAATAACAAACCTCTTTCAATATAATTTTCTTTTCCATGTGAAATGACATTTAATAAATACTGTTTTAAGAATGGTCTTCCTATTTTATAAATACACAGTTATAGGGGTCTTCTACTTTAAATATGTCAGCATTTGAGATTTTAATGTAAATATTGAAATTAAGGATCAGTATTTATTCCTTTAGCTTTCAGTAATTCGCTCTCGTTTCTGAAGCTGAAATGAAGAAAGGGTAAAGACTCTGCTCAAACATATTCTAGCTGTTGGCTTAAACATCCTAACATTCATCCGAACTTTTAAAAACTTTTTACCTATTTCTTGATTGTTCAGTGTTTAGTTTGTGTGTTTTTCTATTTTTTATATGTAAATATAGGAGTGCTTGCCTCACTCTGAAAATTGCTAATTCCAGCAACATGTTTATGAAAGGCTTTAAAATAACTTGGGAAAGGCATATATTATAATGTAAAGCGGGAAAAGAAGGAAATAATTGTATATTTATAGGGAAAAGACTAAAAGGAAATATAAATGGAGCCTGTTAATAATGTAGGACAGTACAGGCCATATTTGTCTAAGTAGTGGTCTTCTCTCTGCCCGAAAGAAGTGCAGATACTTTATCCCCTGCCTTTAGCACTGGGCTGGTGAGCTTTGTGCGCTCCTAGGCCAACTGTCCTGCCTGTTGCTTCCCAGGCAGTGGGCCAGACACACCTTAGAAGCACGTCCTTCTCTGCTTTGCCCTCAGTAGGTGCCTGCTTTTCTGTTTGTTTAATAACTCCACCGAAATCCTGTCCTATGGGTAGAGCTACTGCCTTCGCTCACTGTTCGTTTTCACCTTGCCTTTCTTTTTTTTTTGCCTTTTTCTTCCTTCCTTCCTTCCTTCCTTCCTCTCTCTTTTTCTTTCTTTCTTTTCTTTCTTTCTTCCTTCCTTCCTTCCTTCCTTCCTTCCTTCCTTCCTTCCTTCCTTTCTTTCTTTCTTTCTTTCTTTCTTTTTTCCATTGTTGGTGCTGCTCTGGGCTTTCTGTTATATTTTATTTATATATATATATATATAACTTAGGGCTTCTGTGTGAGAAGTGTTTACACTTCAGGAAGCTTTGCCTTTTTATATAAGAAGTAAAAGCTCCTTGGACTTTCATGGCAAAATTCTATCAGATGTATTTCTCCCATTCAGTTTCCTTTGTGGTCTACTCTGACACTTAAAAAAACCCCAAACAGTTGGTTTCCCTTTCTGCCTCCTTTTTGTTTTCTAGTGCTTTTATTGCTTGGAACAGTATCCCCTTACTCCCCACCTCCCAGCTCCACCCTGTTTGGTTTACCAGGCTAACTACTTCATGGTTGTTCCAATAAGTTCATAATCCTGAAGGAATGAGGTTATGATCATGTGCCCTAAAACCAAACTGACTCCCTCTTCTACCATTTAATAATTGTATAAACTGTTGCCTTAGTTTCTACATCTGTAAGATGGGAGAGCAATGTTATTTAACCCATAGAGCTGTTCATAAGAGGAAGTTGGCTAATACAGCAGATGTATTAGTAAGCATTTAATGAAGTTTTAGTTAATTATTATGTGTTGCTTATATCTCTTTGTATACATAGACACACACACACTGATTTTCTTTTTTTTTTTTTTAAGATTTTATTTATTTATTTGAGACAGAAAGCATGAGAGGGAGGAGGGTCAGAGGGAGAAGCAGACTCCCTGCCGAGCGGGGAGCCCGATGCGGGACTCGATCCCGGGACTCCAGGATCATGACCCGAGCTGAAGGCAGTTACTTAACCAACTGAGCCACCCAGGCACCCACACACTGATTTTCAATGTGTATTTTCCATCCCCTATTTAATTGTAAACTTTTCCCCCCAACTTTATTGAGGTGTAGTGTATCTTTTGGGTATAAATGTGATGATTTAATAAGCATGTACATTGTGAAGTGATACCACAATTGAGCTAATTAAACACATCCACACCTCACAGTTAACTGTGTGTGTGTGTGTATGTGTGGTGAGAACACTTAAGATCTATTCTCTCAGCAAATTTCAAGTGTAGAATACAGTATTATTAACTATAGTCACCATACTATGTATTAGATCCCCAGAACTTAACTCACTTGATAACTGAGTTTCTCTCCTTTGACAAGCATCTTCTCATTCCCTTCTGGCAAGCACCATTTTACTTTCTGGTTCTATGAAGTTGGCTTTTTTAGATTCCACATATAAGTGAGATTATATGGTATTTGTCTTTCCGTGCCTGGTTTATTTCACTTAGCAAAATGTCCTCCGGATTATCCATGTTGCAAATAGCAGGATTTCCTCCCTTTTTTAAATGGCTGAATAATTTTGCATTGTGTGTCTGTGTGTGTATATAACACACTCATATGTACATATATATACCACAATTTCTTTATTTATCCACTGACCGACGTTTGGATTGTTTCCTATATCTTGCTTTTTGTGAATAATGTTGCAGTAAACATGGGAGTTCATACATCTCTTTGAGATACTGATTTCATTCCTTTGGATATATACTCAGCAGTGAGATTGCTGGATTATAACACTAGTTCTATTTTCAATTTTTTGAGGATCCTCCATACTGTTTGCCATAGTGGGTGTACAAATTCACATTCCTCCTGACAGTGCACTAAGGTTCCCTTTTCTCCACATCCTTGCTAATATGTGCTCTCTCTTCTCTTTTCGGTAATAGCTATCCTATCTCATTGTGGTTTTGATTTGCATTTCCCTGATGATTAGTGAGGTTGAGCATCTTTTCTTATGTCTGTTTGCCATCTGTATATCTTCTATCGAAAATGCCTATTCAGGTTCCTTTGCCCATTTTTTTTTTTAACATACACTGTCATATTAGTCTCAGGTGTACAATATATTAATTCGACAACTCTATACATTACTCATTGCTTTCACAATCAGTGTCGTTACCATCTGTCGTCATACAGTTTTATTACAGCATTATTGATTGTATTCCCTATGCTGTACTTTTCATCTTTGCGATGTATTTATTTTATAACTGGAAGTTTTTGTCTCTTCAATCCCCTATATCTGTTTCAATGCCCCCCCCCCCCCCGCCCTCTGGCAGCCACTTGTTTATTCTTTGTATTTAAGAGTTTGTTTGTTCATTTGTTTTTTTAGATTCCATGTGCAGGGAAAGTCATATGGTATTTGTCGTTCTTTGTCTGACTTAGTTCACTTATCATAATGTCCTCAGTGTCCATCCATGTTACCGCAAATGGCAAGATCTCATTCCTTTTTATGGCTGAGTAATATTTCAGAGTCTGTGTTTTGTGTACTTCTTTATCCATTAATCTGTGGATGGACATTTGGGTTGCTTCCATATCTTGGCAGTTGTAAAGCTGCTGTAAATACAGGGGTGTGTATGTCTTTTTTTTTTTTAATTTTTTTTAAGAGTGGTTTTAGGTTCACAGCATCTTTTTTTTAAAGATTTTATTTATTTATTTGAGACAGAGAGAGCACATGAGAGGGGGGAGGGTCAGAGGCAGAAGCAGGCTCCCTGCCGAGCAGGGAGCCCGATGCGGGACTCGATCCAGGGACTCGATCCAGGGACTCCAGGATCATGACCTGAGCCGAAGGCAGTCGCTTAACCAACTGAGCCACCCAGGCGCCCCCAGGGGTGTGTATGTCTTTTGAAGTTAGTGTTTTCAGTTTCTCTGGGTCAATACCCAGTAGTGGAATTAACAGATCATGCGGTATTTCTGTTTTTAATTTTTTGCGGCACCTCCTTACTGTTTTCTGTTTTCTGTAGTGGCTGCACCAATTTATATTCCTACCAACAGTACAGAAGGGTTCCTTTTTATCCGCATATTCACCAACACTTGTTATTTGTCTTTTTGATTCTAGTCATTCTGACAGGTATAAAGTTATATCTCATTTTTTTGATTTGCATTTCTCTGATGATTAGTAATGTTGAACATCTTTTCATGTGTCTGTTGGCCATCTTTATGTCTTTAGAAAAATGTGTATTTGGGCCCTCTCCCCATTTTTTAATCGGTTTTTTTTTGGTGTTGAGTTGTAGAAGTTTTTTTTATGTATTTTGGATATTCACCCCTTATTGGATATGTCATTTGCTAATATCTCTTCCCATTCAGTAGGTTGCCTGTTCATTTTGTTGGTTTGCTTTGCTATGCAAAAGCTTTTTATTTTGGTGTAGTCCCAATAGTTTATTCTTGCTTTTGTTTCCCTTGCCTGAGGAGACACATCTAGAAAAATGTTGCTGAGGCTGACATCAAAGAGATTACTACCTATGTTTTTTTCTAGGAGTTCTGTGATTTCAGATGTTACATGTAGGTCTTTAATCCATTTTGAATATATTTTTGGGTATGGTGTGAGAAAGTGGTCCAGTTTCATTCTTTTGCATGTAGCTGTCCAGTTTTCTTAGCACCATTTATTAAAGAGACTGTCTTTTCCCCAGTCTTGCCTCCTTTTGTTATAGATTAATCAACCATATAAGCATGAGGTTATTTCTGGGCTCTCCATTCTATTCTATTGATCTATGTGTTTTTTTGTTAGTACCATACTTTTTTGATTACTACAGCTTTATAGTATATCTTGAAATCGGGGATTGTGATACCTCCAGTTTTCTCAAGCTTATTTTGGCTCTTTGGGTTCTCTCCTGGTTCCATACAAATTTTAGTATTATTTGTTCTAGTTCTGTGAAAACTTGTGTTGAATCTGTAGATGGCTTAATTTTTTAATTGAGTTATTTGTGTTTTTGCTATTGAGTTGTATGAGTTAATTGTAAACTTTTTTAAAGATTTATTTATTTATTAGAGAGTGTATGCACATGTGTGAGTGAAGCAGGGGGCAGAGGGAGAGAGACTCCTCAAGCAGACTCCCCACTGAACGCAGAGCCCAACATCGGGCTTGATCCCAGGACCCTGAGATAATGACCTGAGGCAAAATCAAGAGTTGGACATTCAACCAACTGAGCACCCAGGTGCCCCAATTGTAAACTACTTTTTTTTTTTTTTAAAGATTTTATTTATTTATTTTAGAGAGAGAGAGCTAGTGAGGAGGGGCAGAGGGAGAGGGAGAAAGAATCCAAAGCAGATTCCAATGCTGAGTGCAGAGCCTGATGTGGGAATCAGTCCCATGACCTTGAGACCAGGACCTGAGCAAAACCAAGAGTCAGATGCTTAAATGACTGAGCCACTCAGGCACCCTTGTAAACTTCTTAACAGCAAGGATCATGCTAATAATTCCTCACCTAAGCCAACTCCATAATTTTGGCATAATGTGTAGACCATTATCTCTGATTCTGGGAGTGGAGCTTCATGATGTCATTTGAATGAGATGAGGATTTAGAAATCACCTCTTTTAAGACAATCTTGAAATGCTTCAATGAGGGCATAAAAATTATTGACACAAGCCTCTTCTTTATGTGTTGGATCAGTATAGCTTTATATTGTCCATGGGAAGAAAAATGTTTCTTGAGTAAATGAGTAAGACTTTGGAGAGAGGATGTATTTGAAAGGTATAAAGGCTTATTTTCAAGTAAGATCTAAATAGGAATGATTATCTGATCATAAATGAGAAGAATATGAAAATACTAAATATGCTAATGCTCAGACATGACAGTAAAAAAACCTGCTTTTTTTTTCAGTTATTTTAACATTTGAAAATTTGGCTACATCTAGAAAGGATTTATAATCTGGAAATTTGAATGAAAAGGCCTTAATAAAATATCTAGCCAAATGCTGTTACTTTAGAGATGGAGGGGCTGAAGTTTACATCTCTCACGTTATTCTAAATTTGTGTTTTAACTATATATTTTAGTTTATTTTTATAGTTATGGCAGTGAATGCAGTTTTAATTTTTTTCTGAAAAGCCTTTGTAATTTGCCTCTAGGGGTATATATATCTTTCTCACACAGACCAAATGCAGATTCTGTGAGGCTTCATATCTACTCTTACATTGTATTCAAATTTTGTTTATATACTTAAGGATACTTTGATGTTCATATTTTTTCACTTAAGCGGCATTAGGATATATGCAGAATTTGATCTGTTTACAGAGATGGACCAGCTTTTAATTGGTGGCATTTTGAAGAATACCTGGTTTTTATTCTGTACTTCCTAGGCTTTTATCCCCACTTCCGGTGAAATTGAAAATCAGAATATAGCTGTTACGTGCATTTATTATTTAGTCATAAAGGTATTTTGAAAACCCACTAGTCTTTGTGTATTTAGTAAAGGGCATTCATTACAAAATACACTGGACATAGTGAAATTAAGATGAGTATTTTCTATTTTCTAGTAAGGCATTTTGGTTTCATTCAACATAGACTGTACCCCATCCAACCCCACTTCTGTTAAAAAAAAAAAACCTTTTTAAAACTAAATTTTCTCTGTCACCCTTACTAAATAATGTCATTAAGGATTCAGAATCACAATCTTAGACCTGCCACTTAATTAGATTAAACATTCTTGCTCAAAAGCCTTATTGTTCATCATTTGTTCTGTCTCTTCAATTAAGTTTTTAAATTGGGCTTAAAGTTGCCTTTTTGTTGTTGTTTTAATTATAAAATACTCGTTGGGAGTTATTGGACATAAGTACTTTTCTCACATGATAGTCCAGCGTAGATATTCTGATTTGCATTGAACTGCTAGGATTGCAAAACTCTTTACTTTTATTGTACGTGTGGCTTATGAGTTTTTTCAACTTCATCGTGGTATAGTTGAACTGCACTAAACTGCATATGTTTAAAGTCTGCTGTTTGGTCAGTTCTGATATATGCATGTACCTGTGAAACCATCACCTTGCCCCAAAGTTTCCTTGTGCCTCTTTGCACCTTTGTAATCTGTCCCTTCTTCTACTCCTATTTCCTGGCAAGTACTGGTTGGTTTTCTGTCACTATAGATTAGTTTATATTTTCTAGAATTTTCACAAAAATGGAGTCATACAGTATATATATACCCCCTGGCTTTTTTTGCATAGCATAAAAATTTGACGTTCATGCATGTTAAAGCTTGTAGGACCAGTTGGTTCCTTTTTATTTCTAAGTAGTATAACAGATATGTCACTGCTTATTCATTCATCTGTTGATTGGCTTTTGGGTTTCTGGTTCTGGCTCTTAAAAATCATGCTGATATGAATGCTTGTATAGAAATATTTGTGTGGGGGCGCCTGGGTGGCTCAGTTGTTAAGCGTCTGCCTTCAGCTCAGGTCATGGTCCCAGGGTCCTGGGATCGAGCCCCACGTTGGGCTCCCTGCTCCGCGGGGAGCCTGCTTCTCCCTCTCCCACTCCCCCTGCTTGTGTTCCCTCTCTAGGTGTGTCTCTCTCTGTCAAATAAATAAATAAAACCTTTAAAAAAAAAAAAAAGAGAGTCAGACATTTAACCAACTGAGCCACCCAGGCACTGCTGTACAAGTTTCTAAGAAAAGTACATTTTTTTCCATGCAGTTGTAGCATCTTACATTCCTGTGGGCAGTACATGAGAATCCTTGCTAGGACTTGGTATGGTCAGTCTTTTTCATGTTTGCCATCCCAGTGGAAATAGGGCGGCATATCATTGCGATTTAATTTCCCTAATGGCTCATAATGTTGAGCATCTTTCCATGTGTTTATTGGCCATTTCTATAAGTTAATTTGTGAAGTGTCTGTTCATATCTTTTGACCATTTCCTCACTGAGTTGTCTGATTTTTTTTTTTTTTTAAGTTAAAAAAAGTGCCTATTTGGGAATAGCAAAATTGCAATTCAGGATAAGCAGGCTATGGTGAACAATAGGCAAATATGTCTTATTATTTTTAAGTTGTAAGAGTTCCTTATATATTCTGAATATAGTTTCTTTGTCTGATGATTGTGTTGCAGATGTTTTTTTCCTGCTTTATAGCTTTCCTTTTCGGCTTTGTAATGGGACTTTTTTTTTTTTTAAGATTTTATTTATTTATTTGACAGAGAGAGAGAGAGAGAATGAGCACAAGCAGGGGGAGTGGCAGGCAGAGGCAGAGGGAGAAGCAGGCTCCCCACAGAGAAGGGGGAGCCTGATGTGGGACTCGATCCCAGGACTCCGGGATCATGACCTGAGCCAAAGGCAGTCGCTTAACCAACTGAGCCACCCAGGCGCCCTGTAATGGGACTTTCGGAGAGCTAACTTTTCATTTTGATGAAACCCAACCCCTCCCTTTTGATAAATAAATCATGCTTATTTGTGTCCTAAGAAATTATTGTCTAGCCCAGGGTCATGAAGGTATTCTCCCATCTTTTAGAATTTTAATGTTAAACTATATGGTTTTAAATTAGTTCAAATTTAAATTTTAAAATTTTGACCCATTTTGAGTTAATTTTTGTGTATGATATGAAGTTAGGATCAATGTTTTTTTTTCTTTTTTTCCACATGGGTATTCAGTTGATCCACTTCTGTTTGTTGAAAAGCCCTTTTTTCCCTCCAGTGATTTGCCTTTGTTACTTTACTAAAAATGAATTCACCAAGCATGTATAAGTCTATTTCTGAACTCTTGTTTTCTGCTCCATTGATCTGGTATGTCTCCCTTTACACCAGTTCCAAAGGTCTTGATTACTGTTGCTTCATAGTAAATCTTGAAATCAGGTAGGGTAAGTCCTCCAATTTTGTTTTTTAAAAACTGCTCTGGTTATTCTAGGTCCTTTGCATTTCCATGTAAATTTAATATGAGCTTATTTAGTTTCTACTAAAAGGCCTGCTGCAGTTTTGATTAGAATTGCATTGAATATACAGATCCATTTGGAGAGAATTGCAATTTTAAGAATATTGAATTTTCTAATCCATGAACTTAGTATATCTCTCCATTTATGTAGGTCTTCTTTAATTTCCCCCCGAGTATTTTATAGTGTTCAATGTTAGAGGCCTTGGATGTCTTTTGTTTTTTTTTTGTTTTTTAAGTAAGCTCTATGCCCAGCGTGGGGCTTGAACTCAGGATCCTGAGATCAAGAGTTGCAAACTTTACAGACTGAGCCAGCCAGGCGCCCCTGGATGTCTTTTTTTTTTTTTTTTTTAAGATTTTTTTTTATTTATTAGAGAGAGAGAGAGCACAATCAGGGGGAGCAGCAGGCAGAGGGAGAAGCAGGCTCTCTGCTGAGAAAGGAGCCCAATGCGGGACTCAATCCCAGGAACCTGGGATCATGACCTGAGCTGAAGGCAGACGCTTAACCGACTGAGCCACCCAGGTGCCCCCCTGGATGTCTTTGTTAAATTTATACCTAGGACTTTTACATTTTTTTGGCATGACTGTAAATGGAATTGTTTGTCTAATTTCACTTTCCAATTATTTGTTTCCAGTATATGAGAATTCAGTTGATTTTTAATATGTTATTAACCTTTTATCTTGCAATTTTGCTACATCACTTTGCAAAATCAGAATTTGGTAAATTTACTTACTATATTTAGTAGATTCCTTGGGTTTTTCTGTAAGTAGGGAGGGTTTTGTTCTTTTCTAATCTTTTAGCTATTATTTTGCTGTTTTTCTTACCTTATTTCAGTGGCCAGAACCTCTAGAACAGTGTTGAATAGGAGTGGTAAGAGCAAGTTTCTCTGCCTTCTTCCTATCTCATGGGGAGAAATTCAGTCTTAAACCATTAACTATGATGTTAGCTGTAGGTTTTCATAGATGCCCTGTATCTGAGGAAGTTTCCTACTAATCCTAATTATCTGTGAGTTTTTATCATTATTGGGTCTGAGTTTTTGTCAAAAGCTTTTTTTCCCACATTTATTGAAATGATCATATTGGGGTTTCTTGCTTTATTCTTTTGATATGATAGACTACATTAAGTGGTTATCAAATGGTAAGCAAATCTTGCATTTCTGGGATAAGCCCTACTTGGTCATGTTTTATTACCCTTTTTGTATATTAAGATTAAATTTTTAATATCTTCTGAAGGATTTTGGCATCTATAGTCCTTCGGGTCTTACAATTTTGGGGGGCTAATATCTGTCAGTTATCAGCATTATTCTGGCTTCAAAACATGAGTTGGGCACTGATCCCTCTGTTATTTGAAAAAATTTGCATAGTGTCCTTGAATGTTTGGTAGAATTCACCAGTTAAACCATCTGAGAATGCAGTTTTCTTTTTTGGGAAGGGTTCTATTAATAAAATCAGTTCCTTTAATCATAGGAATATATGGATATTCTATTTTTCATTGAATCAATTTTAGTAAATTTTACTTTCCAAGAAATTTGTTCATTCACATTGTCAGATTTGTGGGCATAAAGTTGTTTTTAGTATTTCTTACCATTTTAATATGTTTAGGATTAGAGGTAGTTCTGAGCTGATTTGTGTTCTCTGTCTCTTTTAATCAGTCTCAGAAAGGGTTTGTCTTTTTTTTTTTTTTCCCTGAGGAACCAGATTTTGGTTTCATTAATTTTCTCTTATTGTCTGTCTGTTAAAAAATTTCTTTTATATCTGCTCATATCTTTTATTATTTCCTTCCTTCTACTTGTTTACATTGCTTTTTTCCCCTCAGCTGTTATCTTCTTTAGTATTTAGACCCTTAAAATTTAATGTAATTATTGGTATGTTAGAATTAGATTTGCCATTTTATTGTTTGTTTTGTTGCCCTCTCTGTTTTTTATTCTTCTCTTTTCCTGCCTTTTAAAAAGTGAGTAGTTTTTAACATTCTGTTTTCACTTATCTATTGACTTTATGGCTATTCTCCTTTGTTTTTTATTTTTATTTTTCTAAGTAGTCATTCCGGGGATTAAATGTATTTATCTAACTTTCATAGTCTGCTTACAGGTAATATTATATACTTCAGATAAAATGCAGAAGGCTTGCAACTACGTAAGTCCCTTACTCTTACCACACAGACCTTTCTATTTTTTTTTTTTTTTTTAAGATTTTATTTATTTGACAGAGAGAGACACAGCGAGCGAGGGAACACAAGTAGGGGGAGTGGGAGAGGGAGAAGCAGGCTCTCCGCTGAGCGGAGAGCCTGATGCGGGGCTTGATCTCAGGACCCTGAGATCATGACCTGAGCCGAAGGCAGACGCTTAATGACTGAGCCACCCAGGCGCCCCCAGACCTTTCTATTAAAGTTGTCATAGATATTACATTTATATACATTGAAAGCCCTACTGGACAGTATTACAATATTTGCTTCCAACAGTCTACATATCTTAAGGAGATTTATAGGAAAAATATAATTTTATATTTACCCAGATATTTACCATTCCTGTTCCTCTTCCTTCATTCTTGAAGGTCTAAGTTTCTCTCTAAAATTTCCATTTCATTCTTTTTAAACTGGTTTTTTTCTTCTCTGCTGAGACCTTGTGTATTTTCAGTCATTTCATTTGTGTTTACCTTTGCCTCATGGAACATAGGGATAATAGCTGTTCTAAAAAGTCTTTGTGATAATTTCAGTGTTTGTATCATCTACGATTTGGGATCTGTTGATTATGGGCTTTCCTTTCTTTGAGAATTTGTGAGATTTTCCTAGTTCTTTGTATGTCGAGTGATTTTGGATTACATCCTGGATATTGTGAATTTCATGTTAGGTTCTGTGCACTGTATTTAAATCCCCTGCACAATGCCGGTGTTTGTTTAAGCAGGTCTTCATCCTGATTAGGTTCAAACTACAAGTTCTGTGTGCTGTGTGCACACAGAGGTTCCATTGTTAGATCAGTTTTCAAGACTTTTGCTGTGCTACTTTTGTTTTGTCCTGCAGCTCAGGTGTGAACCTGAGTCTTGTGGGAGTTCATTTATAGAATCATGTGATCCTTACATTCTCCTGCCCATAGCGGCCATTTTTATTACTTCCTTTGGCCAGAGAGACTGGGTTTTGATCAGAGTTAGTTACTGTTTGCTCCTCTGCCTCACTGTGTAACTCCATGTCTGGGCCCACCCTTGGGCAGAGCTGCTAGGGAAGAGTGAACAAAAATGGGGGGAGCTTTTGACTCTCTTCTAAAATCTGTCTACTTTTCTTTTTACTGTCCTCAGGGAGTTGCTTTTTAAAGTCTTTGCCCAGTTTTTAGTTTTAAGTGGGACAGAGGGCCTGTAGTGGGCAGATACTATTTTAGCCAAACTAGAACTCTGGTTTTTGACATTTAGAAATCTTAGATATGTGGTATATTTTTTTTATAAATTTTTATTTTTTCAAATTATAGTAATACATACAACCAATATATATAAAAGTAGGAACAGGGGCGCCTGGGTGGCTCAGTCGGTTAAGCAACTGCCTTCAGCTCAGGTCATGATCCTGGAGTCCTGGGATCGAGTCCCATGTCTGGCTCCCTGCTCAGCAGGGAGTCTGCTTCTCCCTCTGCCCCTCACCCCCACCTCGCTCTTGTGCTCTCTCTCTCTCATTCCCTCTCTCAAATAAATAAAAAGAATCTTAAAAAAAAAAAAAAAAGTAGGAACAAAATACCTTGAACCGAGATGTCATCACCATGGTTTGTCTATGTAGCATAGAACTGAAAAGAAGGTGGGATTGCAAAGTTTGGTCCATTTGCTTCATCTATGTGTTACTACCTTTGTCTGGGGTTCCCTAGGAACTGAGAAGAACCTATTTGTGAATGGCATTTGAAGGCCCTGTGGTTAAAAGAAATGTATGTGGGACTATTTCAATCTTATTCTTAAACCAGCATTTGGACTTTTGTGTTAGTAAATTTATCTGGAGGGTACATCTGCTTCATACCTCAAAGTGGCTTAGTTTTTATTAGGTCCATTCCTTACCAATATCCAGCTGAGACCAGTGACAATTAAGGAACAGGGGAAGAAAGAGACAGAAGGGCATTAGTTTTTAAGTGTAGGGCACAGGTTGGGGTTGCAGTGCATTCCCTTGTCACTAATGGATGTGAGATGAAGGGGAAGCAGAGAGGGAGGTTAGAAGGGTCAGGAGACAAATTTTGTCTAACATTGCTTGTAATAGGTGAACACTTGTGCAGAAGAGGTTCACAGAGGGTGGGGAATTATTTCCTGAATTCTAGGAAGGATGGTGAACAGCTAATACTCGTAAATGTTTTGCAAGGAGCTGCTGATGATTACAATATACTTTGGACCATAGGAGTTGTTCTACCTTGCCAGACTGTGACTCTCTCAAAATAGCTGTAAAATATTTAAAGTGAGGTATATAATTACTGTATCTACAGAAAAGTGACAATAGTCTGTGCTTTCGTTATTATGGTTTAGTATTGATGATGCTAATTTCATAACCCAAATTGAGGAATATTTGATCTTTCTCTGTGGAATGGTTTTAGTAAAAGGAATTATTTGTTCCTTCAAACACACCCCTAAAATTATTTTTTCTTGGGATCTTTTTACTGTTAAATTTTTACATTTCCATTTATTTCTTGGTCTATTAAGTGTATTATACCTTTTTAAAAGATCATTGTGGAAATTTATAGTAAGGTAGAAATACATCTATTTTCTCTCGATTCTCTGTTGCATAGAATTATGCATAACGGGCACCTGGGTGGCTCAGTTGGTTAAGCGACTGCCTTCGGCTCAGGTCATGATCCTGGAGTCCCGGGATCGAGTCCCGCATCGGGCTCCCGGCTCGGCGGGGAGCCTGCTTCTCCCTCTGACCCTATCCCCTCTCATGCTGTTTCTCTCTCTCTCTCTCTCTCTCTCTCAAATAAATAAATAAATAAAATCTTAAAAAAAAAAAAGAATTATGCATAACATTTTCTTAAGCAAAAATTCTGAAGAAAATATGAGCAAATTAGACCTAGTTATGTAGTAAAAGAGTAGCATGCATATCTGAGTTGGGTTTATTGTGTAAATTCCAGGACAATTTGTATTAGGAAATCTATCACTATAATTTAGTATGCTACTTAAGAAAGAAATACATGGTCATCTTATTAAATACTCAAAAAAAAAAAAAAAGCCTCTGAACAGATTTAGCAGCCATTTCTAAATGAAAATTTTAAGTCAAATAAGAATAATAGGAAACTGCCTAAATGTGGTAAAAGCTATTTACCAAAACAAAACAGCAAATATAACTATTCATAACCTATTTCATTGGTTATGAAATACCAAAGCCATCAGCATGACAGTCAAGGGCAATATAAAAGTTCCTCCTGTCCCAGCTATTATATAGCTTCACTTTATTGGTTTGGGCACATAATGTAAGCTTAAATTCTTTATTCCCAGAGGATGTAGATCTAGAAAACCGGAAAGACTCATCTGAGAGACTTAGCACCAGTAAGAAAATGTGGTAAAGTGGCTGGGTACCAAGAAGATCGATAAATCAATTACTTTTCTTTATTTTGCAATAAATAGTAAAGAAGGGAAGTAGAACAGAACAGAATGTTTTTCTCATGTTATATATATATGAAATAATTGCCTTACTATGGTTTTAAAAATAAGAGCTTACTGCTTTTGTAAAGCTCAACAAAAAACAGGTATGATCTATCAGTTTAAAGAGCATTATGAAGATTAAGTGAGATGAAACACATTAAAATTTTCTGGAAAATTATTGGGGTGCCTGGGTGGCTCAGTCAGTTGAGCGTCTGACTCTTGATTTTGGCTCAGGTCATGATCTCAGGGTCCTGGGATCGAGCCCTGCGTCAGGCTCCCTGCTCAGCGGGCTGTCTGCTTGTCCCTCTTCCTCTATTCCTCCTCCCACTCTCTTTCCTTCTCTCTCTCAAATAAATAAAATCTTAAAAAAAATTTTTTTGGAAAATTATCAAGCTTCCCTACACAGTGTATTGAGTGAGAAATAGTGGAAGAAGAGAATAGCAGTCATAGTTTCTAAAGAGAACTGGCAGGAAGAAGGAGCCTGCTTCAGAACTGGAGCCAGAACGCCCCCCCGCCCGACACACACTTAAATATGGCTGCTTGACCACATGTGTTTTCTCTTCTTCTTCCATAAAGTCTGCAGTGGTCACACCAGAAGCATGGCAGACGTTAACTCACAGGGAGAAAGATAACAGTGGAGAAGACAGTGAGCAAAAGCTTTTAAGAATTTTCTAGAACCAGAGAGTGAACAGAATGGGTAACTGAGTTCAGAGAAAGGTGCAACCTAGTGCCTACAGAGGGCGGATAGAGATGGAGGACAAGTCAGCTGGCCCCAGGAATGTCTTGACAGGCTTCAGAGTGTTTGGTGGCTGCCTAAGACAGAGGTCAGTTCTGCAGCTGAAATGGAAGTTCTTTAAAAATCTGTATCCAGATCTTTTGGAATGTCTTCTCCTGCATCCCCAGCAGACAGGTGACTTCTTCAGTTCTGTTTTTCCTAGAACCAGAGAGGCTGCTGACCAGAACGGTGAAGCTTGGGGCTGAAGATAAAGGGCATATGTGTTAGCATATGTTTGGAAGTGGAGGCCCCTTCACGTCTTCCTTTCTTTTCCGTTCCTCCCCCAAAGCCAGCACCCTCCTGTACACTTCTGTCTGGTAAAACCGAACGACTTCAGCAAAGAGACCTCTGCATACTGATGTTTGGAGGTCTCTTACTGAAATGTGACTGGGCACATCTGACCATTGTATTAAGAAGCCCATCTGTCAACAGACCTGGCACCCATGCCCATTTTTTTTAGTGCCTTACTCTTAAATATGAAGAAGCAGCCAGGGATCACCAGATATCTGAGGAAAGCCTCAAAAGTGAGAGAGACCCAAAACAAACAGCCAACAAACAAAAAAGAAATCAAATGAGAGACAGAGGAAAATGAAAGAGCAAAAGTACTCCCTTCTCACCCCCTTCCCCCAGTAAAAAAAAATCAGGAGAGTAAAAGACGTTGTGTCCATTAAAAGAAAAGACAGGGCAGTAGGAATAAAGAGTTGAGAATAAGAAAGAGCTTTTGGAAGTTTAAAAATATGATAGTTGGGGGAAAAAAATCCACGGACAGATTGGAATATAAAATTGAAGAGTATTAGGGCAGGGGACTATCATTTTAAAAATCTGAACGTATCTAAATTGTTTAATGTGGGGCACCTGGGTGGCTCAGATGGTTAAGCATCTGCCTTCGGCTCAGGTCATGATCTCAGGGTCCTGGGATTGAGTCCCGCATTGGGCTCCCTGCTCCTCCCTCTGCCTCTCTCTCTCTCTCTGTCTGTCATGAATAAATAAATAAAATCTTTAAAAAAAAAATAAAATAAATTGTTTAATGTATGAATATTTAGTACTCGTTTTTTTTTTTTTAAAGATTTTATTTATTTATTTGACAGAGAGAGACACAGCGAGAGAGGGAACACAAGCAGGGGGAGTGGGAGAGGGAGAAGCAGGCTTCCCGCAGAGCAGGGAGCCCGATGTGGGGCTCGATCCCAGGACCCTGGGATCATGACCTGAGCCGAAGGCAGACGCCTAACGACTGAGCCACCCAGGCGCCCCTTAGTACTCGTTTTTAACTATATTCGTCTGCCATGTTGTTAAGCATAAGGATGATACTCATTATGGATTATTTTTGTTGGGGAAGAAGACAGGCTTGGTTTCACATCGGCTGTTCATGATTGGATTTTGGAGCGTTGCGTTTGTGTTTGGTATTCTGGACATTAGTACAGTATACATTGGTTACAACCTTTCGCAAAATGGGCAGTGTTTTTCAGGGGTGGAACACAGGCTGTGGGGTTTGCTGGCCCTGCTCAAATCCAGCCCTGCCACCAGATGTATGGTATTGCTTGGATCACTTCATCTCTCTGATTCTCGTTTTCCTCTTCTGTAAACAGTGTGCAGCGTGTACTATGTGCTCATTAAAAGAAGCCGCTGTTAAAACCACCAAGCAGATGGGCTGGTATATGTAGATGGCGAAGAAAAGCATATATTTAAAGAGTAACAAACAGCACAGTCGTGATGTAACAGGCTGTCCTGAGCTAATAGTGTCACTCACCAGACTGAAAGCCTCTTGCTTCCGGAGAGTCTTGCGTCAGCGTTGCGCAGTGCCTGTCATTGTACCTGGCGCTAGGACACTGCAGACAATGAATGAATGAACCCCTTGGTTGTAACTTTGATTTGTAGTGCTGTTCCCGAGCGCTGGTACTGCTCTCAGTTTCTGAAAACTAAAGACAGTGTGTTAGTGTGTTTATATGTATATAGGAAATGAAGTTTTCAGAAACTTAAATGTTGTATTTCAATTACAGGCGTCGATTAGCAAGGTAAAAGTGACAGAACCATGGCTCAGTTTCTAACACCTTTTGGAGGTAAGTTTTCAAAGATTTTCCTTTTTTAATGTATTCGAGACCTTTTTCTTTCTTCTTTTCTTTAAAGTAGGCTCCATGCCCAGTGACCCTGAGACCAAGAGTCACATGCTTTACCGACTGAGCCAGCCAGGTGCCCTGAGATCCTTTTTTTTTTTAAATTTTATTTATTTATTTGAGAGAGAGCAGAGCAGGAGGGAGGGGCAGAGAGAGAAGCAGACTCCCTGCTGAGCAAGGAGCCTGACTCAGGGCTCTATCCCAGGACCCCCTGGATCATGACCTGAGCCCAAGCCAGACGCTTAACTGACTGAGCCAGCCAGGCGCCCCTCTGAACCCTATTTTTAATATTGTTTCATCTGGATTCCTTGGAAGCAACTCCCAGGCATCATTTCATTTCACCCACAAATATTTTAGCGTGTGTTTCTGAAAGATGTGAACACTCTTAAAGACATAACTATGATACCATTATCATACCTATAAAATTCACAGTAATTCCTTAATATCCTCAACTATCAAGTCAGTGTTAGAATTTCCCTGACAGTCTTCAGACCTTTTTTTGTTATGGTTTGTCGGTTCAATTCAGGGTCCAGACATTACTCTCAGTTCACGTGTCTCCTGTGCCTTTCACTGTTTTCTCTTCACATTGTATTTGTTAAAGTGACTGAGTCATTTATTCTGTACTTTTCCCAAAGCCTGAATTGGAAGCAGGACATTTGTTTTACTTTATCTGCTTAAAACATATGAATCTGCATAAAATGGTTTTTTTCAGGTAATTTTTCCTAATATTATGATGAAAGTGTTAAATACTAGTTTTGCTTACTGGCCAGGTTTTTGTTTTGTTTTGTTTTGTTTAAAGAGAGGACGCCATTATTATGGCTGCCTTTTGGCAACTGTCTGATCAGTCATGAGGAGAGTGAGGCACAAATCACTACCCCTCTGATCACATCTGTCAAAGTCCCTGTGGAATTCCAGCACAGAGCCCTGCAAACTTTTCACCACCATTAGCATTATTGTTTTATTTTTGTCCCTCTTCTTAGTTACTGAGCAGGTTTGTGTTCTGTTGTGTTTTTGCTGTTGCTTTAGTTTATAATTCTGGGGACGGATTTCTTTCTTTTTTTTTTTTAAGATTTTATTTATTTATTTGACAGAGAGAGACACGGCGAGAGAGGGAACACAAGCAGGGGGAGTGGGAGAGGGAGAAGCAGGCTTCCTGCAGAGCAGGGAGCCCGATGGGGGGCTCGATCCCAGGACCCTGGGATCATGACCTGAGCCAAAGGCAGACGCTTAACGACTGAGCCACCCAGGCGCCCCATCTGGGGACGGATTTCAACAGGGCAGTAGAAGTTGCAGGATTATGAGGCCTCTGAGAAGGGATCATATCTTTCTTCGGTCACTACGGTGTCTCTGATGTCTGACACAGTGACTGGCATGTAGGAGGCAGCCAGGAACTCTGTTTCCAGCGACTGACTGAATCTCACTCTTCCTGTCGCTGTCCGACTGGACAACATGGAGAGGGGAGGCACGACATTCAGACATTTTGCTTTTGTGCCGGTCACATTCGTATTTTGTATGAAACATACATATTGCCTGTTCCCACCTTTTTGGAGAGTATCTGAACTTTTGAAGGTCTTTCATCTATGTAATCTAAAATTATTTTGGATGACACTGAGGAGACCTAGGATGAAAGCGAGGAAGATCTCAGAAGTGAAGGGGCATCTGGTCAGTCTTAGAGCTGAAACTGAAGGAGAACACAAATCCCATTCTCTTCAGTTTGCCTTTATCTTTTTCCAGGATACCCATTTTAAACACATCTTTATTGAGGTATAGTTTACATACCATAAAATGCACCAGTTTTAACTGTATAATTCAGTGACTTTTAGTAACTTTACAGAGTTGAGTAATCACCACTACAATCCAGTATTTCAATATTTTTGTCACTCCAAAAAGATTTTCATGGAATCACTTGCGATACGAATTGTGAAACTCTGCTTCATTCCTGACTTTCTCCTGTGACATTTAAAGATTTATTTATTTTTATTTATTTGACAGAGAGACACAGTGAGAGAGGGAACACAAGCAGGCACAGTGGGAGAGGGAGAAGCAGGCTTCCTGCTGAGCAGGGAGCCGGATGTGGGCCTCGATCCCAGGACCCTGGGATATGACCCGAGCCAAAGGCAGACGCTTAACGACTGAGCCACCCAGGCGCCCTCTCCTGTGACATTTAAAACACCTGAGGGGCGCCTGGGTGGCTCAGTTGGTTAAGCGACTGCCTTTGGCTCAGGTCATGATCCTGGAGTCCCGGGATCGAGTCCCACATCGGGCTCCCTACTCAGCAGGGAGTCTGCTTCTCCCTCTGACCCTCCTCCCTCTCATGCTCTCTGTCTCTCTTTCTCTCTCTCGCAAATAAAAATAAATAAATAAATAAAACACCTGAGAATGTAGTTTTAAATTGGATTGTTGCTTGAGTTTATGTAAATAAATGGCTGTTAACTTATATCTCTATATAGTCCTGCTAGCTACAAGATAACGGGATAAGTTTTTAAAAAAAGAATTTGTGCCAGTATCTTTCTTATTTTGGCCTGTTTTACTTTTAATTTTCTAACTTACATGCATAACTTCCAAGGACAAACAGATGTTGATTAATCAAATAATTGATAACCTAATGAAAGAATCTGGAAGTACTAGGGAGATAGTGCATGTGAGCACTTTATTATTCTTTTTGCACTGAATAATTTTTCTTTTCTTTGGTTTATAGGCAGCCTGGATATCTGGGCCATAACTGTAGAAGAAAGAGCGAAGCATGATCAACAGTTCCATAGTTTAAAGCCAATATCTGGATTTATTACTGGTAATTGGAATCAGTATTTTTATATTTTTACTTATCAGTGGTGCATATATCTCTGGAAAATCCATTTTGCAAAGCTAAATGCAAAGCTAAGGTGGGCACATATGACCCAGGTGGACATCTGGGCCTGTATTTTTTCAGTTGCTTTACCTGTACCGCATTCAAACCTGTTTGCATCCCTTTATGGATGTCAAGCCACTTGTTGTGGGCATAACACTTACGGGAATTGGTAAAGGTCAGTGGACCATATTCTTTTTTTTTTTTTAAAGATTTTATTTATTTATTGAGAGAGAGAATGGGAGACAGAGAGCATGAGAGGGAGGAGGATCAGAGGGAGAAGCAGACTCCCTGCCGAGCAGGGAGCCCGATGCGGGACTCGATCCCGGGACTCCAGGATCATGACCTGAGCCGAAGACAGTCGCTTAACTAACTGAGCCACCCAGGCGCCCCTGGACCATATTCTTTAAGTAGTAAAGCAATGGACTATGGTCCTTGAGCTAAAATGCTTGTTTAATTCTGATCTTGAACTGGTTTGGGAAATATAAATAAATGAACAGATTCTGAATACTTAAAACAACAGAGTTCTCTTATTGTTCCTTTTGTAGTTTGCGTTTTCTTTTCTTTTTTAAGATTTATTTATTTATTCATTTGAGAGAGAGAGAGAGAGCATGCCCATGAGGGAGGGACGGGGGAGAGGAGGAGGGAGTGGGACAAGAAGACTCTGTGCTGAGCGCGGAGCCTGACGTGAGGGCTGATCCCAGGACCCCGAGATCATGACTCCAGCTGAAAGCAAGAGTCGGTTGCTGAACTGACTGAGGCCCCCAGGTGCCCCTGCCTTTTCTATTATCTTTTCTGTTGGGTTATCCTTCAGGAGATAGCTTTAGGAAAAATGGGATCTAGATTTCCTGGGGACTTGTTTGTGTGTGTGTGTGTATCACAGTTCTCTTTAAATTGTTAATTCTTAATTTTTTTTTAAAGATTTTTTTTTATTTATTTTGACAGAGAGAGAGAGCACAAACAGGGGGAGTGGGAGTGGGATCCCAGAGGACCCTGGGATCATGACCTGAGCCGAGGGCAGATGCTTAACTAACTGAGCCACCCAGGCACCCAATTCTTAACTGTTGCTATGAATCTTGTAAATATTGTTACTTTTACCCCATAAATATAGCAGAAGCACTGACAATTTGAAGTGTAGATATTAAGAGTCGCAGAGAACTTAAAAAAGTAGAAGTGTGGGTCATCAGTTTCTTGAGGATTCCTATAGATGTGCATTGTCATATGTATAGCTGTTCCCATGTTACTTAATAGCAGGTTAATTAAAGTGGACAATCTACCCCTGCACTTGATAGGCCCTTTTTTCTGAATTTTTAAAGTGTTCTAAAGTCAGTGAATTCGTCAGTGAATCTGATGGATTCATTTTACTGTTGCTTATAGACTTACCATTTGGCTCTTATCGTATATTTAAGTCTGTATTTGCAGAATTACTAGCCTCTTATTTTTGCAATTTTGCTGTAAGAATATATCTGTCAGCTGTTTCTTTTCTGAAACGTTTTCTATTTAATTTACAGGTGATCAAGCTAGAAACTTTTTTTTTCAATCTGGGTTACCTCAACCTGTTTTAGCACAGATATGGTAAGTTGGAACTTCACATAAGCAGAAGGAGGTAAAATAAAATATTCCAGTAATATGATTTCTTACGATCTTGAAGGCGAACATAAATCTCTAGTCTGAAATACTCTACTACTTCTTACCAGAGAATACTTGTGAAAAGTATCTTTCGATGTGGAACATTAAAGAAAAAAAGAAAAAGTGGTGACATTTGTAGGGTAACATTGTCAAAAACCTGAATTTCCAGTGGAGAAGTCTACATTTTGATATTTTCTCATTAGTTTATTTTAGCTTCATCTACATCACCCATACTCATCTGAATGTCCCACATTTCTTGCTCTATAATGCAGTGGTTCTGTATCTTTGACCACAAGGTAAGGAAAATATTTGAGGGCTAGTAGTGAAACAGCCAGGGAAATTAACTTGTATTTATTATAGTGTTGTGCAAGGCAAATGCGTAATAAATAATGTTGAATTCCTTGATTAACTTGATTCCTTGATCACAAATAAGCATTCAGTCTTTTGAACCTACAGGAGAGAAAGGGACAATAAAAAAGAGTGGCAAATAGTTTGGATTTTAGGTTTATGACTTCGGTCATGCCACGCTGAGGTCTCTTGCCAGGAAGTCACATTTTCCTCGCACCTTGCGTTTCTTGCAATTAATACTTCATTTCCAGGGTTTATTAGCGTTGTACGGGCGGCTCGCTGTGTAGTAGAAAGAGGACAGGATTTGTGGTCACACACCTGTGTTTGAATCCCAGCTGCACTACATTCGGTCTTTATGATTTGAACATGTATTCATCCTCTCTAACCTCTGTTTCTTAATCTAGAAAATGGGCAGATGTATTTTCCTGACAAGTTTGTTGGAAAAATTGGCCGTATAGAAAGGACTGTGTAAAAAACTGTATATAAATGACTTAGTGTGGGTCCCAGCGTGTAATAGGCCAATAGGCCCTCAAAACAAAACCCAAAACGGTGCCTGCTGTCATCATCAGGGACTGGGTAGTCCCCATAACTAAATTGTCCAGCTGATTGCTTGTCCCCCGAAATGAACGACCTTTCTTAACAATTTAATGGAAATTAATAAAGATTGACATAGTCCCTGTGGTCTTCAAGCAGAGTCTACAGAACGTAGTCCAAGCTTGATTACCAATGTCAGTATGAAAATCATTTACCGTGTTCTGAATAGCAAAACTCTCATGGGAAATATATGTATATATTTGTATATGGATAAATTTGAATTGAAACTAAATGATACCAGATTCCTGCGCCTTTTTTGGTGTCTGCTTTATGTTCTTTTTCCTGGTTGTCAGCATATTGGCTGCCAGACTGTCTCTTCCGATTGGTGAGCCTCCTCCTATGATGCCCTTCTAGCTCTTACTTCTGATCCACTTTGAGCTGGGAAAGTCACATAACCAAGGTTTTTGGAATGGCTTTTAAAATAAAGTAAAAGGTAGGGGCGCTTGGGTGGCTCAGTCATTAAGCGCCTGCTTTCGGCTCAGGTCATGATCCCAGGGTCCTGGGATCGAGCCCCGCATCGGGCTCCCTGCTCCGCGGGAGGCCTACTTCTCCCTCTCCCACTCCCCCTACTTGTGTTCCCTCTCTCACTATGTCTCTCTCTATCAAATAAATAAAATCTTTAAAAAAAAAAAATAAATAAAATAAAGTAAAAGTTTTGCCAAGGGGTGGGGAGGTGGAGGAGAGAGCAAGAACTCATGCTCATGTGAGCACAGGGGCACTGACCTGGCAGTTAAGTGCCTGAGTTTAAATTCGAGAGACATGTGACATCTGTGTTAAGTGTAAGAAGATTTCTTTTGCTTTGTGTTCTGGTATATGATTGTTCTTACACCAGCAGTCAAGGTTGCTTACTACAACCTTCCTTTCTCAGGCATAACTTCTTCCATTGAATTCTTTTAGGTCATATTCCCAATTTATGAATGTTCATTCAGGAAGCAATTTTATGATGTGTATGTGCTGCAGGAAAATCTCTCATTACATTTATTCATGCAACAGTGGAAAAATATTTATTGCATGTCTTCTATGGGTCAGTGACTATTGTAGGTGCTTGGGATGCAGCAGTGAACAGAATAGACAAAATCCATGCTTTCATAGAAATTGCAGTCTGGTGAAAGGATATAGTTAATAGTATAAAAATTGTCACATGATAGTAAGCGTAGTGAAGAAAAATAAAGTATCATCTAGTAAATTTCACTTTGTTTCAGTTAAGACAGCTGTCAGCTTTCCAAACTGTTTTTAGCTAAGCATATTAAGGTCATTTTTCCAACTTATTATTTTTATAGTGAAAATTTTTATTAACAACAAAGATGAGGAATTGGCAGTCTTGCTTGAGTCAAAACTGTTCTTTATCTTTAATTTTTTCTGACATTTTCTTAAATAAATTTGTGATGGCGTGTTTTCCTTTTATCAAGAATTGTTATTGCGGGGAGGGAAACACACCTCTAAGTATCTTTTCCCAGAAGAAATATCTTTGAGGAGTCATAGATTTCATGAACCACAGATGTCCTGCTAAGATAATGGAATAGTGTAGTGCAAATTATGAGTAAAATCTGTCTTTCAGCACTACCTCTGATACTTATTCACTTAGTACCCTGAGCAATACCTGACTTCTTCAGAGTTAGCCCTGAGAGAGAAGGCAGGAGCCAGAGATATAATCGCAAATACGAGAACAGCTTGGTGGTCTGTTCAAGGGTGGGGCGTGGAGGCAGGGCCAACAGCTGTGTAACAACTAGTTCCTTAGGACACTTCTGTGTATATGTCAAAGGAACCTTCAGCCACCAACAAGATCAATTTGCCAAACTCACCAAAAAAAAAAGAAAGAAAGAAAGGCATCCTGGACTCTTGTTCCCCGCTCCTGTATCCCTCATCCCCTCCGTCCTCAGTTCATAGAATCGAGCATCTGTCCGGCTGCTGGGAGCCACGCTTGTCTCCTCTTTTTTCCTCACCCTACACATTCAGTCCATCAGCGCATTCCTTTGGTTCCATTTACAGACTTTCCCCCCATTTGGCCATTTCTTTCTGTCTCCGTTGCTACTGTCCTCATTTGTCATCCCACCTGGGCCCACCGGTCAGCATTTCTCCTGGAGTCTTTCTCACACTTGCCCCTTTAGATTTCATTCTCAATATAGCGCCCACACTGTCTTTGGAAAAAGTAAATCCATTTTAAACTCCCCATTGAGAAGAAAACCCAAAAGTCCTGTCTAGGCTCCCAACCGGAGCTGGCTCTGGCCTTTTTTCATCTGACCTTTTCTCTGTTGATATGGGCCAGGCTCCTCCTTGCCTCTGGGGCATTGCGCTTGTTATTTCCTCTTGTAATCTGTAATAGGGTTCTTCTCAAGATCCTCACACAGCTGGCTGGCTGAGTACTCTTCTGGTTTCAGAGAAGTACTTCCTGACCACTCATCTAGAGTAGTTCCTTCTGCCCACCTGCTCCTACCCACCGTCTTCTCTTTCCCACTACCTCGTTTTATTTCTGAACAGGACTAACATCACGGGGAAGAATTTGATTAGTTTTCTCACTTAGCGTCTACTTGTCCTAAAATATCAGCTCGGTGAGGGCAGGAACCTTCTCCTGTCTTTTTCAAGTACTAACACCAATTCCTAGAAAGGGCCTAGACTTTAGTAGGTGCCGCCCTCAAGAATTACTTGTTGGATGAATAAAAAAGCAAATGAATGAATGAGCGAGTAGGCTGGATTGATCTGCACAGTGAGAGGTGGGTATCCGTGAGCAGCCTCTGTGGGTGAGATGGGCCCTAAAGACCCACAGGCTTTCAGCTCCGGCGCAGGGAATGAGGTGCGTGAGCGGAGGCTGGTCTTGTTCTTTAGTCCTAGAATAAAGAGTACCTTCAGCATTGCCATACTCAGGTCCGCTGCCCAAACAGTCCCTGGAGTTCAGAAGTACTTCATACTTCTTGTTGGTTGTAGACTGAGGATACGTGAAGTCCTCTGTTACTCCTCCTCTTTGGGTATGCCATTTACTTAAAATAGGGTTGGGTTGATTTGTTTTTGTTTTTATTCAGTTTAGGGATCTCCTTTGTGGACTTAATTTTATTTCTGAATACGTCATACATTAACAAGGTTCCAAAAGCCAACACTGTACCAAAAGGAATGCAGAGAGACTGTATCCTCAGTCTGTAACTCTATATTCTATATATAGATATCACTTCGTCCCTCTGCTCATCTACTGAATTAGTTTATCATCTTTCCTTTGTTTATTTTTGTGGAAAAAACAGCTTCATAATATATCATGTGTGTGTATCTAAATTTTAATTATTTCCTCTTCCTTCTTATTTAAAGGTTACCGCCTTTAAATGTTCCTGTGTTCTTTGCTTTTCTCACTTAACACATTCTGGAAATCACTGGTATCATTCCATAGAGATGTCTTTCTTTCTCTCTTTTTTTCCTGCAGTTACATAGTACTCACTGTAGAAAATACACCTTAGTATATTCAACCAGTCTCCTGTGTGTGTGCATGTTACAGTTATTTCGAATAATGTAGCAATGAATGAACTAAATCATAAACATTTTTATATTGTTGGTGTATCTTCAGGGTAAATTCCTATGAATGGATTTGCTAGGTCAAAGAGTAAATGCATAGGTAGTTCTGTAGATGTTGCCAGATTTCCCTTCATTTGGAGTTGTAACCTAAAGTGCATGAGAGGGACACATGGTTTATTTGTCCCTTAAGATTTTGGCATCCCTGTGGTCCCCTTCTCATCTCAGCCCTGCCTGTTGCTATGTATGTGTGCTATGTATTTAAGGTTAGTTCGTTTTTAAGAGTCATATACAGTAATTGTTTGACTTAAGCTTGTTTTTTGCATATGTGTTTTTTTACTTTGGAAATTTTGTGAATTTAATTTTAGGATTCCCTAGCCTTTTAGTTCATCTTTCAGGGGGATTATTAGACATGAGTAAACTATAGATGGGAGATGAAAGTGGATGGCAGAGCTGAAGTTGTTTTTTTGCAGAGAAACCTAGAGAAATAGAATTTCAGCTCTTCCAGAGTTCCAGCTTTTTCACTGGGAGAGGGGAGTGGGGAGAAAGCTGAGCTTTGTAGCAGTAACTACTGTATTTGCATAAAGTCCTTTGAGTTACCACTATCAATGAGTCCCAACACTTAATGTTCTGTTAGTTGAGGGAAACAGGTTTTAAGAAAGATCACGCCAAATTTTCAGAAAAAATGTGGGATTGTGGTGGGTGGCTTAAAGTCAAGCACCTGGAACTTGAGAATTATATGTCTCATCTCCTCTCCCACTGAGGCACTTCAGTGGAAGGTTTTTAGAGACATGAAATTGTTCTAATTAAACTCTTAACGGTACTAGCAAGCCTCTTCTCCCCCAACTAGTCATTATCCCACATTGGATATTTGTTTCTCATTAGAAAATATGTTTTGGGGGGCTGTGATGTTGGGAATAGGGAGTGAGAATCTCTCTGCTTGATTTTTTTTTTTTTTTTAAGTATGCATGTTGATGTTGATTGTTGGCAAGTTTTTTCTTCCCTGAGAACCATCTGATACAGCTGAATATCTTTTTAGAAAAACTTAGGAAAAGAAGGAAGGTTGACCTCTCGTTTTACTTATTTAACTTCCTTTATAAAACCTGAAAGATAGTTACAAAAATAAAACAACCAGAGACCAGTCTCAATTACGAATATAGATACAAAAATCAAAACAAAATCTTAGCAAATAGAATTCCACAATATATTCAAAATTATGACCAACTTGAGTTTATGCCAGGGATGCAAGTTTGGTTCAGAATCAAGGCATTCTCTTAATATTATAGCAAAAGAAAAAAGGAAGTGTGATCAGATCAGCAGATGCTGAGTAGGCATTTGATTAAAAAAAAAAAAAATATATATATAGTAACCATTTCTAATATGTAGAAAGGAAACTTTTTAAATATGTTAGGTTACTTTCTAAAGATCACTACCAAATGTTACTCTAAACAGTGAAACACTGCAGCCCTTTCATTGAAATCCAGAACTTAGCAGGATGCTCACACATTCAATGATATCTTAGAGGCAGTAAGACCAATAAAAAAGAGGAAGTGTATAAATAATGGAAACGAAAGTTAACTCTTTTTTGCTAGTTATGTAATAATATATTTAACAAACTTAAGAGATTTTAGGTTAAAAAAATAATATTTATAGAAGTTTGGTGAGATAGCTGAATATAGCATAAATGATTGTTAAAAGCAAAATTTTTCTCTATGCTGGAAGTAAGTACCGAAATACAGAAACGGGGAAATGTTCCATTTAAAATAGTGATGGAAAAAATAAATAAATAAATAAAATAAAATAGTGATGGAAAGATAAAACTCCCAAGAATACATTTAATAAGAAAAGTGACTGGGGTGCCTGGGTGGCTCGGTCAGTTATAAGCATCCGACTCTTAGGGTCATGGGATTGAGCCCTACATCGGGCTCCGGGCTCAGTGTGGAGCCTGCTCTCCTTCTGTCTCTGCCCCATTCCCTGTTGGCATTCTCTTTCTCTCTCTAGCTCTCAATCAATCAATAAAATAAAATCTTTTAAAAAATTAAAATAAGTACTTACGTAAAAAAAGTGATCAATCCTTCTTAAAAACAGATTTATTTTTCATTTATTTTAGAGAAAGAGAGAGAATGGGTGGCAGGGGCAGAGGGAGATTGAGAGAGAATCTCAAGCAGACTCCCTGCTAAGTGGGGAGCCCCACATGGGGGCTTGATCCCATGACCCTGAGATCGCGACCTGAGACAAAATCAAGAGTCTGGTGCTTAACTGACTCTTAAGCGACTTAGCCACCCAGGTGCTCCCAAAGTTATCTAATCTTATTAAAGGAAATATTTGTAAATTTGAACAGATAGACAGACATACTATTGTCTTTGGTGGGCTCTTTAATGCAGTTGCAGCTTGGATCCCAGTAGGGTTGTTTGTAGAATAGATAAATGATCTTTAAAATTCATAAGGAAGAAAACTAACATCTGTGAGTAGCTGAACAAAATTTAAGAAAATAAGTTATTTTTTAGATTTTATTTATTTATTTATTTATTTGAGAGAGACAGAGAGTGAGAGAGCGAGTGGGGGGAGGAACAGAGGGAGGACAAGCAGACTCTGCACTGAGCAGGGAGCCGACATGGCGCGTCATCTCATGACCCTGAGATCATGACCTGAGCCAAAATCAAGAGTCAGACACTTCACCGACTGAGCCACCCAGGCGCCCCAAGAAAAGAAAAGTCTTGCCAGATACTAGACTGTACCATGGAGTCAGTATGATCAGATCACTGTCTTATTGAACTGGGAATTGTTCAGAGTAGATAATCCAGAAATAGGTATCACTTCACATGAACATAATATACAGCAAAAGTATTTTTTAGTTCCGTGAGAAGAGGCTGGATTAGTTAAAAAAAGTTGTATTATATTAATTTCAAGTATGTAACAGTGACTTGACATGTATGAGTCTGTTTCCATTTTGTTTGTTTTGTTCTTTGGATTCCACGTGTAAGCGAAATCATATGGTATAAAAATGTAGAATTTCTTACAGTAAAGATATTATACACAAATGGGCCAATGATAAATTTTAAAAAATCAACAATTGACAGATAAACAGTGGATATGTAACATACAATGATCTTTTATAAACTGACAAGAAAAAGACACGTAGTCCATCAGAAAACTTATTAACAAAGGATGTAAATGAGCAGTTCATGTACTAATTCAAGTGACCAAGGTCCATATGCGGAATGACCCTCAGGCTCACTATTGGTGAATGGAATTTGGACTCCACTGGTGGGGTTTGCCGAAGGGGATCATTGACTGCAGGAGAGCTGAGGTCTGCACCTACCTGAGGCACAAATGTGGTTTCTGTAGCCCATCTCCCACTTGATGACTTTTTCTTACCTTTTTTTTTTTTTTTAAAGATTTTATTTGTTTATTTATTTGACAGAGAGAGCACAAGTAGGGGGGATGTCAGGCAGAGGCAGAGGGAGAGGGAGAATGCCTTGGTGCTTGATCCCAGGACCCTGGGATCATGACCTGAGCTGAAGGCAGGTGCTTAACTGACTGAGCCACCTAGGCGCCCCTTTTTTTTTTACTTTTTAAAAGAATAGTGTTGACTCTTACAGCTTATAGAGATTTTTAATATTTGTTGTATGTCATGCTTTTCATTGTGTTTTATGTTTTCTTTCCTTGAGTTAACTCCGGCAATATAGGATAATTTTCTATCAAACTTAATTGTCTTTTTTGGACACTACCTAGATATGGCTCATTTAAAAGATGGCTAGTCATGGTAATTTAATTGGAGTAGCTGGTCTTATCACTTGTTTCAAATAAAGTAGATCGGTTTAAAAATAATCATTTTAACATTTTTAATATCTAGACTAAAAAATGAGATCTGGATGAACATTTTTTTTTAAGATTTTATTTATTTATTTGAGAGAGAGAGACAGAGATAGCGAGAGAGAGCATGAACAGGGAGGAGAGGGAGAAGCAGGCTTCCTGCTGAGCAGGGAGCCCAGTGTGATGCTTGATCTCAGGGCCCTGGTTTCATGACTGGAGCCAAAGGCAGACACTTAACTGACTGAGCCACCCAAGCGCCCCAAGGGATGAACATTTTTCATGCAGAAGAGTTGAAAAATGAAACAAAACAAAACCAGAGAGGGAGACAAACCATAGGAGACTCCTAATCTTAGGAAACAAACTGAGGGCTGCTGGAGGGGAGGGGGGTGGCCCGGTGATGGACACTGGGGAGGGTGTGTGTTGTGGTGAGCACTGGGTTTTGTGTAAGACGGATGAATCACAGACCTGTACCCCTGAAACAATACATGTTAACTAAAAAAATTAAAAAAGGGGGCGCCTGGGTGGCTCAGTTGGTTAAGCGACTGCCTTCAGCTCAGGTCATGATCCCAGCATCCTGGGATCGAGCCCGGCATCAGGCTCCCTGCTCAGCTGGAAGCCTGCTTCTCCCTCTCCTACTCCTCCTGCTTGTGTTCCCTCTCTCTCTGTCTCTATGTCAAATAAATAAAATTAAAAAAAAAAAGAAAGAAAGAAATTAAAAAAGAGGTTCATTGTGAATATGCACAGTTGTAGTTTGCATGAAGTCATTTCCACTTGTAAAAACCTTTTCTTTTGCTTATTAAGTTTCTTTGAGATGCTATGCTTAAAGCTCATTGCACCTGAAACTAACATAACATTGTCAAATCTACTTCAGTTAAAAAAAAAAAAGAAAGAAAGGAAAGAAAGAAAAAATAAAAATTAAAACCTGGGGAGGAAAATACTCATTGCAAGTTACACTTGATCATTTATGCCTGAGTACCATTTTTACATGTGTAGGCTCATTTAATTAATGTTCACATCTTTAAAGGTAGGAGAACTATATCGTAGCATAGTCTCCATGGTGAGGTTCGTGGAACCCCACAGAGGAGTTGGTGCTGTCTGGTCAAGTATCCATAGAAATAAACTCTCTTTTCCTACCCTTTCCCCCTAATAACTTTTTAGGGGAAACATGGGGCTTGAACTCCTGACCCTGAGCCAGCCAAGTGCCCCTTCCCCTAACATCTTTATTGTGACATAATTCACACAATAAAATTCACCCTTTTTAAATGTATAATTCACTGGTTTTTAGTGTGTTCACAGAGTCATGCAGTCATGGCCACTATCCAACTTTAGAACATTTTTCGCCACCTCAAAAAGAATCCCATTTGATATCCAAAGTGCATATCCTGGCATTCAGATTAAAAATTACTTCATGTATCCTATAAGTAAAGAATAACACAATAGAAAGTATTTTACTTTTATACAAAACCTTGTCAGTATTCCCAGGTTACTCCCTATAGCTTGGTAAACAAGTTTTGGTTTGGTTTGGTCTGTTTGGTTTTCTTCTCTTCTGTTTGCCCCAGGGCTGACAAGTGTGGATGGGAAGGGTGGTTTAGGAAAGGTTCTTTTATGGTCAGAGTCATTCCTCGCCCTCGATGTTGGTTTGCAGGGCACTAGCTGATATGAACAATGATGGACGAATGGATCAAGTGGAGTTTTCCATAGCTATGAAACTCATCAAACTCAAGCTGCAAGGATATCAGCTCCCTTCTGCACTTCCCCCTGTCATGAAACAGCAGCCCGTTGCTATTTCTAGTGCACCAGCCTTTGGTAAGTCTGAAAAGGACTTGGTTCCTATATTTCTTTGTAGATCTTAAAAATAATTTTTCCCCTTTTCCCCTCTGCAGTTTGTAGCCTTGTGATACTCTAGGAGGCAGTTCTGTCCAAAAAATGATGGTCCTGGTCCTCTGCAGGCGGGTAATGCTGGAGGAGAAGACCATGTTCACATTCGAACCCTAGCATGTGTTAAAGAGCAAAAGTTCACCTGAGTAAATTTGAACTTGTAATTGACTTTACTAAGTGGTTCCTGAATTGGGCAGCATCCCTTGGAGCAAGTAGAGAGGAGCTCACAGTTGTTGTCTGAAATGGAAGGTTTTTACAGGAAGGAGGGTGGGGCAAGGAAGTTGTTAGCAAAAGAAAAGAAAGGATTGTACCTGGCAAGATCACTTTCCCTGGAGTGGAAGGCCAGGAGGTTTTATCAGGTCAATTACCTCGTCTTCCTTTGGGGGATGGAGAGGGCCCTTGGGACAGATGACCTCCCTGGTGCTGATCTGAAAATTCCTGACCGACTGCTTAAGGCAATGTTGCTGGGGGAGGTTGACCCTGCCGTTAGCTTGGGTATTAAGCTCCAGGTTTCGTGACTTGGCCCGAGTGACCCCATTTGGGTCCTGTGGTTTTCTTTTTAACAGATGCTAGTAATCAGAATGAAAGCAAAGGTCCAGACTGTCAGGGTAAAAGGAATACACTTGCAGTCTGCTACTGCATCTTGGGTCTTTTCATTGCTTTTACTGCGTCCTTGACCCTTCACAATGCCCTATGCTTCCCTTCGGCTTTCTGTTTGCATAGCCTCTGTTTTCCCCTGCGGCTACACAGCTCCTTTGGATAATGGTATCTAGCAACATATTTTTAAATTCATAGTATTGAGACAACTGGCTACATTAAATGCTTTCTTGGAACAAAATGAAGCAGGACAAAATAAATGGTATCTCAGTTTAAAACACAATTCGGTAAAAAGATACCTTTTAGCCAGATATTTTTCTTAAAAAGTAATCAGTAATTAATTGACTAAGGTCACCAAGAGTTCTGATTTCTTCTCTGTTCTCACCCTAGACTTTAATGATTTAGGTTGATTTAAAGATTACAGTAATCAGATCTAATATCTGATTCATCAGAAAATTCTTAGACGGTTTTAACAAAACACAGAAATTGTGGCTAGAGTTTCCCTTCCTCCTGATAGATCTGATGACAGGTGATATGAAGTAGGTTTGGGAGGAGGCAGTCAAGAGTAAGGGAGGTTGTCTCTGATACAATTAATGATAAGCTGAGATAAATAAATGCTGTAGTTTTACTTAATAGATTTACAATTAAAAACTATGCATTGCCTTTCTTTTGGTGAGGTTTAGCCACAAGACTTGTGGTCATAAAGGGAAGGGTGCAGGTTTGGGTTCAGGCAAGAAGGATCGTGATCCAAGAGAAAGAAAGAAACTCAGGAGATCACGCATGAGCAAAGGCTAGGAAGAGCAGAGGTGAGGAGTACATACAGACCATTCCACGTGACCAGGGCCCTTGTCGGCCTTGTCCATCGTGTGTTCACAGCCCTCAGTCCTTAGTTAGCCAGCTTATTTAAGTGCAGGTGGCTCTGAATCCCTGAAGGTCCCTGTAGCCAACCTTTGGTCAGGACCCATGGGTTAAAACAGCTAAAGGGTATTGGGTTTTCTTTGGGCTTCCCTTCCGGTGCTGTAAGAAGATACCTCAGGGGGGACAGAGAGTCAAATAACCAGAGGCATCCCGTTTCCTCTTTTCCCCTCAAACCCGGGGGGTCAGAGATTCTTCCCCTAACATTTAATATGTCTTCTCTTATTCCATTCTGCGGCAGCACTTTCCGCTCTAGAGTCACTGCTGATTTATTTTCATGAGGTTGCAGCCTCGCTTGCCCCAGTGGGTTTTACTGCTGCTTAAGTGAGCTGCCCCTGCCTCCAAGGGAACCTGGGATTTCTGAGCTGCCATTCTGCCAGTCAGTCCTGAGCTCCTCTGTGGGGCTTCTCCACTGCCTTTCCTCCCCCTCCTTTTCGTCACATTGACATCCTCAGTAAATTATTTTCAAGAGGCTAATCACCAGACAATATCCGAACATGAGAGAACTTAAAAGTACGTTGTGTCCTAACCAGGTTTGCTTAGCTTTGCTCAAACATCTGACCTTAGCTAGTATTTCTAGTTACCACCTCTCAGCTCAACCCAAGATGATTTTTTTTTTTTTTACACTTCTTATGTGGCTACTTGAGAAGAAAATCATTTGTTACTAGGATCATTATTTTCTAGTTAATAGTAAAAATTCCCTGACCATGCATTTCCTGGCCGTTTGACATCTTACACCTTCACGAATCGTATTTTATTTGGTCACAACAATAACCCTAAAATCCGCAGAAATTATTAGTCCTCTTACATGAATGAAAGAACTGAGATTCCAAGAAGGTGAACAGTTTGCATATTCCTAAAGAAGGAGATAGAGCCTGTCCAGACATACAGTTTATCAAAGGCTCTTGGTTTCCTTACTACCTTCTCTCTTCCCACCTTCATTCTCATCAAACCATATGGGTGGCATGGAACGTCACTGTTCCACGGTTTGTGGTCTGCATGGGAGCTGAGGCACATGTTAACACGTGGAATTAAGGCTAGCTGGGGGTTGAGCAACCATTTTCTTCAACTTTCCTCTGTTGAGAGGAAAGGGGATGTAGTGAGTGATAGTGTGACTTCCCTAAGGACAGCCAGCTGTATTCCAGGAAATTCTGTGAGTGTGCCTGGTATCTTCTTCCTTCAGTGGAGGTAAGAATATTACACACAGAATAATTCCTTTTTTTTTTTTTTAAGATTTTATTTATTTATTTGACAGAGAGAGAGAACACAAGTAGGCAGAGAGGCAGGCAGAGGGAGAGGGAGAAGCAGGCTCCCCACTGAGCAGGGATTTTTTTGGAGGAAAAGTAAATCAGGTTTTGATCTTGTTAAGTGTGAGGGGTTTAGTGGATTTCCAAGGAGGCAGATGAATCCATGGGTCTGGATCTCAGAGGAGGGATCCATCAGCTCTGGGAGAATTTGAATATAGATAGCATTGAAAGCCCTGGGGCTGGATGAAATATCTTAGAATGTGTAGCTAGAGCAGGCAGAAGACCTGGGACCAAGCCTTGCCATGCTGTGACATTTAAAGGTGTAGTAAAAGGGAAGAAGCAAGAGGAGGTTGGTGTCCTAATAGCCAAGAAAACATTTTTCAAGGAGGGACCATTCTATTGTTTGAGCTGCTTCTGAGAGACTGAGGAAGACTAGGACAGAAAAGTGATTGGATTTGACAAAGATGACCTTGAAAAGCAGTTTCATTGGAGTGGTAGAGACAAAAGTCTGATTGGAGGCTTAGAAGAGGGGAGAGTTTTACTGTGAAGGAGAGAGAAACCTGGAGGAGCATGTCAGCTGAAGGCTGTGTTTAGGATGGGAAGTGCCCCTGCATTTTTAGAGAAGAGAGGGAAAACCCAATGGTTGAGGAGAGGTGGGAAAATTTCAGGAATTAAGATTTAGCATACTCAAGAGAGATGTATCCAAAACACAGCCTCCATTAGATGCATTTCTTTAGAAATATTTAGAAAATACTCATTCAGGAAAGTTAGTCAGTTGGTAAGAGGATGATGATCTTCGTAGCAGCTATTTAAAAGCTGGCCCAACAAGGCTTCCACTTGTGACAAATCCCCACACTGAGGAGAAATGACTGGGAGTGGAATCCAAATTGAGCAGGGCAGCGACACAGACAAGAAAGAAGGAGAAGGTCCAGACCAACGTGGGGGTGGAGAATAGAGGCTGGAAATCCCAGGAAGCAAGACTCACATAAAAATGAGCTACAGGAAGTATCAGGCAAGGTCAAATCCCACACAAAGTTATTATTAGAAAAAGGAGAAGAAAGAGCTGAATAACACCCCTGTGAAGAATGATGGTGCCCCGGTAACCTGCGATTTCAAAACAAGCTAAAAAAATACTAAGAAGATGACACAAGTCATGGAAGACCAACACAGTCAGAATTTTAAAGCCTCGGAAACAAGGTGCCAGAACTCAGGAAAGAAGGAGAAAGAAAAAAAAAGTCATTTCAGAAATGGAGACCAAACTAGAAGCAGCACAAGAGATGCTATTGAAAGAGAAACAGAAGGTGTAAGGAGGAAGATTTCAAGAATGAAAACAAAATTAACAAGAGATAATAAGGATTTGAGAAAAGTGACCAATATTGAAGGCAAAGGAAATTGAATATAGTTGGAGTCCCTAAAGAAGGGAACCAAAGCAAGGGAAGAGAACAAACGGTAAAGACTAGTTGAAGACAACTTCCTGGAAATAAAGGATTTGAAACTGTGTTTGAAAGAGGATTATCATGTGCTTGAGAATATCAGCCTGGAGAAACCAGCACTAAGATAAATGTTAGTAAAACAAAAAATTATTTGGGTATGTAGAAAAAGGAAGCACATGACTTACAAGGGAAAGAAAATTAGAATATCTTCAGACTTCCCTACAGCAGTGCTTTATCTCAGAAGAAAATGGAGTGACATATTTAGGATTATCAAGGAAAGACTAAGCCAAGAATTTTGTGTCCAGAAGAACCACGCCACCCAATTTTCCAACTCTCTGGACACTAACTTATTATCTTATAATTAAACTCAACTCTGATGGTAACTGCTGGAGTTAATGTCAGATTCCACGGGTGCAAGGGCCCAGTCCCACGACATTGCCCTCACTTCACACATGAGTCACAAGCGCTGGGTCCCCAGGGTACCCATACTTCTGTCCAACCTGACTACAAAGTCAGAGGCTCCCACACACCCTGCTTCCCCTTTCTGTAATTTGCTAGAACAGCTCACAAAACTCAAGGAAAGTTTGTTGTAAAGGATATAATGAAGGATACATACAGATGTGTAGGCGCATGAAGAGGCATATAAGAGCGAGGCCCCGAAGGGTCCTGAGTGGAAGAGCTTCTGTCCCCATGGAGTTGAGGTATGCCACCCTCCCAGCATGTGCTTGTGTTTTCCAGCGTGGCAGTTCTCCAATCCCTATAGTGTAGGAGTTTTTATGGAAGCTTCATTACATAGGTGTGATTGATTACATCCTTCCTTGGCCATTGATTAGCTCAGTCTCCAGCCCCTCTACCCTCCCCTGAGGTCTGTGTGGAGGTGGGGGGGCTGGGATAGGATTGAAAGTTGCACCCCACTAACCATGCTGTGGTCTTGCCCATGACCAGCTTCTGTCCTGCATCTGTTTAGGGGCCCCCAGCCACCAAGTCACCCTATCCGAATACAAAAAGACACTCTTACTACTCCAAAGATTCCAGGGGTCTTAGAAGCTCCTGTGTCAGGAACCAGGGGCAAAGACCAAATGTTATAACAAAAGATGTTCCTGTGAGTCAGGAAATCACAAGGGTTTTAGGAGCTCTGCCAGGAACCAGGAACCAGGAACCAGGAACCGGGGACCAAGACCAGATATGTATTTCTTACTATGTCACAGTATCACAAGCTCAGACAAAGAAACAAAAAAGGAAGGAAACATTTATTTCGTTCTATCATTTCTTCACTCTGGTTAGAATACTTCTATAAAGAGAAACTTCCCTGTCAAATGTTTGGTTACTCTGAGGTTCAGTATGTAAAGGAAAGGCAGGGTGGATGCTTCATTTCTTTTCCTCGTTTATTTATACTAGTTTTCAGAATACATTTATTACCTATGATGGCCAATTAGGATTTTTTTTTTGTTTTTAAATATCATTATGAATTCATAAATTTAATTCTCATTCCATTACAGTTACTATTCTTATTGATCCTCAACTTTGGCCCATAGGTCCCTCTTCAAGTTGGGTCTTGTGCCCTTATGATGTGATCCTTGACATAATTTTTGGTATTCACCAAAATGATTAATCTGAATTTATATATGTATTTTTTTCTGAATTTATATTTTAAATGGGACTGTATTACAACTGGGAAGTGATTTGTTTCTTCAAACACTCTTGGCTTAATTATCGTTGAATGTGGACCAGTGATTGCGCATGAGTTTTGTCGGAATTCTTCCTTCCTAGGTATAGGAGGTATGGCCGGCATGCCGCCACTCGCAGCCGTCGCTTCAGTGCCAATGGGACCCGTTCCAGTTGTGGGGATGTCTCCACCTCTAGTATCTTCTGTTCCTACAGCAGCAGTGCCTCCCCTGGCTAACGGGGCTCCCCCTGTCATACAGCCTCTCCCTGCATTTGCTCATCCTGGTACGTGACCTGATGCTCCCGCAGACTGAATTTTTACAACGTGTATCTTAACTCTTCCTTCTAGCTAAATCTTCTGTCTTCACTTTCTGATTATATGTGAGTGGCATTTGGTTCCAGAGGAAAGTATCTTCCTTTTTCAAATTTAGTATCTCATTTTTTTTCCGACATAGTAAGTGGGCTCTGCTAGGCCAGGGAGAAGTAAAGGAGAATGAAATGATGGAGCTCTGGTACCATTATGGGCGAAGGTCAACTCAACAGCTAAAACCAAGAGCCTAACTTCCTTTCCAGGGCTTGACAAGAGCAAGTCAAGTTTGGGTAGTAATCGAACATTTACTATTTCCATAAGTAAGCGACTACGTTTCTTCAGCTCCTATGAATTGCTGATAAATAAGCCATTCCCTTTAGGAGTAGGATTATGTGGGGGGAGAAAAAGGAAAACTGCATATTCCTTTTTTTTTTTTTTTTTTTTGAGGAGGTATAGTGAATGAGGTGGAAGGGAGAAGGACATTTATTAAATGGCTAGATACATTAAGGGTGGAGTATTACCTGCTCTTCATTGAAGGAAAGGATTAAAAAGTTCCTGGTGTAGTTAATTTCATTTTGAGACTTAAAAGTCTTTTCCCGTTAGTGAAAAGAAAGCATAAACTGTAGATGTGGTCTACAAATCTTAGTAAATTCTTATCCAATGTGGGAAGTATTTTTTTTTTACAGATTTTATTTATTTAGGGGCACCTGGGTGGCTCAGTGGGTTAAGCGTCTGCCTTCGGCTCAGGTCACGATCCCAGGGTCCTGGGATCAAGCTCCGCATCGGGCTCCCAGCGGAAAGCCTGCTTCTCTCTCTCCCTCTGCTGCTCCCCCTGCTTGTGTGCTCGCTTGCTCTCCCTCTCTGTCAAATAAATAAATAAAGTCTTTAAAGAAAAAAAGATTTTATTTATTTGAGAGAGAGCAGAGGGAGGAGCAGAGGGAGAGGCACAAGCAGACTCTGCTGAGTGTGGAGCCTGATTCGGGGCTCGATCCCACGACCCCGAGATCATGACCTGAGCCCAAACCAAGAGTCGGATGCTTAACTGACTGAGCCACCCAGAAGCCCCTGGGGGAAGTGTTTTTTTTTTTTTTTTTAAGTACTTTGGATGTGTCTGCGTAATTTAGTAGTGAGGATGGCCTGGGTTTTAGCCATGGGTAATGATTATATTTGAATCATTATTTCTCTGCCCAGCTTCTTGGGTTTCTTACATCTGTCAAGATCTGTCTGCCAAAGAATCTAAATGTTCCACCTTTTTTCCTTTCCTTTTTTTTTTTTTTTAAAGATTTTCTTGTCCCATGTATTTCACCTTTCATTTGTGACCATGTCCACAGTTAATGACAGCTGAGAAAGTTGTTGCAGTTGCTTTTCCAGTAGTATCTGTGAATCCATGCACTCCGTCTTCTTGCTTTCGTGGCTGATGGCAAGTGTTGCAAGATAGTAGGCAGGGATGAAGGGGATGAGGCTAAGGCTCAGAGTTTTTCCCTGGCTCACCACTAACCACCAGCCCAAATGAGAATCAGACACAAGAGCTGCTGATCCTCCCTAGCATCCCCTGTTGTGTGGCCAGGACTGCAAGGCTGGGACTTCCTGGCTCTTCTGTCTGGAACTCATACTTTAAGCACAGTTAAGGAACTGCCATATCCTATGTGTTTAAGCTGTTGTTTCTTTAGCTATCTGTATAGATCCCATAAAATGTGATACGAAACGTTTAACAAAGAGTTAAATCCATGGACTGTGAACATTTCTACTTAGGAAGGTGATTTTCAGCAGGAATGAATGAGTAAATCTGAAAAATTTTTTGGCAAGGGGCAGGGAGCAAGGAGGGAATAACTCTTTTTTGAGTCCTGGGTGATAAGGGAAGACTAATTTCTGCCTCAGGTTTGGTGACTGTGTATTCTCATTTTCGTTAGTAAGGAAATGTTTCTTTTCTTTGTAGGATTAAAATTATTCAACATTTATTTATTTTTACAGCAGCCACATTGCCAAAGAGCTCTTCCTTTAGTAGATCTGGTCCCGGGTCACAATTAAACACTAAATTACAGAAGGCACAGTCATTCGATGTGGCTAGGTAAGTGTGCTTGTTTTTAATTGGGCAGTTGAGTTAAAGCCATTATCTGATTAACTCCTAAAACTGAAAATGAGTTAGCTACTTCTTTATTATCTTCTGTTTTGTAGGATGCCGATAATTAGTTCTGGATAATGTTACCAGGTTTTATCACTTATATATTGCAGAGATGATAAAGAACATGACATTTCCTCAAAAAGCTTTGGGTGTTGTTTTTTTAGCAAGGAAAACAAATAGGTACCAGTTTTACTAATGTTTAAAAATATTGAAATCGAGCTCCAGGTAGGAAGGGAAAATTAACTATTTTGTATTAATCATCTAAGAATTTATGTATAAAATTTTTTAGGTGAAGATTAGAGCCACAGTCCACCTTCTTTTTATTCTATCTCAGATAATCTCATGGAATCTGTGTGGATTGTTACTGAAACCTTATTTAAAACCACCTTTTATGAAATGAATTATTCAGATTAGCGGACAGTCGTTACTGATCAAATATGTGGCCCAATTTTGGCAAAGCTGATACGACCTTACTGCTTATATTTTGACCAATCTTAGTTTCATATTATATTTCTTATTTTTATTTCCTTTTACCTTTAATTTCCCCCTTGCATACTGCTGAACTAAGAGGAAACGTTAAGTCTCTTTGTAAGCCATCTCCAAACTTCTGCAGTTAAAAGGGGATGTAAGTGAAGATGTTTCCATCTTTTCTTGTTTTAGTCCTCATTAGAAACCTTTCCTAAGTGAATCAAGTCATTTTCCCACTTTCAAGAGAAGAGCGTGTTGAATATAATTGAACAGTTTATAACCCTTTATAAAATGATTTAAAGGAAATTCATAAACTGAAAAGTACCATGCCGAATGCTGATTTATGCACATTAGCTCTTGGAATGCTCACCATCCTCCCTATAAGATGACTAGATTCTTCTCTCTATGTTGTAGATAAGGAGGAAGCTCAGAGACATTAGTAATTTGCCCAAAATAGCCTAACTCAGAAGTGACAGAGACAGGAGTTGAACTGAGTTCTTTCTGATTTTAAGGCATGAGTTCCTAACTGTGGAAGTTTGCTCTGGAAACTTGAGTTAATGGTGGTATACAGATATTTGCGTTCCACTCAATTAAGGTTTTACTCCTATGACTCAGGAATATTGTTGAGCATCTATTTGCCAAACACCTCATTAATCCCACTCAGCCCCCAGTCACCTGCAGTAGATACTCTCAGAATTGTGAATGAAGAAGAAAACCCCCGAGAGGTTAGAATCCTCACTGACGGTTTGCATTTTACCACAAGGCAGAGCTGAGATGTAAACTAACACTGAATTCCTTCGTTAGTCTTTCTCCTTTACCATGCTGACGTTTTGAGTTTTCTGTGCCTCTCCACAAGAGATTTTTAAGCCTGCCTTAAAATTGATTTGTGACATAAGAATGAACAAATAATCAGTATTAGCAAACATTAATGCTATTAAGACAGCTGGTTTGGGGTTTTTTTTGGTAGTCATCTTTTCAATAATTTAAATTTCCAGCAAATTTTTAGAATGTGGCATGTAGTTTTTGGTTACCTGTTAATTAAGTTTTTCGTGCATTTAAATTTTCAGGAAAGTCTCAGCAGAAAACTATGACTTGATAAGTATAATCTGGGGCAGCTTCTGTGTGCAACACCCCATATTCCAGGGGTGCAAGAGAAAGATAATTAGCTTTTACAAGTAGGCAAGAGTGGGAATCAGCAAAATATTAGTTAGTTTAAAATGAGAAGGTTGTTGCAGAATTACTCACAGCAGAATCGATCTTGGTAAGTATTTTTTACTAAGAAATTTATAATAATTGGAAAGGTGAATATAATTAGATACTTTTCACGTATTTGGGATCTGTTTCCTATACTTTATGAAGTGTGTATTTTTAAGTATAATATAAATGATGACTAAGAGGTTTAATTTATGATTAAAATTTTGCTTTTATGTATGAGAAGTAGATATTTTTGTTGAAATCAAAGGAAATTGCAAATGGGACATGAGTTATAATCTGTCCTGGAAGTGGAATGCCATTTTTACTGAGAGCTTAGCCGTTGTGTTTAAATTGCCCTATTTAGACACCAGGCTCCGACAAGCCGTAGGTACCAGTGTGATAGTTGTGAGGAACTACCCTGAGACCTGATCACTAAGGAGGCGTAGACCCCTCTGACTGCTGGTAGTGGTTTCCTTGGGTCAGAGTTGATGCACTTGGGCAGGGAAAGGTCAGCACTGGATTGCCGGCAAGAAGGCAAAGCTCCTTCCATTACCGCTCCGCTGATTCACCATGACCCTGGACAGGTTCTGTTCTGTCAGCATTTGTGGGAATTGAAACTTCCCAGAATGAAGTGATTTCCCTTCATTAAGAAGTTAATGTGTTTTGCTAAATAGAAAGTTATAAATATTAAAGAATGAATACCTTTAAAGGCAGTTATCTGTTTGCTATCAGCATTGCTTTTTAAGCTGAAAGAAAACTTTTAGAAGTTTGGAAAAGCCTGGGCATTAGTGTATCACTTCAGTGACAAGGAGATTTTTCCGTGTTTTGTAGAACCTTTAAATTTTGAATTGTATCTGTAACTTGGAACAGTCACTTGGTCTGGTGTGTTTTCCCTTGATTCTGGAAAAATAACGAGCGTGTCTGTTTTGAGAGAAATGTTCCTAACCTTAAAATTCAGAAATACTCATTACAGAAAATCCAGAAGTAGTGATTAGAAAGTGAATGAAATGTTAAAGCTGTTTTCTAGGGAAGTTCTTAGTTTACTGTTGTTAAAGAATTTAAATATGTTCCTCATTGTTCATCCTCTTTCCCCACAGTGTCCCTCCCGTGGCAGAGTGGGCTGTCCCTCAGTCATCCAGACTGAAATACAGACAGTTATTCAATAGTCATGACAAAACTATGAGTGGACACTTAACAGGTATTTTACAAATGAGAATTAATTTAGTGAAATACGATTTTGATTCCAAATGCAGATTGCTTCCAGGTGTTGGACCGTAGATGGTCTCCAAATGCCTTTCTCTATTTGCTTTTTTTCGAAACATGGTTTTCATTGTCGTTCTTTTTTTTTTTTTTTTAAAGATTTTATTTATTTATTCAAGAGAGAGAGAATGAGAGACAGAGAGCACGAGAGGGAGGAGGGTCAGAGGGAGAAGCAGACTCCCTGCTGAGCAGGGAGCCCAATGTGGGACTCGATCCTGGACTCCAGGATCATGACCTGAGCCGAAGGCAGTCGCTTAACCAACTGAGCCACCCAGGCGCCCTTCATTGTCGTTCTTTTTTTTTTTTTTTTAAAGATTTTATTTATTTATTCGAGAGAGAGAGAGAATGAGAGACAGAGAGCATGAGAGGGAGGAGGGTCAGAGGGAGAAGCAGACCTCCTGCCGAGCCGGGAGCCCGATGCGGGACTCGATCCAGGGACTCGATCCAGGGACTCCAGGATCATGACCTGAGCTGAAGGCAGTCGCTTAACCAACTGAGCCACCCAGGCGCCCTTCATTGTCGTTCTTCTCTTGAGTTCTCATCTCCTGATAACGCCACGCTTACGCATTCTTCTCCAGTGCCTCAGGCTTTGACCCTGGTGCTTCTTGGTAAATGGAACATAGACCTAGGATCCTGCTGCACAGCGGACAGCACTAGTATACCCATCAGAGCACTGGCCCAGAAACACTGCTAGAAACCCAAACTGGTTCTGAAGTCCAGCTTTGTACTTGACTTTGAAAGTGTCTCTCAAAGAGCCTGTGTTTAAGGCAGTTTGCAGGGTGAAGGTAATTGGTTGGGGAGCTTGGAGCCTGCCTCTGCCCCTAACTAGCTGGAGGTCACTTCACCTAGTTAGATTATTTCTTGTACAAGAGGTCAGAGTTAAGTTATGTGACCTCCATGGATTTAAAGAAAAAAGAAAAGATTCTGTTATCTGTATCAGTAGAAAGGATTTTAGGGTACTATCCAGAAGCGTTTCTCAAAATTGATGAGAGAATTCTAAAGAAAAGTATAATTTTAATAAGGAGAATAGATACCTCTGATCTGAACGTTGAGAAGGGAAAGAATGTGACTGCCCTTTAACAGTACAGAAGGGGGGCGCCTGGGTGGCTCAAATGGTTAAGCGTCTGCCTTCAGCTCAGGTCATGGTCCCAGGGTCCTGGGATCAAGTCCCGCATTGGGCTCCCTGCTCAGCGGGAGGCCTGCTTCTCCCTCTGCCTCTCTCTCTCTGTCTCTCATGAATAAATAAATAAATATCTTTAAAAAAAAAAATTTAACAGTACAGAAGGAAGGAGAAAGAGTGAATTTTCCTGACATGGAGAAAGGTATTTTAAATTTCTGACTCTTACTATCTTTTTTTGTGCTGTTATCACCTAACAATTGCAATTTTTACATACAAAAGAAAAGTTCGCCTGTTAAAAAATATCAGCATTGGGTGAGATTTGGAAGGGTCTGATCTAATCTTGAGCCTTATCCCTAAAAAAGGATCTCAGCAGTCTTCTCAAATAAGTACGTATTTATATCCGAGGGGGCAAATTGTAATTATACACAAATTTTCTAAATGCCACGCTCACTCTGCTAAAACATCGCTGTCATTTTTATACATACTATGGGAAACCAGTCCAGCTTACACAGGCACTGAAGGAATATTCAGTAGTATAGTTTTAAGTATAATTCGACATGGTCTGTTTCACACCAGCGCTCCATACAGACCCAGAACTATGTTGTCAGTGAATCTGAGAACAGTTCTTCCAAGCATTGTTGGTGTTTGCTGTGAATTAATTAAAATAGTATCCAGATGAGACATTGATGTAGCAGTCCTCTTTCTTGGTGTAGGATCTGTGTTTTATGAATGAAGTGCAGTGTCTTCATCCCAAAGATAATGACGCAAGCACTTAAATATTTAGAACTTTTAATATATGAGGTAGACAGTAAAATTTGAAATATACCTGAAAGGGGCGCCTGGGTGGCTTAGTCGTTAAGCGTCTGCCTTCGGCTCAGGTCATGATCCCAGGGTCCTGGGATCGAGCCCCGCATCGGGCTCCCTGCTCCGCGGCAAGCCTGCTTCTCCCTCTCCCACTCCCCCTGCTTGTGTTCCTGCTCTCGCTATCTCTCTCTGTCAAATAAACAAATAAAATCTTTAAAAAAAAAAAGAAATATACCTGAAAGAGCAGACTTTGCTCATGTTTCTCTGCATGCTTAATCTCTGAGCTTGTGATCCGAGCTTGTCCACTGGGGGAAGTAAAGCTAATCTAGCAGTGGCACATTTTACCCCAGTGATGACCTGGGTTAATGTAGCTGATACACCTGTTTAGGTGGGTACCCCCTCGTTCCTTCACAACTTGATGTGTATGCTGTTATGCGCTCTTAGAAGAGACAGTCTTAAAAAGTAGAGAGAGCCCATTCTTGAATCAAAATAATGTAAGTAGCTGTAGAATTCTGGCAGTCTTACCAATGCTAACCTCTCCTCAAAGAGGGATTTTATTAATCTTGCCTTGTGAAATGATGAATATGCTCTTTGGTTATTTATATTAATCACAAAAGCTGAAGTGATAGGCACTGTTTGAGATAAAGTATTAACTTCATTTAATTATTTCTGTCTTTCCCGTGCCTGCTTCCCTGCACAAACATGCGTGCCCATAGTAGGGCTTATGAACTTGGGATTTCTGTTTATCCCCATAATGTTTCCATAGGAGCCAGTACCCCAAAACTGATATCTTTTTTATGGATGTGGGCTTCCACAGGATAGTTCTCCGTACTCAAGAGTTCAATTTTATGCTGTTCTATTATGCTAGGAGGCCGTCTTAGGTGTTGGTGATTATTTTGATGTTTCACAACTCCTTGTCTTAGGACGTACAGAGTCAAGTATTAGAATTGCAAAAAGCGGGGCGCCTGGGTGGCTCAGTTGGTTGGGCGACTGCCTTCGGCTCAGGTCATGATCCTGGAGTCCCTGGATCGAGTCCCGCATCGGGCTTCCTGCTCGGCAGGGAGTCTGCTTCTCCCTCTGACCCTCCTCCCTCTCATGCTCTCTCTCTATCATTCTCTCTCTCTCTCAATAATAAATAAATAAAAATCTTAAAAAAAAAAAAGAATTGCAAAAAGCTGTGGTCTTCCAGTGTGGTAGGTAACAAAATTTTTCTATAAAGAACAAAACCATAAACATACTGGGCTTACATTTTGTCTGTCACAGCTACTCAACTGTGCCATTCTAGCTCAAAAGCAGCCATGTGTCATGCTCCAGTGAATGGGTGAATGGGCATGGAAGTGTTTCAAGAAAACTTTATTTACAGACACAGAGGGGGGACCAGATATGGCCTGTGGGCTGTGTCTTACCAATCGCTGTTCCAGATCATTTCCCTCACTTAGAGAGGAAGGAACTTACTCTTAGAGAGTGAAAGTACTTTTGTTAATGTCATAGGGAGTAGGAAGAGTCAGGACTGGAATCCAAATCTCCTGCTCCCCATCTAGGTCCAGAACCAGTTCTTTTTGTGTGTTTATTATTACACTTTTTATTGGTAGTAGGTGAAATACTATCTTCCTTTTATGTAGTTCTGAAGTGGAGAGAATTGTTACAAGTATCAATTAAAGCATTCACTAAAGTTTGGCTAATTCTATTTTTATGTTCCAACATGCTAAGTACAATATTAGAGACTACACAAAATGATCAGTGTACTTTCCTCATTCCAGTATACCACAGAACTTCTAGAGCTTTTCACATTAATTTAAAAAAGATTGCTTCTCAGAGACTCCCAGTACACAGACAGACACCAACACACACACACCCTCGTCCAACAGGAATGTGTACATATGTTTGCCAAAACCTAGAAGGTTCGCTGTTCATAATAGCCTCAAACTGAAAACTATCTGAATGCCCATCAACAGAATGGATTGTTACATATTCGCAAAATGATATACCACACAACAGTTAGGGTTAATGTCCTACAATTGCATACACTTTGTGGAACAGAATAAGCCAGACTTACCAAGGGCGCACTGTGCTGTTAGAAGTTGGGCAACACTTGGTCGGGGGGATGATTAGAAGGGAGCTGGAGCTGGGGCGCCTAGGTGGCTCAGTTGGTTTAGCTTCTGACTCTCAGGTCATGATCTCAGGGTGGTAGGACGGAGTCCTTCATTGGGCTCTGCTCTGGGCGTGGAGCCTGCTTAAGATTCTCTCTCTCCCACTCCCTCTCTACCCCCCACCTCCCCTTCTCTTAAAAAAAGGGGGGAACTGGATGGGTTTCTGGGGTGCTGTTTCATAATCTAGGTATGATTTACTTGACCATTTTCAGTTTGGAAAATTCAGCTGTATACCTGTACACATGTGAAAATACGTATGTATATGTTCATGTGTGCTTTTCTGCCCACATTTTATATGTAAATCAAAGTTCGAATATTGTCTATAATATTAACTACCATTAATTTAGCATTTTTTATGTGCTAGAGCTATATTAAGCTCCATGTTATAGTTCCTTATTTGATGGAGCACAGACTGGTAAATCTGGAAAGCACATCTGAAATGAGAAAACTGGGTCCAACTAATGAGGAAACTGCCTGCCTGAGTCTCGTGGCAAGTTCTCGGGCACTTCCTGTGCTGACACTTCGGGGGCGATTCTCAGAGGTCCCTAACTGCTACTGCTTGCTCTGCAAAAACACATCCACTTTTGTGGTTTGGTTTTTTTTTTTTTGATGAGGTGCCATTTGAAAAATGAAATAGCTAAAAGCAAAAATTTATACATGGCAGTCTTCCCAACCAAATTGCTACAACTCTCCATTCCTTGGTCCATCGGTCGTCCTGGGACCACACCTTGAGAGTCAGTGATGGATAGAAGACATAGATGTCTCTCTCCCAGCACTGGTTTATTTCAACGCTCAGAATTTCCCACTGTAGACTTTATCTGATATCTAAGCCCAGTTTCCTGCCAGAGGTGAAGATATTTACAAGTACTTTAAGAAACGAGAGGTGATTTGGAGAGCAGAGTTGGAATTCCAGGCATTCTTTATTGCTAACATAAGAAATGGTTGTGATATTAGCCATCTGTGCAACCTTGAGCAAGACCTTTTTTTTTTTTTTTTTTTTCCAAGTCTGTAATGAAACAGTTACAAGAGTTGTCCTCTCTTAAGGTCCTTCCTCCTCTAAGATTCTCTGAATCTTCTCCGATAGTGGTCCTGGTAGAGGCAGCACACGGTGGCAGAAGATGCTGAGTTTAGAGACAAGAAGTTTCAGCTTTGTAAATAAAAGCCTGATACAAATAGAGATGATAATCTGGATAAAAGGGCAGGTTACATTTTGAAACTCTAATCTTTTACATACTCTTTTTTCATTAACCATCCATTTAACAAGAATTTATTGAGTACGTGCCAGATGCTGTGGTGTGCTTTTTTTTTTTTTTTTTCCTTTTCATTGGGGCTTAATTTCCTGTTGAAAAAGCCCCTTGGGTAATAGTAAATATTGTTTAAAGCATTGTGATTGCATGAGGTTGCACAGTACTTTATGTGCACAACATTGGTCTTCCTGGACAGTGAAGATTTGCTGATTCATCTTTATATTTTTTCCCCCGGTTTCTGTTTAGGTCCCCAAGCAAGAACTATTCTTATGCAATCAAGTTTGCCACAGGCTCAGCTGGCTTCAATATGGTAAGGAATAAAAAGTTCCTTGGTTTGTATAAAGTGGCTTAAATTGGTATGGCTTCATGGGTCTTTAGATTAATACCAATATTTATAGGTGGGGATGTAGGAATTATGCTTAATGTTCCAATGATCTGTGAAGATCACCTCTCTTACTCTTTCCCCTTTTTGATTTTGAAAAATACCAAAGCAGAGAGATTAATGAATTCTCTAACACACAGCTTATGGTAAGTCTCAGTTTGTGACTAGTCCTGGTTCTTCCCTCCTCCTTCCCGATTATTTTAAGCCAGATCTCAGTGATTATATCGTTTTCATCTGCAAATATTTTAGCTTGTATTTCCAAAAGAGATAGGGATTTTTTTCAAGAAGACTGTACTATCAGTAGTCCACCAAAAATGTTTAATAGTAAATCTTATCATTAGGTTAATCAGATAGTGATCAGATTCGTTAGATTGGCTCATAATTTTTTGTAGTTGACTTGTTCAAATCATGCAAATAAATCTATATTTTGCATCAGTTGGTTTGTGTTCTGTAAACTCCCCCATGTTCTCTCATCCCCCCAAAGAAGAATAACCCAGATTGTTTATCCTGTAGTTTCTTCTAGTCTATCTTTTGGTGGTTGCTTCCTTGTGTTAATTTATTCCTGGGTTTCCTGTGTATGGTTAATTGGATCTAGAGCAATGTTTCTACACTTCAACACGACTGACCCTTTGGGCCTGATAATTTTTCATTGTGGAGGGCTGTTCTGTGTATTGTAGACTGTTTAGTAGCATCTTTGGTCTCCACCTACTAGATGCCAGGGACATGACCCCCCATCTCCCGTTTTGACAATCAAAGATGTCTCCATGTATTGACAGATGTCCCTTGGGGTACAAAATCATCCCACTCATGAGAACCACTCATCAGATTCAAGTTTGATTTTTTTTGTTTTTGGCAAGACTACATCAGAGATATTGCAGTGTACTTTCATCAGAAGGCACATAAATGTCTATTTTGCAGTGATTTTTTTTTTTCTTTTAGGGAGGAAGGGAGGGTGAGGGAGGGACAGAGGGAGAGGGGGAATCCTAAGCAGGCTCCACATCCAGCACAGACCCCAGCATGCGGCTTGATCTCACAATGCTGAGATCATGACCTGAGCCGAAATGAAGAGTCAGATGTTTAACTGACTGAGCCACCCAAGCGCCCCTGTTTTGTAAGGATTTTTCATAGCTTTTGATTACTTTATTTTATTTTTTTAAAGATTTTATTTATTTATTTGACAGAGACAGAGACAGCGAGAGCAGAAACACAAGCAGGGGGAGTGGGAGAGGGAGAAGCGGGCTTCCCGCTGAGCCGGGAGCCCGATGTGGGACTCGATCCCAGGACCCTGGGATCATGACCTGAGCCGAAGGCAGTCGCTTAACCAATTGAGCCACCCAGGCGCCCGCTTTTGATTACTTTAATTGCATGAATCGAGGTTCATGATTTTGCCATAGGGCCCATTGATACGGTTGCTTCATAAGTGGTCACACTCTAGTTCTAGTTCCTTCACCCATCCTGGTTCATTCTGCTTTGTATTAAAGGGTCTTCCTTTGAAATATAATAATAATAGACCAGGTAATAAACATAATAGACCAGTTAATATGACACATCCAGGTCTCTTAAGTCTGGGTATGTACCAGTATCCTAGGACCTTCTGAAATGTAAACTTGAGATCTAACATTTATGGAGGTTGATTGGTAGTTTATTAGGTGTTCTCGTGACACTAGAGTATATTGAAATGCTTCAGTATCTCATTTATAACCTGCCTTCTTTGAAAAAAATACTTAAGTCTTCTCCTACTTGAATGGTATTATATTCCCTTTCTATACAATAGAAAGATATTTTAATTAAGTGTTTACAGCCATTATTTAGGCAAGTATGGGGGAAAAGAATCCCACCTGCCTTCTAATTGAATTTGCCGGGGAGTTGCTGTAGTGGGGGATGGGAAGGAGGAGACGATGAGGAAGAACAGGCAGGATTCTGGCATCTGGAAAATACAAAGCTCAAGGGACAGAAAAGAAATCATTGGTTGCCAGGGTCTGTGGGCAAGGCAAGGGGGTGACTAAGAAATGCAGGGGAATTTTGCGTGGTGATGGAACTGTTCTATATATTGTGATACACGACTGAATTCAGTTATGCAACTGAATCTGTCAAAACTTGCAGAACTGTACTCTAGAAAGGGCAAATGTCACTGTATGGACATTACACCTTTAATAAAAACTGGTTTATGCCACCCAAGGAAATTTCAGATTTAAGAGGAATTTCTTGATTTTATGGCATCAGCAAAGCCAGTTTCCCAATGTAGTATCTGTCTTGTTGGCATTCTGGTGAACGTCTTTGTTGTCTTGCATCCTCTTTTGGTGTCCAGAAATGATTAAGTACAATCCCATTCTTAGACTTGCTGGAAAAATCTGTTTATTCTCATTAACTACCAGGGCAAGTTGATTATGAGGAATGGTAGCCACTGAATCTTGAGACTAAGGAGCAGCAAATATCTTGACTCTGGCTGAAGGCCATAAAGATCCACCCTTGTAGGTCTAGGTCAGCAGTTAGCAAGCTAACCTAAATGAGTAGAACTTGGCCTGCACCTGTGTTTGTAAATGAGGTTTTATGCCCATTTATTTATGTATCTATGGCTGCTTTCTTGCCAAAAGGGCAGAATTCAGTGTGATAGAGACCATGTCTTGTAAAGCTTAAATGTTTACTATCTGACCGGACAGTTTGCTGAGCATAGTGTTTAAAGACACACAGAATGTGAGTATGATACATTTTAAATGGGCTGGCAAGGCTTGAGAAGAGTATAATCATAGTTAACATTTGCTGAATGCTGAACACCATCCCAACGATTTGGATTGTTTCATTTTATCTTTGCAGCAGTACTATGAAATAGGTACTATTTTTATAAACCGAGGCACAGAGAGACTCAACTGGCCTAGAGTCGGAATAAGGAAACAGAACATTTCAATCACTTGTGAATAGTAACACACATGCATTTTCATGACACTAGAACATGGTTAACTTTTTGTTGAATAGGAATCTTTCTGACATTGATCAAGATGGAAAACTCACAGCAGAAGAATTTATCTTGGCTATGCACCTAATTGATGTCGCTATGTCTGGCCAACCACTGCCACCTATCCTGCCTCCAGAGTACATTCCACCTTCCTTTAGGTAAGGAACCTTTGGCTCTTACAAGAAATTGTGGATTTGCTATGTGAATTTCAAACTGGGTTTTGTTGGCTGTGTCTCTCTTAGTCACTTTCATTCCTGTCAAGTAAATGAGATATCCATGAATTCAAGAAAGTGTTCTTATCTAGGTCCTGTGTTAATCTTGGGCCTATTCTGTTCTCTTTTTTTTTTTAAGATTTATTTATTTATTCATTTATTTGACAAAGAGAGAGAGATACAGCGAGAGAGGGAACACAAGCAGGGGGAGTGGGAGAGGGAGAAGCAGGCTGCCCACTCAGCAGGAGCCCGATGCGGGCCTTGATCCCAAGACCCTGGGATCATGACCTGAGCCGAAGGCAGAAGCTTAACGACTGAGCCACCCAGGCACCCCGGGCCTGTTCCGTTCTTTAAAATAGTTCGAGTCTATTAGTAAAACATCAAAAGGTTGTCGATTTTTGTACCCATCTATCTCATCAAAGTTCACCAAAAATTTTAACAAAGTAAAACCATATTAACCTGTGCATAGAAACTAAGGCAGGGAGATTCTGCCTGTGAATTCTACACACTGGTTAGGTAACAAAATACGGGCAATGTAGAAATTATCATCAGGAAGCTAATTAAAGAAAATTATCCTGGTCTGAAACACAGTTTCAGTGGAGTTGTCAAGAAAGTAGACCAAGGTCCAGTTGGGAGGAATGTGACTGGTCTACCTTCACACACCGCACACCTCCCCTCTCAGACAACGATGTCTCACGGCTTTAACTTTACAAGACAAATATGAAATCTTACAAGCACAGAGAACAGAAAAAGAAAGAAAAGTAAGAATTTCTGTCCTGATTCCTCAAAGACCGGGGTGGGGCGGGGTGGCTTGTGTGCAGAGATCCCCATAAAAGTAAGAGAAAGTGTGCCGTGGCTGTCAGTGTGTACGTGGAGCGAGCTGAGAAATCTGTGGCTGTTGGAAGAAACCGTAGCTGGGCAGTGTTTCTGCGGTCTGACAGCTGCATGGATCACTGTAAGAGACGCAAGACTGGAAGCTGATAGAAAAGCATTGACGAAAAGGTAGATTGCTTTAAAAGAGCAAGGTTGGGGCGCCTGGGTGGCTCAGTCGGTTAAGCGTCTGCCTTCGGCTCAGGTCATGATCCCAGGGTCCTGGGATCGAGTCCCGCATCGGGCTCCCTGCTTAGTGGGGAGCCTGCTTCTCCCTCTCCCTCCGCAGCTTCCTCCTGCTTGTGCTCTCTGTCAAATAAATAAATAAAATCTTTAAAAAAAAAAAATTAAAGAGCAAGGTTAACGGCTTAAGGTGAAACTAATCAGTAACCTAAATGATTTGTTTTAGGGCCTGTGATGTGTACTATTTCATGTGTTTATTATAAGATAAAATGGATAGAAAGACTTTGTAAAGGGAAAAGAGGTGCTCCCATTCAGCTGAGCTGCTCATCTTCCCTTGGCGGATTTAATGTTCTGTAAAAGGGTAGTGATAACAACAGTGAGCACTTGACTGTGACCCAGGCACTGTTCTAGACCAGGTGATGATGATTCACTAATTCAGTCCTTTGGAATTGCCCTGATTTGGGGGATGGCTCTAAACATTTGAACGATCTGGGCACTCTAGAGTCTGATGATATTCACATACTCATTTTTAAAAAACTCTTTGTAAATAAAGAGGACCAAATCTTTATGTTTTCCTCGCTATAAATGACATATACTCCATGATGTGGCAAAGTCTTTAACAATTCTTTTCCATAATTTGCTCAATTCTACCTAGACAGCTTTATGTATGAATCTTTTTTCCCACAATTGCAGACGAGTTCGATCTGGCAGTGGTATATCTATCATCAGCTCAACGGCAGTCGATCAGAGGTTACCAGAGGAACCGGTTTTAGAAGAGGAACAGCAACAACTAGAGAAGAAATTACCTGGTAAGGCAGTCTTTATATTTGACATCATATTAGAGATGTTCTACCTCTCAGGCAACGATGGAGGTAAAACTAAATTTAGCTTCTGGCATTCTTGCTGTGTTCCTTTAACTGACCTTAGTCCGAAAGGACACACTCTTAATATGCTTTTGGATTTGCATATATGTAGAGAAATAAGAACATTATGTACTTTGCTAATGCGCCCTTGTTCTAACTTTTAAATTGAAATCTGATTATTTACCACTATACAAAAATTTCATAAATGTTATTTATAAAACAGTCAAAATTGGTAAACCTTTATGGTGTTTGCTCAATACCAGCAGTGTAGAAATAGAATGTGAAATTCCCTACTGTTATTTTCTGATGTTGTTATAAGAGAATTGGAAACTCCTTAATGACAGAAAGCTATTTTAAATTTAATATGAACCTATTTTTAAAAATCCTCATTTGCAATGATAAACCCATCACACTATTAAAATATTCTAAGGTGGCTATGGATTATTAATGATGAGATGATAATTGATACTGTGAAGCTAATGAAATTTATTATGGAGTCTCTTTATATTAAATACTTTGTCCGTGTCATGTAGCTGCATTTAAAGTGCTCAGTGGTTAACTGACCTGCTCAGGACACTAGCTCTTCCAGTTTCCTCTTTAAACTAAATTAGTTTTTGTTCACTGATAAACTTATTATTAAAAATGTTCTTGGGGGGGGCGCCTGGGTGGCTCAGTTGGTTAAGCGGCTGCCTTCGGCTCGGGTCATGATCCTGGAGTCCCTGGATCGAGTCCCGCATCGGGCTCCCTGCTCGGCAGGGAGCCTGCTTCTGCCTCTGACCCTCCCCCCTCTCATGTGCTCTCTCTCTCTCATTCTCTCTGTCTCAAATAAATAAATAAAATCTTTAAAAAAAAAAAAAAATGTTCTTGGGGGCCCCTGGCCCAGTTGGTTAAGAATCTGCCTTCGGCTCAGGTCATGATCCTGGAGTCTGGGATCGAGCCCCACATTGGGCTCCCTGCTTAGCAGAGTCTGCTTCTCCCTCTCCCTCTGCCACTCCCCCCTGCTTATGCCCTCTCTTTGTCCATTTTAAATAAATAAATAAAATCTTAAAAAAAAAAAGAAAGAAAGAAAGGAAAGAAAGAAAGAAAATGTTCTTGGGGTGCCTGGGTCGCTCAGTCGGTTGAGTATCCAACTCTTGGTTTTGGCTTGGGTCATGATCTCACGAGTCGTGGGAGTGAGACCCGCATCAGCCTCTGCACTCAGTGGGAAGTCAGCTTGAGATTCTCTCCCTCTGCCCCTCCCACTGCTCTCTCTCAAAAAAAAAAAAAAAAAAATCTTAAAAAAAAAAACAAAAAAGAAAATGTTCTTTATGCAAAGCTATGTGTTGAGTACAGTGAAGAATTTAAATATTAAAAATGTGGTCCCTACCTTCTAGAAAGTTATAATATGATTGAGGATTTAGGGCGTCCATATAAACAATCATCAAAGCAGTATATAAGTGCAATAAATCCCTAAAGACAGTATCACAGATGCACAGCAGAGCTACTTACACTGGTTGGCATAGGCTGGAAAGGCTGGATCTCTGGAGGAGTCACAGTTGTGTTGAGACTGAAGATTGAATAGGGTCATTACAAGTGGAAAGAAATAACATTTCAGGATGATAACAATGGGAATGAGTGGGAATGAAGTCTCAAAGGCAAATAAGGACAGGAATCCTTTGAATTTGCGATTTTCTTTTCCTCTTGGTGGTAGACATTCATTTAGAGTTCTGAACAGGAAGTGACATCATCAGAGATTTGTGTTCATTCGTTCCTTCCTTCAGTAGCCATTTATTATTTGCCGCCTATGTAGCAGAAATAGGGCCAGATATTGGAACTAAGATGTGTAGGGACTTTCAGGTATTTTTTAAAAGGTAAAATTCACATAACAGAAAATTGATCATTAAAAAATACACAGTTCAGTGGCTTAGTTTGGGCTGCCATAATAAAATGCAGCCGTCTGGGTGGCTTGAATAGCAGGGTGAATTTCTCACCGTTCTGGAGGCCATTAAGTCTGAGATCAGGGTGCCATCCAATTTGGTTCCTGGTGAGGCTCTCTTTCTGGCATGCAGATGGTGGCCTTCTTTTATATCCTCATATCACTTTTCCTTGATATGAACACATGGGAAGAGAGAAGTAGAGGTAGTTCTCTCTTCCTCGTTTTGAGACTCATCCACACTGTACCATGTATCATTATTTCATTCCTTTCTGTGCTTGAGGGGACTTTCAGTTTTAAGGTCACCTAGTGAAATGGATGCTGCCTTCTGCAATCACGAAAGTAGCAAGAAGGAAAAGAAAACCAAAACACACTTGCCGTGTTTCATGTCTAATCCATAACTGTAATGTGTGAGGAATGTCTTTCTAAAGCAGTGAAGGCCAAATGGGGAATGTGGGGAGAAGCCAAGAAAGGATGCTCACAGCTACCGATCTCAAGACAAAGTATGAAGTGACAGTTCTTGTAATAGAGAACAATGGGAATGGCGTGCTACACAGGCGGGTGATGCAAGCTTCTCTTGCCCGGGGTGGTTCTGAGGGAGAAGCATGTGAGGCAAACACGAAATTGAAGGGACACCGCTGAAAACATAAGGGACGTGGAGGTTGGGATTTTTTTTTTTAATATTTTATTTATTTATTTTGAGAGGGAAGGAGAAAGAGAAAGAGAGTGAGCAGGTGCATGCATGAGCTGGGGTGGGGGTGGTGCGGAGGGAGAGAGAGAGAATCTCAAGGAGACTCACGCTGAGCGTGGAGCCCGACATGGGTCTTGACCCCACGAACCTGAAATCATGACCTGAGCCGAAATCAAGAGTCAGATGCTCAACCGACTGTGCCACACAAGAGCCCCAGGATTTTTTTTTTTCTTTTAAAAGGAAAATTAAGTGGTTGTAAACAGAATGCTAGCAAGGATTAGAGAAAAAATGATTGGCCTGAGAAATAAGGCTAAAATTCATAATTGGTGTTCTCAAAGAAGGAAACTGAAAAATGGAGTAGAAAAAATTGTTTATTGAATGTGATCTCCATACTGATTAGGACATAGTTTGAAACACAGGATACTCACCTTCCTACCTCTGCTTTCAGAAATTGTCTTATTTGTTTAAATAGAAGACACATCAGCACAGTTACCAACTAAGAGGAGAAAGGTAGGGTGGGGGAGATTCATGGTGCAGGGGAGATGGAGGTCAGTTGCTCAATCAAGGTGATGGAGAAGGAAAAGCATAGAGTAATAGGGAGGGAAAGGAGGTTGGTGGTGATGCAGAGCTGTTGTTTTAGGAAGATTATAAGTGGGGGAGGGGAGAGTATGTTAGCAAATAATTTAGGATTTTTTAAAACTGAGGTAAAATTGGTATATAGTAATAGTTTCAGGTGTACAGCATAATTCAATGCTGCGAACGCTGCAAAGTGATTACTACACTTAAGTGTAGTTTTACCATCTGTCATTATACAGTTAATCCCCTTCACCCTCTCCGCCCACCCTCAAACTCCCTTTCCCTCTGATAACCACCATTCTGTTTCCGTATCTGAGTTTTGTTTTTTAGATTCCATATGTAAGTGAAATCATATGCTGTATGGCTTTGTCTGTTTGACTTATTTTACTTAACATAATACCCTCAGGGTCCATCCATGTTGTTGCAAATGGCAAGATTCCCTTCTTTTTTGTGGCTGAATAATAATGCGTGTGTGCATGTACCCCATTTTCTTTATCCAGTCATCCATCGATTCACACTTAGGTTGTTTCCATGTCTTGGCTATTGGAAACAATGCTGTAATGATCTTTTCGAATTGATGGGTTTATTTTCTTCGGGTAAATACCCAGAAGTAGAATAGGTGGTAGGTGGGTCATATGGCAGTTTTTGTTTGTTTAATTTTTTGAGGGACTTCTATACTGTTTTTCTGTAGGGGCTGCACCAGTTCACATTCCTAACTGGGAGGGTTCCCTTTCCTCCAGTCTCTCCAATACTTGTTATTTCTTGGCTTTTTGATAATAGTCATTCTGACAGGTGTGAGATGACCTCTCATTGTGGTTTTGATTTGCATTTGCCTGATGATGAGTGATGAGCATGTTTTCCTGTGCCTGTTGGCCATCTGTGTGGCCTCTTTGCAAAAATGTTTATTCAGATCCTCTTCCCATTTATTTATTTATTTATCTGTTTTTAAAATTTATTTACATAATCTCTCATCCAGTGTGGGGCTTGAACTCATGACCCCGAGATCAAGAATCGCATGCTCCTCTGAGCCAGCTGGGTGCCCCCTAATTTTGGATATTAGCCTGTTATCAGATATATGATTTGCAAATTTCTTTTCCCGTTCAGAAGGTTGGCTTTTTATTTTGTTGATGGTTTCCTTTGCTGTGAAGAAGCTTTATAGTTTGACATAATCCCATGTGTTTGTTTTTACTTTTATTGTTACTGCCTTTGGAGTCCGTTCCAAAAAGCAGTGTTCCATCAGCACTGTCGGTGAGTTTTACTGCCTATGTTTTCTTCTAGGAGTTTTATGCTTTAGATCTAACATTTATGTCTTTAATCTGTTTTGAGCTAATTTTTGTGCCTGGTGTGAGAAGAAAGTGGTCCAGTGTCATTCTTCTGCATGTGGTAGGTGTCTAGCACCATTTATTGCAAAGACTTTTCTTTTCCCATTGTATATTCTTGCCTTATTTGTTGTAAATTAATTGACCATTTAAGCATGGGTTTGTTTCTGGGCTCTCTGTTCTGTTCCATTGATCTGTATCTGTTTTTATGCCAATAATATTGTTTTGATTACTATAGCTTTGCAGTGTAGTTTGAAATCAGGGAGCATGATAGCTCTAGATTTGGTCTTCTTTCTCTCAAGACTGCTTTGGCTATTTGTGATCTTTTGTGGTTCCATATAAATTTTAGGATTATTTTAGTTCTGTGAAAAATGCCACTGGAATGACAGGAACTGCATTGAATTTATAGCTTGCTTTGGTTAGTGTGGACATTTTAATGATATTATTTCTTCCAGTCTGATTCTGATCATGGAATACTTTTCCATTTAATTATGTCTCAGTTTCTTTCATCCCCGGCGTCTTAGAGGTTTCAGTATACAGGTCTTTCCCCATCTTGGTTAAATTTATTCCTAGGTATTCTTTTTTTTTTTAAATTAATTTATTTTTATTAACATATAATGTATTATTTGTGATTTTTATTTTATTTACTAACATATAATGTATTATCTGTGATTCATCAGTCTTATACAGTTCGCAGCATTCACCGTAGCATATACCCTCCCCAGTGCCCATCACCCTGCCACCCCATCCCTCCCACCCTCCTCCACTCCAGCAACCCTCAGTTTGTTTCCTGAGATTAAGAGTCTCTTATGGTTGTCTCCCTCTCTGATTTCGTCCTGTTTCATTTTTCACTCCCTTCCCCTATGATCCTCTGCCTTGTTTCTCAAATTCCACATATCAGCTAGATCATATGATAATTGTCTTTCTCTGATTGACTTATTTCACTTAGCATAATATCCTCTAGTTCCATCCATGTCGTTGCGAATGGCAATATTTCATTTTTCTGATGGCTGCATAATATTCCATTGTATATATATACCACATCTTCCTTATCCTTTCATCTGCCGATGGACATCTTGGTTCTTTCCATAGTTTGGCTATTGTGGACATTGCTGCAATAAACATTGGGGGTGCACGTGCCCCTTCGGATCACTACATTTGTATCTTTGGGGTAAATACCCAGTAGTGCAATTGCTGGATCGTATGGTAGCTCTATTTTCAACTTTTTGAGGAACCTCCATACTGTTTTCCAGAGTGGCTGCACCAGCTTGCATTCCCACCAACAGTGGAAGAGGGTTCCCCTTTCTCCGCATCCCCGCCAACATTTGTCCTTTCTTGACTTGTGAATTTTAGCCATTCTGACTGGTGTGAGGTGGTATCTCATTGTGGTTTTTTTTTTTTTTTTAAGATTTTTTATTTATTTATTTGAGAGAGAGAATGAGAGAGAGAGAGAGAGAGCATGAGAGGGGGAGGGTCAGAGGGAGAAGCAGACTCCCCGCCGAGCAGGGAGCCCGATGCGGGACTCGATCGCGGGACTCCAGGATCATGACCTGAGCCGAAGGCAGTCGCTTAACCGACTGAGCCACCCAGGCACCCAAGATTTCTAGCTTTTTTTTTTTTTTTAAGGATTTTCTTTTTTTTAAATTTTATTTATTTATTTGAGAAAGAGAATGAGATAGAGAGCATGAGAGGGAGGAGGGTCAGAGGGAGAAGCAGACTCCCCGCCGAGCAGGGAGCCCGACGCGGGACTCGATCCCGGGACTCCAGGATCATGACCTGAGCCGAAGGCAGTCGCTTAACCAACTGAGCCACCCAGGCGCCCTCATTGTGGTTTTAATTTGTATTCTTTGATGCCATCGTATGTGGGATTGTTTTCTTAATTTCTTCCGATCGTTCATTATTAGTCTATAGAAATGCAACCAATTGCTGTATATTGATTTTGTATTCTGCAGTTTTACTCAATATTTGTTCTAAACGTTTTCTGGTGTCAAAAAAAAATAAATAAAAGTTTTTGGTGTCGTGGCGCTTCTGCGTGAGGCACGGGCAGGTCGTTAGCTTCGGGAGCTCTGCTTTGCCTTTATACTCCACCTCTCCAAGGTGCCTGAATTGTCCTTTGAAAAGAGTATGTTGCGAGTCACGACTTCCCAGCATCTTCCTGCTTCTCGTTTTCAAGTAACGTTTGAGGATAAGAAGCGTGAGAATTTCGAGCGCGGCAGTCTGGAGCTGGAGAAGCGGAGACAAGCGCTGCTGGAGCAACAGCGGAAGGAGCACGAGCGCCTGGCGCAGCTGGAGCGCGCCGAGCAGGAGCGCAAGGAGCGGGAGCGCCACGAGCAGGAGCGCAAGCGGCAGCTGGAGTTGGAGAAGCAGCTGGAAAAGCAGCGGGAACTGGAACGCCAGAGAGAGGAGGAGAGGAGGAAGGAAATCGAGAGGCGCGAGGTAAGGCGCTGTGGGGCCCACGATGGGCGCGTGTGCTCTTGCGCCCTTCTTTTTTTTTTTAACTTTTTTTTTAAGATTTTATTTATTTATTTATTTATTTATTTATTTATTTATTTATTTTTAAGATTTTATTTATTCATTTGAGACAGAGAGAATGAGAGACAGAGAGCATGAGAGGGAGGAGGGTCAGAGGCAGAAGCAGACTCCCCACCGAGCAGGGAGCCCGATGCGGGACTCGATCCCGGGACTCCAGGATCATGACCTGAGCCGAAGGCAGTCGCTTAACCGACTGAGCCACCCAGGCGCCCTAAAGATTTTATTTATTTGACAGAGAGAGACACAGCGAGAGAGGGAACACAAGCAGGGGGAGTGGGAGAGGGAGAAGCAGGCTTCCCGCCGAGCAGGGAGCCCGATGCAGGGCTCGATCCCAGGACCCTGGGATCATGACCTGAGCCGAAGGCAGATGCTTAACGACTGAGCCACCCAGGCGCCCCATCTTGCCGCCCTTCTTCCCTAAGTATTCAAGTAATCGATTAACACGGTCCTCTTTTTTCTTTGTATAGTTCGCTAGTTTTAGTTTAGTCACAGAGTTGGGCGACCATCGCCACTGTCTAATTCCAGAGCAGTGTCCTCACCCCAAGAAGAAATTCCTGACCCATAAAGCAGTTACTCCCCAGCCCTCAGCAGCCACTGACTGACTTCCTGTCTCTACGTGTTTGCCTCTTGCGGACATTTCATAGAAATGGAATGCTACGACGTGTGACCTTTTGTGGCTCGTTTCCACTTAGCATGTTATCAGTACTTCATTCCTTTTTATGAATGAAGAATATTCCATGACACAGACAGACCACATTATAGTTATCCATTCATCAGTTGATGGACGTTTGAGTTGTTTTCGACTTTGTTGACTATTATGAATGATGTTGCTAAGAACATTCAGGGTCAGGCTTTTGAGAATACAGTCTCGTACCAAACCACTGATACTAGTTAAGAGTTTTTCAGGGGCGCCTGGGTGGCTCAGTCATTAAGCGTCTGCCTTCGGCTTGGGTCATGGTCCTGGGGTCCGGGGATCAAGCCCCGCATCGGGCTCCCTGCTCAGTGGGAAGCCTGCTTCTCCCTCTCTCACTCCCCCTGCTTGTGTTCCTGCTCTCTCTATCTCTGTCAAATAAAAATAATAATAATAATAAAATTTTTTAAAAAAAGAATTTTTCAGACTTTTTTTCTCTACATTTATATATGTATGTGGAAATATTAAAGGTCATCTGGTGGAGATGTTGGGGGTTTAGTGCAGTTTTTTCTTTTTTTTTAAGATTTTATTTATTTATTTGACAGAGACACAGCGAGAGAGGGAACACAAGCAGGGGGAATGGGAGAGGTTGAGAAGCAGGCTCCCCGCAGAGCGGGGAGCCCGACGCGGGACTCGATCCCGGGACTCCAGGATCATGACCTGAGCCGAAGGCAGTCGCTTAACCGACTGAGCCACCCAGGCGCCCTAGTGCAGTTTTTTCTTAACCCCTGTAACGGGATTGTACTAATTATATTGTTCCCTGCCCCCTTTTCTCCACTTTAAAAAAAATATGTATAGGAAATCTTCAGTATATTTGAGGGAAAGACTCATAAATTTGGTGCCATCCCTGGATAGGGACTAAGCCGATCTTTCGTCTGAATTTCCAACTTTAGAATATTGCTGCAGAATCAGTGCCATGATTCTTTTGTGTGAATGAAATATATTTTACATATGAGAGATTTTTCTTTATAAAAACACAATGCTTTGGTTTCATCTCCTGTTGTTGCTTCAGAAAACTTAGAGGAGTAAGCCTTCGTATTCAGGGAGACACACACAGATACTAACAGGGTTTTAATTCCCGGAATGGACAGCCAAAAGATAGACCACTTTCCCTTTCTCAATGTTTTGCTCTGTTTTGATTTTTTGAAGACACTTCGGAGTATTTATTCAGAATCACTTAATAGTCATTTACCATGTGCCAGGCATCCATAGTCCATAGAGTAGTTATAGATAGGTACTTCACTGTCCTCAGGCCCAAAGGGTAGTTGGAGGACAGGTACATAAGAAGTAATTACAATAAAGAGTGCCAGGTGGGGGCACTGGGTGGCTCAGTTGGTTAAGCATCTGCCTCCCGCTCAGGTCATGATTTCGGGGTCCTGGGATCGAGCCCCGAGTCGGGGAGCCTGCTTCTCCCTCTGCCCTTCCCCCTGCTCATGCTCTCTCTCTCTCAAAAATAAAAAAATCTTAAAAAAAAAAAAAAGAAAGGAAAAAAGAGTGCCAGGTGCTCTGGATGTGTACTTTTCCCAGCAGCCATCAGAGTCAGCTTAAAAGAGAGTGGTCATTGCCACAGAAATTATGGAAGCTCCTGTGGTAAAAAGAAAATGAATGATTAGGGGAGAGGGGGGGGATCAATAAACTTTTAAAACTTGAGATGAGTAATTTCTCATTTGATAGAAGAAAGTTTTTATTTTGAGGGTATTTTTTGTTTTTGCTTTTTTGTTCTGGGGTTTTAGTGGACTAGATTAAAGACATTTTTCTTGCTCCTTATAAGTCAGTAAATGAGGAAGAACAGTTTTCTTTTTATCACTTCAAACATTCTTGAAGGCATAAACAATCGAATTCCAATGATGAAATGAATCCTGTCTGTCCTCATCTTATCTGACTATAATAGCTTTTCTAAATATTCTCTTTTTGCCATAGAAGGAATACTATGTTTGTGTAAATTTTGTTTTGCTATTTTGTAATAGAAGCTTTTGCAATGTGTAACATTTTATCCCTAAAACAAAAGACTTCCTGGATGTTACATTTATTAAGTGACATTGTATCATGTCAGGAATAAAAAAGTTAATAAGTTGTCTGTTTGTAAATGCCACAGGCTGCAAAGCGAGAACTTGAAAGGCAACGACAACTTGAATGGGAACGGAATCGAAGACAAGAACTACTCAATCAAAGAAACAAAGAACAAGAAGACATAGTTGTACTGAAAGCAAAGAAAAAGACTCTGGAATTTGAATTAGAAGCTCTAGTGAGTCAAGTTTGATTATGCTTTGGGACTACAGTTGAACCTTGAACAACATGGGGCTTATGGGCACAGATCCTATGCAGTCAGAATGCTTTGTGTAACTTTTGACTCCCCTAAAACTTAACTGCTAGTAGCCTACTGTGGACCAGAAGCCTTACTGATAACATAAAAAGTGAATTGACACATATTTCATATGTTATATGTATTATATACTGTATTCTTACCATAAAGTTAGAAGTAAGAAAATGTGAATAAAGTCATAAAGAAGCGAACATACATTTACAGTAGTGTACTGTTATTTATTGACAAAAATCCATGTGTAGCTGGACCCGTGTAGTTCTAACTCATGTTGGTCAAGGGTCAACTGTTTACTACCTCTGAACCATTAGAAATGGTAATAATAATAATTATTTTTCACCTGTTAAAGAATGATAAAAAGCATCAACTAGAAGGAAAACTTCAAGATATCAGGTGTCGATTGACCACACAAAGGCAAGAAATTGAGAGTACAAACAAATCCAGAGAGTTGAGAATTGCTGAAATCACCCACCTACAGCAACAATTACAGGTGAGAAAATACATCCCTTAAATGCTTTTAGGGTTACAAGCCCTGCTTTTCCTCTCATTCATTTCACTCATTTATTCTTACAAGCACCCAGCATCTACCATGTACTCGGTGCTGGGAAGGGAAGATGAAGTAGACAAAAGTCTGAAAAGTAGGCTGTCGAGTAAACAAATTCAACACACATTTGCTGAGCACTGCTGTGTACCAACCAGGGGCTCTCGGAGGCACTGAGGGTCCAGCAGTGAACAGGAGATACAAGAACCCCGCCTTCATGGAGCTAACCTTCTATTTGCGGGCAGACAGACACTAACAAGAAAGGTCAAGTGCGTCCTCTATTAGAGTTTGAAAAGTGCTCCGGAGAGTGAATCGGAAAGAGTCCTGGGGAGAAGGAGGGTGGTAGGTTTTTGTTTTGTTTTGTTTTGTTTTGTTTTAAGTAATCTCGACACCCAATGTAGGGCTTGAACTCATAACCCCAAGATTGAGAGTTGCACACTCCACTGACTGAGCCAGCCAAGAGCCCCGAGGGCAGTATTTTTACTTTTATTATTTTTTTAAGATTCATTTATTTGTTCCTTCATTCATTTAGGGGTGGGGACAGAGGGAAAGACTCTCAAGCAGACTCCCCACTGAGCATGGTTCCTGACACAGGGCTCGATCTCATGACCCCGAGATTATGACCTGAGGTGAAACCAAGAGTTACGGACGCTCAACCGACTGAGCCCCCCAGGCATCCCATGGAGCACAGTATTTTAAATTAAGTGGTGAGGTCCCAGCTGAGCAAAGACTTGAAAGAGAAGCAGCTAAGTGGTGTGGCTGTCTGGCAGAGCAAGGTGAGGGTGGAGAGACAGCAGCGTGAATGTTGTGACATTGTACCCTGTGTTTGGGATGTGGATAGAGCAAGGAGACCAATGTGGTTGCAGTTGGCGGGGACTGGATTGTGGAGGACCTATAGTTCACTCATGAGACTGGCTTTACTCTGATCGTCGCAATAAAGAGGTGCAGTTCATTATTCTAGGGGGAGTATCAGAGATGGATGGTGAATAGTTGGGAACATAATGGAATGTTATACACAGTTCTGCTTTCATTTTATTATGTATCCAAAGTTGACCACCAAGTTGCCATAATATCACCTGGCTTAGTTTCACTTATTGAGCTGGGAGGTGGGGAACATCAAATTCATGTAGGTACTATTCTGCATATCATCATGAAAGATGACCATTTTTGAAGTTTGTGATTTTTCTCAGCCTGATGATGTTGAGATTTATCCATATTTCTGAGCAAATCAGTAGTTTGTTTCTTTTTATCACTGAGTAGTATTTCCCTGTTTAGCCATTCACCTGTTGATTGACATTTAGGTTCTTTCCAGTTTGGGACTTTTGTGTAAAGACTGCAATGAGTATTTAATTACAAGTCTTGATGTGGAAATATGTTTTATTTCTCTTGGTTTAATTTTAGGAGTGGCATTAATGTGTCATATAAATATATGGTTAACCCTATAGGAAACTGTCAAAACTGTTTCCAAGGTGGTTGTACCATTTTACATTCTCCCCAGCAGTGTGTGAGTGCTTCAGTACTATGTTGACTAGAAGTGGTAAGAGTCTTGATCTTAAGGGGAAAGCATTCAATTTCTGACCATTAAGTATGGTGTTAACTATAGTTTTTTTTAGATGCTCTTAATCAAGTTAGGGATTTTCCTCCTGTTCCTTTTTTGCTGAGGGTTTTTTAAATCATGAATGGATATTGAGTTGGGTCATGATTTTTTTTTTCTGCATCTACTGAGATGTTTACATGTTTTTTCTCTTTATTTTGTTCATATGGTGATTTACATTGACTGAAATTTGAATGTTAAGCCAACCTTCCATTCCTGAGATAAGCCATACTTGATCATGGTGTCTTTCCATTTAAAAAAATATTTTACTTGATTCAATATGCTATTATTAAATGTCTTTTAATTTAAATTCTTGAAAGATATTGGTTTATAGTTTTCTTGTAATGTCCTTATCCTGTTTTGGTATCAGGGTAATAAATAAGAAAATAGTGGGAGAGTATTCCTTCCTCCTCTATTTTCTAAAAATGTGTTGAAATGGTATTTTTCCTTTAAATTTTCGTTCATCAGTGAAGCCATCTGGGCCTGGAGTCTTTCTTGTGGTAGGATTTTAATAGCAAAATGTAGTTAGTAGATCTAGGGTTGTTCAGATTTTCTGTTTCTTCTTGAGTCTGATGATTTGTATCTTACAGTGAATTTTTTCATTTCATCTAAATTGTCAAATTTATTTGTATAGAGTTGATTACAATATTCTGTTAGTTCTTTGCAAGTCTGTAGTATCTGTAGTGATGTCACTTCTTTCATTCCTGATCATGGGAATTCGTATCTCCTTCCCCCTTCAACATTTCCTCTTCTTTACCTTCCTCTCCTTCCCCCTCCTCCTTTTCTCCATCAGTCTAGCTAGAAGTTTATTGATTTCATTGATTTTTTTTTTAAATAAGCTTTTGATTGTATCGATTTTTCTTCATGCTGTATCTGTTTTCTGTTTCATTTAGTTACGCTTTTTATTATTTCCTTCCACCTACTTATTTTGTATTTAATTTGCTTTTTTCTAGCTTCATAAAAAGGAAGCTTAGATTATTGAATTTGGACCTATTTTCATTTCTGATGTAAACATTTTATTAAGGTATAAACTTCCTTCTAAGCATTGTCATAGCCATATTACACAACTTTTTAATGTGTTTTTGTATCCATTCAGTTCAAAATCTTTTTTGATTTTCTTGGCCATTTCTTCTTTGATGGGTTATTTAGAATTATGCCATTTAGTTTCCAAATATTTCGATTGTTTTTCAGATATCTTGCTGATTTCTGATTTATTTATGTTATAAGCTGTAAGCATACTCTGTATGATTTCAATTCTTTTTAATCTTTTTAAGTTTACTGAGACTTATTTTGTGGCTTAGCATATGATTGTGTTGGTGAATATTTTATGGGCACTTGTAAATAATAGGTACTCTGTTGTAGTTGGGTGGAGTATCTCATAAACATCAATCACAGAAAATTGATTCATGGTGTTTTTTGTGTTTTCTATGTCCTTACTGATTTTGTGACCTCTTCCAGCTGCTGCCAGAGGATGTTGAAAGCCCTACCATTGTAAATTTTTCCTTTTTTCTTCCAGTTCTGTCAGTTATTGTTTCATATACTTTGAAGTCCTAGTCAATTTGAGATATTAAGTTATGACCTATACTGTAAATAGTGTCAGATGTTCACAGCTAGAAATTGTTTGAACATATTAAAAAGTGCATGTACCTTTTAAAAGTATATTCTTCTATATGGTAACTTTTTTATATGTCTTTCATTAACTATGAGAAGTTTCATAAAATATTCTCTTAGAAAATTTAGGAGTGAAGGCCACGTGTTTATTTATTATCTCACTGAATGCCCTGTGACCAAACACATTTTTTATTATTTAAGATTGACATTATGTTCACTTATTGATAATAAAATACAAATTAGGGTTCCTGAAAAAGTAGTGAAGTGAAAAATAATACATGGCTTGAAGAAGGCCGGGTACATCATAGGCTATGAGATATTGGTTCCTTTTCCTTACTGTTACTAGCAGATACTTGCTGTGCAGATGAGTCAGGTAGCCCTTCATGTTGGTTTATGACTTATTTTAGAAACTTAGGTTGGCATTTAAAAGTGATGTTTATATACGTTAAGTAGTCTCAGTGATCTGAGCTAGGTTTTATCTTGATGTGTTATTGTTTGTCTTGGTACAGGAAAGAAACTTTTGCATTGGGTAAGAGGCCTTTCCTTAATTTAGGGAGGAGAATAGGAGAAGCTCAGTTGGCTGGGCCTTTTTGGGGAAACAATCTGAATTGTATATTCTGTTTTGTCCAGATTTGGGGAAACGGGTGTGGATTATTCATATGAGACGATGCTTCCAGATCCTTTCTGTTGAACTATATCTCTCTCCTATTCAGAATTGTGGCACACAAAGATTTATTGCATATAAGCCAGTCTGTATCTAAGAATGGTTGTTCCAAAAAGGACTGCTTCTTAGCCTCTGATAAAAATTTTCAATTAAGGCATTTTTATTTTCTCAAACCAAAAATCAACACATAGAGATTTTTTCAAGTTTTTATTTAAATTCCACGTAGTTAACATACAATGCCTATTACTTTCAGGTGTAGAATTTATTGATTCATCACTTACATACAACACCCAGTGCTCATCACAGGTGCCCCCTTAATGAGATTTTTTAAAATCAAGATAAAAATGAAAATCAAGTATTTGTTATTCTGCCCCAGAAAGGCTGTCATTTTACTGAAATGTGTAGAAACTATATAGGATACTCTCAGCTGAACTTAAGCAAATACGGTGCTTCACAGGTCATCCATGAAAACTCCAAATAGCCTTTCACAGTGTGGGTTAGCTTTTTTCTCATATCAGGTAAAAAATAGTTGGTTCAAGACTTTTATGTACCTGATTAAAATTATAGGTCCATCCTCAGTGGTGGAAAAACATATGGCGGCCAAGATTCTATCGTTAGAAGTCTCTTCTTCTTCTTTTTCTTTTTTTTTTTAAAGATTTTATATATTTTTTGACAGCGAGAGAGGCAACACAAGCCAGGGGGCGGGGGAGTGGGAGAGGGAGAAGCAGGCGCCCCGCTGAGCAGGGAGCCCGATGTGGGGCTCGATCCCAAGACCCTGGGATCGTGACCTGAGCCAAAGGCTTAACGACTTAGCCACCCAGGAGCCCCTAGAAATCTCTTACTGATTTCTATTTCCATCTTCAGGTGTATGGTAAACCTTAATTTGCCTTATTAAGTATCAAAGTTCAGAGTAGAGTAGTTCCTGTTCAAATTACTCAGTCAGTTTGCAAACAGTAGAATCAACTGCATTTATGTTTGATCCCAGTGCAAGGGAGAAATCAGTACTTCCGGTTTTCTCTGCTGAGTTGTACTTAAAGTACATTTTTGAAAGCTTATAAATAGGCAGTAAGTCAACAAAAATTTAAGAAATCTCAAGAGAGCTATAACTGTCTTAACTTTATTTCAGTGAAAAGCATTTGGCAAATAGTTAATTGCTTGGCAAAAAAGCAAATGTTGCCCTGACAAGTGATTAAATGCAGTTTCTACATAGAGGATTTGGGGTGAGATTAGATGAGTCTTTGACGGACAAGTAAACGGACTTACGTCTGCCTGGATGTGGAATGTAGACATGGTAGTTTTCCCTGTCAGCTCATTGTTGTTTTCCTCCTTCTCTCCTAGGAGGCTCAGCAAATGCTCGGAAGACTTATTCCAGAAAAACAGATACTCAATGACCAACTCAAACAAGTTCAGCAGAACAGTTTGCACAGTAGGTGTTTGCTTTTTAAAGTCGCCCTTTTCCTCTTCTACTGGCATGACTTGCCCTCCGTGAAATGAGAACATTAAAAACCATTTTCCTCACTACCAGTTTGCTTTTCTTATCTTGCAATGTTTTTCTAAAATAGGAGATTCACTTCTTACACTCAAAAGAGCCTTAGAAGCAAAAGAGCTAGCTCGGCAGCAGCTACGAGACCAACTGGATGAAGTTGAGAAAGAAACCAGATCAAAACTACAGGAGATTGATATTTTCAATAATCAGCTGAAGGTAACTATTCTCTGCATCCCTACATATATGTCCTACCCTTTAACTTTTCTAACTGGCCAGATGAGTTGATACTTAATTCCAGGGAGAAAAATTTATGATGCTGGTTTGTCAGCCCTCCTGCAAACCTTCATACTTATAGATGAGTATTATACGATCCAAATTGTAATTTTCTCTTTAACATATAAAGATGAATTTGGCATTTGTAAATTAAAGCTGAGTGAGTGGCCCCCACACGACATCTGTCTTTAACCGGAATTACATTTTTCTATGTTTCCATCCTTTTGTCTGTTGATAACTGCATCAAGTTGAAGTCCAAAAGCAAGCCTCCAAAAGAGTCTGTCTTTTGTTCTTTGGAGACTGCTAAAACGGGATTGTTTTCTCTTTTTTAAAAGTAAGAATTTTTCTGCCACTTCTTACCTTCAAGATTGTCCTAAATCTTTGTTACCTCACATTTTAAAATGTTACTGTTTAATGGAGTAATTGCTTTTTGTCTCTGTGGCAAAAGTAGTATATGGTTTTGTCACATTTACATGGTAAAATTCAGGAAGATGCCAAAGCTTTTAAGGAATGTGAAAGTGGTTATGACAATCTTCTTTGGATTTGGTGCCTTTGATTTAACTTCACAACTTCATCATCTTAAGACCATTAACTCTTACCTTATAATAAAACCCGAATGCAAGCACTTAATGTCCTACCAACAATGAGCACATATACTTTAGATTTAAGTAGATATTGGAGTTTTTAATCAATTATGTTCTTATAAGAAATGAATTTCCCACTTTTTTTTCAGATACTCAGTTTCGTTTTCCATCTCAAAATCCTTTATACTTAACTCTGGCTAATTTTGCTTTTGGCACTGGAAAAAGGAAAACTCCTTTGTTAGTAAAAATAGGAAAAAATTAGAAAGCATATTTGTGATATTTAGTTGGCCTTTGAATTGAAATCCTGGACCAGCTTGTTCAGACATCTGAGTTTAAGAGATTTTTGCTTTTTTTCCCCCCAGAGTAATAGGTAATGAAATTCTCTCAATTGTACAATGCCAAGCAAGTGCTCCTAGGGGACATATTATTTGAGCCAACTTAGTGTTTTTCTTTGCTTTCATTCTTACACAGAATATGTGTGTGTGTGTGTGTGTGCTCTAGGTACGTTCCACACTTGTACATACGTGATTATATTAGATACGTAAGTACCGGAAGTAGAGCCTGTCTGTCTCGAGAATAAACACAGTAAAAATGCTCACATTAACTCTCAGTGACTTGTCACTATTTCAGGAGAAAGAATATGATCACAGTGCTTTTTAAAAGTCTCTTAGAGCACAAACGGTTAAATACTCGGGTCTCTTCTGAACCCAGGCAGTAGTCCAGACTTCTGCCTTAATCTTAAGATTCCTTTTTCTTGCAATATGACTCCCCAAGCAAAGCTCATGTATTAGAGGATGACACTGCAGTGGGTGATTTTTCCCAAATGCCTAGCCTATTTATGGAGCGTTTTGGCCCATTGGAATGCAGTTGCCATTGCCGAAGAGAACACCCTGCCGAGGTGACGTGAGTCCCTCTTACTGTGTGTCATTGACCGAAGCTGCCTTGACTTAGAGCTGCCGACACAAAGGCTGACATCAGCCCTTCCTTCCACTTTATTCCTTTCCCCACATATACTCATTTTTAAATACGAACATTGCTGTCTTCATTTTTATTTTGGCTCTCCATTATTAACTTTAAATTTAATGTAGAGAGTTAAAAATGATGAGCCAGTATAGCTTTATTATTTTATTTAACAACCAATTTGGAGGCCTTAACAAATACACTGTTTTGCCTTATGATTATTATTTCTCGTATTTCTCTCCTGTCTGGTGAAACAAAAACAGAAACGGTTGAATCGAAGCATCAAAAGATTTATAATTTGATCGAGACAACTCTAGAGGCAGATTTAAGATTTCGTCTTGAGTGTGTCCTGCCTCCTTTTCTTTGTTGTAGTCACGTTGGAAAATAGGAAGCATTTTCCCCCTGACTTCAGAGCACGTATTCATCAGTAACTGTCGTTCTTGCATGATGAGACAGACCAGGAGAGCCAGCATTCCGACCCCTGGGGTTTCCTTGGTGCCTCTCTTGATAAGAGCAGTGCCTTAACAGCATTCACACTAATGATGCAAAAATTACTTCTGCCTTGCTGGGAGTGAAACCTTGGCGATCGTCCAGTCATTTCACACGTCTTATCTGACGGTGTGAACTCGCTACATCCGAAACCCCCCTCCCAGAAGGAAACAAGCTGGAGAGTATAGAAGAAAAAGTAGGACTTAGCAGTTTTTATATTCGTGTAGATTGTTCCCCTAGAGAAGGTGTAATTCACTCATTATCAGCTAATATGGTGACACTGGAGAAGTACCTTATGGCATGCAGAATTTTAAAATTAGTCGATCAGGGCATTAAACCTGTATTCCGTGGCTGGCTCCACAAATGAGGATTCCAGTTAACAAAAATCAATTTCCATGTTTCTTTGGTAGGCAACTACTTGCAATAAGTTACTCGCCTCTTTTGAAGCAAACTCAAAGTCATGTCTAGTCCCTTACTTAGAAGGTCATGTAGGGAATCCTAGCATTCTGCTTTCACCCAGATTCTGTTGGTACAAGACTGTGATCAGGATGTTCTTTTTTTTTTCCCTTAAGATTGTATTTATTTATTTGAAAGAGAGAGAGTGAGTGAGTGAGAGAGAGAGCACAAGCAGGGTAAGGGTCAGAGGGAGAGGGAGAAGCAGTCTCCCCTCCTGAGCAGGGAGCTCAACGTGGGGCTGGATCCCAGGACCGCAGGATCATGACCTGAGCCAAAGGCCGCTGCCCAAGCAACTGAGCCCCCCAGGCGCCCCAGGATGTCTTAAATGTATTTAGTTTCTTGAACATAGAAGAGTTTAGAGAGTAGGTATGTTTTATCATTTTTCCCCTTTAAAAAAAAAAAACAAAAACATACAATCTGATTTAGTCCTTTCTACCAAGGGGCTAGTTCAGATTCATTCTTCTTTTAGGAGTCTCTCCTTTTTCTTCACTTGAGGAAGAGTTACATTCCTGCTTCCTCCCCCAAGACCTGTTCACCAAGGATGGAAATTCTCAAGTCATTAATTAAAGAGGAAAAAAAAATTACTTTTGCAGTCAGGTTAACCAGGTAAATGTTTCATACAGATAGCAACATACTGAAAACATAAAGCATGTTTACAGTTACAGTCATGTTTTAAACAGCTCCAGATTCAGGGATATGAAACGTAAGGTCTCTAGAGTCTTCTACCTGATCTCATAGAAATTGAGGGCTCATTCTTTCCTTTCAGACAAGGCTCTTTTTCCATGTATTTTTATAGACCTCTACCTAACAGATGTGACATTTATATATTTGAAAAATAATCCCAAGATATAACTATTTTCCTTTTTCTAATTTATCACCCCAAACCAAGAATTACTTGAGAAAAGAAGCAGAGGAATCTCAATGTAGCAAATATACTTTGCTTTTTTAAGGCCATAGGAAAGGGCTAGGGGCTGGCGGTGGGGGGTGGGTAGAAATGGTAGCACCCTGAGATATTGACTCTCTTGTGCTAGAAATCCCCTGATTGGCAGCCTTTGTATTTATGCTGCTTTTTATATGAGCAGTAAATTTCACCTTTCTGATGATCAAATGAAATATTTGACCAGGGATTGAATCATGAATAATTGATTTTGTTTGTAATTATTGCTAGCGGCAATTAATACTTCTTAAAGAACTTTTAATTCAGTGGATCAGATTTGTTTACCATAGTTTTCTGCTTTTAAAATGCACTGTGTATGCAACAAATATTTTCTCATACTAAGAAATCAGTAGTCCTCTCATACTCATTTTCTAGAAACATCAATTTAAACATTATTCTCTATGAATTTCTTTTTACTTCATTTTACATGAAAATCAAAAACTCTTTAACATTTTTTGAAGAAGCTCTGTGCCTAAAAGGCACATAGAGACATTCTGATCTTGTTTTTCTTACGTACAATGCCTTACCTGTAGGTATAAAATTATGGTTTTAGCAAGTGTCAAATAACATTACCGATAGGGACTTTTCAGATAGAAGCACTTGACTTCCCCTTGGCAATGTTAACAGGTGCTGTACCAGTTTTCTTTGGTACAGACAGCCTAATATTCCATATTTTCATATCTTAACTATGATATAGGGCAGCAACATAATGTACAGCAACAGTTTTCAAGGTTTCAAGTGTGTGCCAAATAAGAGAATCCAGCACTCAGAGAGGCTAGACGTTGTGTTTCATGTTGAAAAGTCTGAGTCCTTGTTGGTTCCCGTCTAGTCACTGTGTGCTGGACAAGTCCTAATGTGAATGACCTTTATATTAGGGCATTTCTTTCTTCCAGTCCATGGCAATGAGGAGGTAGTGGTGCAGGGCCTGGCCTTCTCCTGGGCTACATCATCCTCTTAGACTCCTTTCTAAAGGTCTCCATGCCCTACTCAGGCAATGCACATCCTTCTCAGACTAAGAGTGATGGACCACCCCCAGCTCTGTGCTTAAGTTTCCCGCATGCAGATGAGTGCTCAGTGTCTAAGAGAGAGTTTCCCACGAAGTGCTAAACCTTCTTTGTCAGAGTCAGTGATCAGTTACTATAAATCGTGGAGTGTGGGTGAATCTTTCCGCTTGACGAATTGTGTGTGTGCTGGTGGAAGCCCTGAACTATGAGCTGGATAAGGTACTGTATACCTTAGTCTTGTCTTTATAGCAAGTATTTTAATAGGCCACTGAATTGGCCACTTGGCTGCAAAATTTTGAAAGACAACACTCAGTCATGATTTGGTTCTGTGTGCATATTTCCATCATATGGGAGACAGTATTATGGTCAGTAGTACTATTCTAAAAATGGACAGTATTTTGTTTCTTAGCAAAATTGAGTATTTTGGACTAATTCAGAATTACGAATTGTATTTTTTAAATATACTTGGGAAATCCAGGCTTCTTAAATTAGACACAAGAGGCTCTTAAGAGATATAAATTCTGCTCATATGATACCTGTCTTAAAATTGCTCCTAAGAACTGAATTGATGTTGAAATGAGAATGCCAGTTATAGTAAATAAGGTTTTTGATTTAACTGAGGCTTTTATGCTCTTGGTTTCAGACCCTTGCTTTCATGGCAGGCTCATTCATTATGAAGGCAGTGAAAGGCAAAATGTTTAGCAACCAGGGAGAAAAAGAAAAGAGCTGGAGAACGAACTGCAGAACAGAATGAGAAGTCAGGAAAAAAAATGCATGTGAAGGGAAACAATGAAGGAAAGAAAAAGACCCAGAAAGAGGAGATACAGGGACAGCAAGAGAAATCAGTATAAACTCAAATAAAAGAACAACATTGCTTTCTCATATTAGTAGAATAATGTTTGGCTGTTTCATGGTTTGCTACATGGTTTTGTTCATGATTAAATTTTCTTTTTACCTATATGATCCTTTTGAAAAGACCTGTTCAGCACAGAAGTAATAAAACTCTCTCATTCAATGTACTTTTGATTGTGGAAACTTTATGTAGATTCCTTGAATATAGAAAGATAATTAGAACATGCCCACGATTCAAAATAATTAACAGGTGTTGTATATACCAGACTCTACACTGCACGCATAGGCTTGGTTGGTTGGTTGAGGCTTTTTTTTATAGTGTGGGTTTTTCTTTTGAGGTCTTTAAAAAATTTAACAAAAGGTGATTTGGGAAAGGGAAGAAAGCAGAATTCAGTCTTCTGAAAAAACACTTTCTTTTTTTTATTCTCATGTTTAGCCAGAGCCTTTGACCGTTTTATCCTTTAGAAAACTTGTATTTAAAATAATGGGTTATTGATTTATAAGATGAAGCTGAGACATTTTGGGAAAACTCAGATTTTCAGGACAAAATGGAGTCCATTTTCTCTTCTTTGTAACAGCAGGGTAGATACCAAAGCCTCTTGGGAGACGTGGGTGAAGATTCTTAATTAGCTCTTCCTACAGAGAGGGCAGGATTTCCTAGCTCTTCTCCCCTCTTCTGTCCACCTGTCTCCTCACCCCTTCTCACACACACACATACACACACACACCCCAATGCATTGCTCTGGTTCTCCTGTAGCACTTAGGATAGATTGACTACCAATTGTTCCATGGGGAACTGGAATTCCTATTTGGTTGAATAATGACTTCAGATTTAGAATAATATTTAAATAATGTTTTTAAACATTAATATACCCCTCTCAGAATTTAAAAACTGACCAATTTTTTTTTTTTTGGTATTCCACCCATTTTCATGCATCAAGAGTGAATACATTTTATAATTTTGTGACGAATGGACTGTCAGTTTACTTTGATTTGGGTACAGTTTCTGTGTTTTGAAATACTTACTTTTCAGATTTTTTTCAGGCAGTTACAAGTCTCCCTGTCCTCACTGGGTTTGTTGATTGGCTTTCTTTAATGGCTTTCAGTCTGTTTTACAACAACTTACTTGGGATATTTTAAAACTCAAAAAGCTTTTTTAAAAATTCTGATGTTGTGTGCTACATAATATCCCTGGGTGAGAAATAAAGTGACACCTAGATCAATTTCCTAGGTCCATTTCATATTAATAGTCTGAAGATTATTATAAACATGAGAGATGCGTCCTAAACAGTTTTATTTTGATTTACAATGTTGAGTTCATGAATTTCAAGTAATGTAGATGTGTTTGTTTTGTCTCATGTTTCCCAGAGACAGCCTGAGGTAAAATCGAGAGGCAGAATAATCCTTCAAAAAAATTAATGATCAGGGGCGCCTGGGTGGCTCAGTTGGTTGAGCGACTGCCTTCGGCTCAGGTCATGATCCTGGAGTCCCGGGATCGAGTCCCACGTCGGGCTCCCTGCTCGGCGGGGAGCCTGCTTCTCCCTCTCCCACTCCCCCCTGCTTGTGTTCCCTCTCTCGCTGTGTCTTTCTCTGTCAAATAAATAAATAAAATCTTTAAAAAAAAATTAATGATCAAATTAGCAATAAATTTCCATTAACTACTAGCTTTTCCAGGCCCCTGTTGCCGGTTAATTTTTTTGTTTCTTCACAAGCATGTGCATAAAGTAATGTTTATGGAAAGGAATCACATACATATTGTTCTGCTGGATACTTCTCAGTATTCCAGTAGTACCGCTTCACATAATACACCTATTTTTGAGTGTCTCTAAGTCCAAATAAAGCAGAAACAGTCACAGTTTTTTTATTTTTTAATTTTTTAAATTTTTTTAAATTTATTTGAGAGAGAGAGAATGAGAGACAGAGAGCATGAGAGGGAGGAGGGTCAGAGGGAGAAGCAGACTCCCTGCCGAGCAGGGAGCCCGATGTGGGACTCTATCCCGGGACTCCAGGATCATGACCTGAGCCAAAGGCAGTTGCTTAACCAACTGAGCCACCCAGGCGCCCCAAACAGTCACAGTTTTTAAGTCAAGCAATAAAACAACTGTCATTAGTAAATTTGAAAGTGAGCCATGTTTCTCAGGGCAAAGAATCTTCTGGAGTATTCAATTTGTCCAGCATATTGCTTTTGAAATACTTTGGCTGTATGCCATAGGATGTCCAAAGATGTTTTATGGTACAAATATCTTAATTCTTTAAGGGCAATAAGTGATTTTTTTTCCCCCCGAGTTGAAGGAAGAAAGTTAAAAGCAAGCTTATTTTCATTTATCTTTGCTAATACATGGTAGAATCTTTATTTGCCGGTTATCCTCCCACGGTGGTTCATAATCTGTGTTTGATCAGAGACCCCTTTCAGAATCCAGTAAAAGCTCTGAGCCTTCTCTGCAAGAAAAATGCCTGTGTAGTCCAGTTTTCATGCTGTCTCATAGTGTTCCCAGAGCCAAAGCTTATTCATAGACCCTGGCGAAGAAACTGTTACATCTTAGAATTCTAGAGATATTATTGGTGATAAAGATCTTACCTTTTAATTTACATACACTACACGTTCTATAGTTTTATTTTACTTATGCATTTGTAAACACATAGCTCAAACTTCTTCGATGCATGTTTAATTATTTCTTCTTTACTAAGAAAGGCATTATACTCTATTAAGAGATAATATCAAATTAGCATGCACTATACCTATGTAAAACATCTCATACCCTTGAATAGAACTCACAGAAGAAAAATCAACAAGGTTGTGTACTCAATACCGTATTGCTAGATGAATATCCAGCCAATAAATATGTGACTGTAGTAGGATTATTGATTATAGAAAAAATAATTTTAGTAAGAGCCATGAGTGAGATCATGAATTTGGGGTCTCAGTAATTTTTTTTAATTTAAGATTTTATTTATTTATTTGACAGAGAGAGATACGGCGAGAGAGGAACACAAGCAGGGGGAGTGGGAGAGGGAGAAGCAGGCTTCCCACCGAGCAGGGAGCCCGATGTGGGGCTCGATCCCGGGACCCTGGGATCGTGACCCGAGCCGAAGGCAGACGCTTAACGACTGAGCCACCCAGGCGCCCCGGGTCTCAGTAATTTCTTATTTGTTCTATTTTTATCTTCATTATAATAGAGAACTAACTGTGACAAGACCTAATAGAACATGCAGGGTCACTTCGATGAGGTTGACATCAGGTGATACAATTCATGTCATGAAGCTTTTTGTAGCTACTTCTCCCAGTGGTTCTGTCATTTCCTAAATAAGTAATTTAATTATACCAGATTTATTTGTCACCTTAGAAATTTTTCCCTGAAGGAATTAAAAGGGTACTTTTAAATAGCTGTGATTGGGCACCTGGGTGGCTCAGTTGGTTAAGCGACTGCCTTCGGCTCAGGTCATGATCCTGGAGTCCCGGGATCGAGTCCCGCATCGGGCTCCCTGCTCGGCAGGGGGTCTGCTTCTCCCTCTGACCCTCTTCCCTCTTGTGCTGTCTCTCGTTCTCTCTCTCTCAAATAAATAAAATCTTTAAAAAAAAAAAATAAATAAATAAATAGCTGTGATTGCACTCGAGCCTCTTAAACAGTAGTGCTGAAAGGGAATGACAGAGCAGTACAAAGCCCTCTGTCCCCCACATGAAGGGACTCTGCCCCACAAGGCCCTTGTCATGCTCAGAAATATTCCTTCATTCTGTAGATGGCCTTCCTAGAAGTTCAACTTAAAAATTTTTTTTTTTATTTTTATTTTTTTAAGATTTTTATTTATTTGCGAGAGAGAGAATGAGAGACAGAGAGCATGAGAGGGGGGAGGGTCAGAGGGAGAAGCAGACTCCCTGCCGAGCAGGGAGCCCGATGCGGGACTCGATCCCGGGACTCCAGGATCATGACCTGAGCCGAAGGCAGTCGCTTAACCAACTGAGCCACCCAGGCGCCCCTAGAAGTTCAACTTTTAGAAAAAAGTTATCAAGTTTCGGAATCATGAATTTTCTGCCTTGCCTTAAGCTCCCAAGTCCAAGGAAAGAGAGGAAGACCTGGATTGCCTGCCTATTTGCAGCATCTTCATTTTCTTAGAGTGGCGTGCTCAGCAGTATTTGAACTGGATGAAGGAAACGATAGAAAAACTTTGCAGTCCTCACATCTAGATCATGAGATGCCAGGGCCTTCTGTTACCTTATTTGACATCTGTGATTTTATGGCTCTTGCAAGTTCCAGTTCCTTGGAGATACTTGAAGCTGCAGCTTATTTGTACAGTTCAAGGATGGGTTCAGCCTCGCCTGTCATGCGGCTATTCTCAAGAATAAATGTGCTTTTAAAATTTCAAAATAATCTTCCTTCTTGTATATTTGATAAATCTAAAAATTGGTTTTAAAACTGTCTTACTAATAACATGATTTTCTTTCTGTAGATTCGTTATATTCACTTCCTATTGCTTTTTTTTTTTTTTAAAGATTTTATTTATTTATTTGAGAGAGGGAGAATGAGAGACAGAGAGCACGAGAGGGAAGAGGGTCAGAGGGAGAAGCAGACCCCCCGCTGAGCAGGGAGCCCGATGCGGGACTCGATCCCGGGACTCCAGGATCACGACCTGAGCCGAAGGCAGTCGCTTAACCAACTGAGCCACCCAGGCGCCCTTCCTATTGCTTTTTATTTTATAGTGCCGCCTAAAACATTTCTAGCTTTACTGCTGTCTTGACTTTGTATCTGGTAATTAATGATCTGTAAGTTAACATTCAATCACTAGAGCCCCGTAGAGAAAGGAAATGTGCATTGTAATTCTTTGGTAAAGTGGAAAACCGTTTTTCACAGGTGCCTTGGTACATCACGGGCAGCGTTCATTCCAATTGGCCAATGCTTCTGCAGTACCTGTTGTTCAATATTTTGAATATCACTCTGCCTAGAAATACATTTTTCCTGGGTAAAGTAACAGCTTTTTTTTTTTTTTAGATTTTATTTATTTATTTGAGACAGAGAGAATGAGAGAGACAGAGAGCACATGAGAGGGGGGAGGGTCAGAGGGAGAAGCAGGCTCCCCGCTGAGCAGGGAGCCCGATGCGGGACTCGATCCCGGGACTCCAGGATCATGACCTGAGCCGAAGGCAGTTGCTTAACCAACTGAGCCACCCAGGCGCCCAGTAACAGCTTTTCTATTTTAATATATAATCAGGCTCCTAAACATCAAACTAAAATGTTACTCTACCCCTGCCATTTCTTACTTCTTTGTATTTAATTTCAGCTCAGTTATTTTGCTTACTAGTTATGCCTTTTTGGTTTATTTCTATAAGAAGAATAAAACCCTAAATATAAGAGACACTGAAATAAACAAGGACTAATTTTTTTTATGTGATCAACAATGTCGAAGAATTTAACAGATCTTAAAGCTGAAAGAAAACCCAAGGGTCATCCACTCTGATTCAGCTGTTGGCCTATGTCAGGGACCCGAGATCAGAATCCAGGTTTCTTTGTTCCCGGTTCAGTACTTTTGAATATTGTCTATTGCCGTAAATTATTCTTTCTGAACCTAAGAATTTTATGCAACTGAAGGTGAAATTTTAAAATAAGAAAAAAAGTAAAGTGTTTCAGTCACTTTCCCCCCCTTCCTTTTAAAGGGTCTCAGCCATTGGGCTAATGATGGAGCGGGCCAACTTTTGGGTCCCTCTCTTAGGACGTTAGAGATTGACTTAATATCACCCCACTGGTTTTCCTTTCCACATAGAGAGATTAACTGGAGCTAGTAGTACAGATTACTCTAACACTAGGAAGTGGCCCCTTTTTTCCATTTGTCTCTAAAATATCAAATCCAAGCCACATGCCCAGGGCATCTGCCATAGGGCATAGTCCACCAATGTGTACCTTACAGAGTTGCTTTTTTCTGCCGCATCCTGCCTTGATCCTCCCAGTCTCATCTGCTGGTTCCCCTCCAAAGTCCCTTCCTTCCTTCCCCGTGCCTACTTCCCTTCAGCTGTTTCCCCCAGCACCTGCCTCAGTACCATCTCCCCCTAACCTGCTGGTCTCCAAACACTATCTCACTGATCCCTTTTAGGATCTCTCAAAGCCACTTCTGGTTTATAAAACACTCGTCCATGTGTTCTTACTTTATCCTGAGAACAGTCCAGCCAGCAGAAGAAGCTTAGTCTAACCCTTAGGGCTTTTCTCTAGGAATAAGTGCATTTTAACACTGATGTTCTATAGACAGTGCTCTACCTTTGTTCTGTCTCTGAATGAATCTAAAGGTAGGAATTTAAGGCAGGAGGAAACCTACCCATTTGAACTTAGCCAGTGGACAAGATGAAGAAGACAGGGCAGACCTTACTTTAGTTTTTGCAGCTTACCAAAGAGACCCCAGGGCTGCTACCTCGGGGGACTAGCCCGAGTTACCCAGATGAAGAAGTTAACTGGAAATGCACCCTTAGAGACAGAAGGGAAAAAAATGAAATGCATCCTTGGCTCTACTGGATACTGACTCACCTGATTTATTGTTGACACACGCAAGAGGAGTCTCGGTGACTGAATCTATTAGTGACCATTAGGATCCTCTATGGAACCTATATGGGTTCTCCCTCAACAGGCATTTCTTTATTCTTCACACTTTGGGGTGTTTAAACTTCTGACTTGAGTACTTTAAATATCATAAAATGATTTTTTTTTTCCAGTAGTTTGCTAAAGAAATCCCTGTTTTTCCTGAGGGCTGATACCAAATGAGGAAGCTGGGTCCAACATGGTGACCGTCATATTATCGCATTTACTTTCAACCTGACTGATGGGTTAGTCTGGGGAAGTGGACAGCTTCACACTTGGATTTAGCAAGAGAAGATGCTCTGGAAGGGTGTGATTTGGTGGGGGCAGTCAAGGTTGTGGAACAGAGGGATGTCCATTTGTTCGAAGGCAGCATAGCATAAGAAGGTGAGGTTTTAATGGAGGCGGTGTGTGAAGAGGTGTATGTGTGAAGAGGTGTGTGTATTTTCCAAGCCAGTAGAGGCTGGTGTTAATTCATTATCGGAAGTGCCTCAGGGTTTTATTGATGATCATCATCATACCTTAAAACTGGTTAAGTCTGTTACTGTTGCCGAGTCTTGAACAATGTAGCTTCTCTAATACCCATCACTAGCAAGTTCCTTCTAAAGCATGTAATGGAAAATGGTGTAATGTTTTATGACTCACTAAAATATAATCTGGAACAGCTCTTGGAGATAGTCATGTCAAAATGTAGCGTGATTTCAGTTTTCCAAGTTAACGTTTTTCAAATCTGAGATGTTAGTCTCCTAAATGGCTAGACGTCCTCACTATGAAAATGTTGCATGCTGATAAACAGTGTTGATGCCTATCACCTCGTGTCATTATATGAACTGTTTCCTGATTGTTTATAGGAACTAAGAGAAATACATAATAAGCAGCAACTCCAGAAACAGAAGTCCATAGAGGCTGAACGTCTGAAACAGAAAGAACAAGAGCGAAAGATCATAGAATTAGAAAAACAAAAAGAAGAAGCCCAAAGGTGAGTCTTTTCCTGTGGATCGTGGACCCATCTGGAAGGAACTTTGAGTATTTATTATTCTTTGTGGGGCTTCTGCAAGTACCTACTGATCAGAAAGAGCCTTCAGTCTTTGTGTGTGTGTGTGTGTGTGTGTCTGCGTGTGCAAGCACAAATACGTGTGTATATAAATCTTTGCATATATAAGTACCCCCTGAAGTTTTTGGTTAGTTTCCAGAGCTCTCCCAAGCTACTACTATGTAGATAAGTGGAATTATACAAGGAAATTAGGACACTTGGTATGCTCATTTGCATGCCAATGACCAAAATACGTTTCCAGTTCACAGCCTTTTAATAACAGTGGCAGTCCGGAGTGCTGGTTTGAAATCAAAGCCCCTGAGCACTCGCCACACAGGCTTTCTCCAGTAGGACTGACAGCGTGCCACTCCGACTTCTTTCCTCTTTTCTTCAACTGCAAATTAAAGTTGAGTACAAAAGGAGAAAATTTGCTGCTGCTTAGGATCCAGACACATTTTTTTGTTCGGCTTTGTTTGAATATTTGTGTTTGTGGTTTGTTACTTTTACTGGTAACTTTCTGTCATGAGTCGTAGAAATTTATTTGTTAACTTTTGGTGTGTCTGATTTTGTTACTGGATATTTGCTTTTTAAAGTTCAATTAATTTTTGACGCCAGGAAACAAAAATGACTATTTCAGTGATGCAGTATAAATTGTAAAAATTGGTTATTGAAATTAGAATAAAAAGATGAAGATACAGGGGGCGCCTGGGTGGCTCAGTCGGTTAAGTGTCTGCCGTCGGCTCAGTCATGATCCCAGAGTCCTGGGATCGAGCCCCTCATCGGGCTCCCTGCTCAGTGGGGAGCCTGCTTCTCCCTCTGCTCTGCTGCTCCCTCTGCTCGTGCTCTCTTTCTCTCACAAATAAATAAAATCTTAAAAAAAATACCTAACATATTAAAAAAAAAAGATGAAGAAACATAACTTGAGGCAATCATTGACTTTAGTGGGCTAAGCTCAGTTAAACTATCGAGAGGGGTACACAGTTTGTGTAGTACAGTTGACCCTTGAACAACAAGGGGGTTAGGGGCACAGACCCCCCCCTGCTCAGTTGGAAATGAGTATAGCTTTTGACTCCCCCAAAACTTAACTGCTAACAGCCTACTCTTCTCGGCTGGAAAGAAGCCTATAGATAACATAAACAGTCAATTAACACATATTTTGTATGTTATGTGTGTTATATACTGTGTTCTTATGATAAGGTGAGCTAGAGAAAGAAAATGTTAAAATCATAAGGGAGAGAAAATATATTCAGAGACTGTACCGTCAAATATCCCCATATAAGTGGACCTGCACAGTTTACCAGTGGACAGGTGGGTAGGGTCTCTAACCAATTTAGAGGACTGTTTTATGGTTTTCTTGGGGTATGGTTCAAGGATTCATTTCTTGGATGTGCTGATTAACCCTAACTCCATCCTTTCCTTATCTTCAAAGTTGATAAAACACTTTGATTATTCACAGCATACTGTACTGAGCTTTAACATTTCTATGGAGTAGAAGGCAACACAAAATATAATACAAAAAAGGTAAATTTCCTGCTTTACTCATATAAGTAGTACCCAAAAATTAATTTCAGAAATTACATGGTTATACACTATACATGAAGACTTTTTAAGTAGCAAATATTAAGCAAATTCTATTGTGTGTTTTTGTTGTTGTTACAAATGACAACATAGGTATGGGACCCCTTCCAAAAAACTTTTTTGTGCTTAAAAGATGTTCTATTTTTTTATTTTTTATTTTTATTTTATTTTATTTTATTTTTAAGATTTTATTTATTTATTTGACAGAGAGACACAGCGAGAGAGGGAACACAAACAGGGGGAGTTGGAGAGGGAGAAGCAGGCTCCCCGCAGAGCAGGGAGCCCGATGCGGGACTCGATCCCAGGACCGTGGGATCATGACCTGAGCTGAAGGCAGTCGCTCAACCAACTGAGCCACCCAGGCGCCCTTAAAAGATGTTTTAAAAGCAAGTAAAACATTAAAGATTTAAGTTAAGAATTTGCCTGCATTAAATTTTCACATGCATACAGGGTAGAAATAAATAGCATATTTTTTAAATGGCGAATACAAGCTTTCTTTGTTTATATTATATTCCTTTGGCAGTTTCCTAATTCCAGGAGATGACTGTGTGTTGGCCATGTCACAGGATAGCATGTTCAGGGTGTGGAGCCTAGAACTGGGCTGCCTGGGATTGAGCCCCAGGCAGGTGTGGCCGTGTGACCTTGGACAAGCCTTCTAATATCTCTGCCTCGTTTTTCTCCCGCGTAAAAATCGGGACGTTAATAGGACCTACTCCCCTGGTGTGAAGGGTAATGGAGTTCGTGTAGGGGGAGGACTAGTTATGACTATCATCGTATCGCTTACTTTTGCACGTGAGTTTCTCTAAACTGTTTTCTGATCTTGAAGACGATCGTACAGTGAGAGAAAAATCGTCCCCGGTCCGGTCCTGTGGGCTTCAGGTTGCGGTCGTCTTAGATGTCAGGGCCTAGATTTCATTGCACTTGTCCCTTCGTGTCAGTTACTTTGACAAACACAAAGTTTTCGGGTTCAGGCAAACGCCCAGAGCATTTTAGTTTAGTTTAGTAACAGGATGGCCACCACCTAAAGGGTTCAAACGAATCTGTTGCTTCCGCCTTCAGTTTTGGGGAGTTATATGTGTGTTCGTCGGGGTACGCGCTCTCGTCTCGTTCGTGCCTGTGTGTGTTACGGCTTTTTGCAGTGAAATACCAGTTTTATCATCGAGAAGTCTCTTTGTTAGTCTTCTAAACACCTGGTAAAATACATCAGGAACCTTCTTCCTGTGTTTTTCTGAGTCCTGTGCTTTCATCATCTCCCTCAGAATTGGAGCCCTGAGGGCCTTTGTCTTATTGACTCTGATAGCTCCATCGGAGGGACAGGATCCTCTCTGCATGGAGCATCCCATTTGCTAGCTGGAGCCTTTTCTGTGAAAAGAGCCCACAGCATTATGAAACTGGAGTTGCTTCCTGGCTGTAATCAAGCATTTTGTTGACAGACGAGCTCAGGAGAGGGACAAGCAGTGGCTTGAGCATGCGCAGCAGGACGATGAGCATCAGCGGCCAAGGAAGCTCCACGATGAAGAAAAACTCAGAAGGGAGGAGAGTGTCAAGAAGAAGGACAGTGAGGAGAAAAGCAAACTGGACCCGCAAGACAAGATGAGCCGGCTTTTCCATCAGCATCAGGAACCAGCCAAGCCAGCTGTCCAGGCACCCTGGTCCACCACAGGTAGTAGGGGCCACAAGTCGTTCTAGCAAATAGGTTTTCTCTGCCAGATCGTCCTGAGGAAGACCCATATCTAAGGCAGGCCCTGTCTTGGCTCCTTTCATAGAGCTAGGTGTGAATGCCAGGGTCCTTTGCTTCAGACAGTGCAGATGTTCATTCTCTAGGCTCCTGACATGCCAGTTTAATCTTCCACCACCCCGCCAGCCTTTGGTCCCTCTCACACTGGCATCCAGGGCCTTTGCAGACAAAAATGGCATGAGTTTCCTTACCAAGCCCCATCCAGAAACCTGTATTCCAGATTTGGAAAGAACCTGTTGCTTCTCCAGTTTGCTCTTTTCTCTGGGAATTACTGAGCGGTTTCAGGCACCCTTGCCTACACTGATCTGTCTTCAGCCGATGCTACATGAAAGCGTGTTTTTGACCTTTTGAAAACTGTGACTGTTTTTTGCCCTTCGATCGTAAGTTGCCTCTTTAAATCATGATAAATGAAGCCTTTGAAATTGCTAGAAAACGTTATCTCTTGTATCAGATGCAACCTAGCATGTATTTTTGAGATTCAGCTGAAGAAAGGGATTGCCTTTTCCTTTGTATGGCAAATTATATCGATTTATTTGTTCGATTATCAGTGTGCTTTTTATTGGTATACAGAAAGGAAAGAAAGAAGCACACTATTCCATAGGGTTTACTTGTTTCCTGTTTATAGTGGGCAGGGATGGGAGTGGGGTTCAGAGTTGGGCCCCACATAGATGCCTGCAGTCCAGGGAGAAAGTCTGGCAAGCAAAATTATGTTTTAATGCTGCCTTTGATATGAATAATAATTTCACCAGTACTCAATCTTAGGCCATTAGTTTAAATTCCTTATGTTTCCTCCTAGTATAGAATGAGGATTTCTTCTTCCTGTGGTCAGTGGGAAATGTGGCACCTCATCCAGTTCCAGACTGCATGAAGATAATACCTCCCCCTCACTGCTTTTCAGAGAAAATAGATGTGTGGCTAAATACCTACATTTCTAGGGTAAAACAGTTCAGAGGGCCGTGATTAGGTACTATTAAGTGAATCGGAAGTCAGACTGTCTTCTGTTTGCATACATTTTTTAAAAAAAATTTTACTTAAACTCTAAAGTATTTGCATATAAGGTCTATCATTAGGCTCATTTCCCCCACCCCTGGGAGATGTGGAGGAAGACTTACTTCACTGGAGATTATCAATAATAATCATTGTTGGTGAAGTCAGCACTTAACGTTTTATGTGATTGCTTTAGTGGCCAGATATATCAGCATTTCCAAATCTTTCAAAAATGTGGAAAGTTGTGCTTCTTTGCTTCCTGCCAAAGGAGTTTTCTTGGCTGATTCAGATTGGGGGTCACATTCTAACTGCTGCATTGAACTCGGCACCCTGGAGGGGAGGGGAGATAGAGGTCCTGATGCTTTACAGATGTGTGCTACCGAAGCCTCAGCCAGGATCTAAGACAGCCTCGCTGCAATCAGCATTGGGATGGTCTTTGTTGGGGGAGTGGCAGCCAGTGAACTCCGATGGATTTGAGTTGCTGACACCAGGTTTGGCTCTCCTTTGGCATGAAGTATGTGCTTCAGAAATTCCTTGAATAGATGGGAAGAGTTCAGATGTTAAGGTCAACAGCAGGGGAGAGGTCATTTGTTTGGCTTGTTGTCATGCATACGTGTTCCGTGTAATGCTTTATTTTTGTTCCCTTCTTCCCACTGTCTTTGTAAATAGAAAAAGGCCCACTTACAATTTCTGCACAGGAGAATGTAAAGGTGGTGTATTACCGAGCGCTCTATCCCTTTGAATCCAGAAGTCACGATGAGATCACGATCCAGCCCGGAGACATAGTCATGGTAAGAAAGACTCCAGTCAAAGTGTAATTTTCTGTCGATGATTAGCATCTGTCCTCCTCTTGCACTTTATTTGTCAGAGTGAAATTGTCGCCGAGTGTGAAATCCAGGGTTTTTGAAGTATGGGCTCAATCTTCCTTTCCTATTAGAATGAAAGATGATATTTAGAAATGTATCCTAGCAGCACTTTAAGATAGAGGTGTTAAAGAAAATGGGTTCTTATCACAGCCTTGGCGTGTTTTTAACTTTGTAAAGGTCTGGTAATTTCAGAGTTTAGATTGCTTAAATACTATGAATAGTCTTTAAGAAATAGTTTTAAACGCAGAATGCTTTAGCATCACTTTCACAATTGCCAATGATAACTTTTGTATCTTTGGGTCAGTGCATCTTTTTTTCCCCTTTAACTGTGCGATCTTTGAATTGTGTGAATTACATACAGTTAATCTGCCTTCTTACTCTGTAAATGAGCAGATAAAAGAGTTCAGAATTTTGCTTTGTCGTAGTTCCTTGAACTATATTAATAGTTAAATAGACTCAAACTATAGTAACCACTTTAAGAAAGAATAAAGCCATGTGGTTAACCTAAATTATTTTCTGAAAGAAAACAGTAGTTCTTCCATCTAGTTAATAACCTCAGAATTAAGAGTCATAGAAGTGGTCAAACTTTGCATTACTGTTGGCATTTTTTGTTTGTTCAAAGATGGGAATGGTTCCGAATTGTAAAAGAACTCTGAGTGAGACCAACGTGCCTGTGGTTCCGGAAGTAGGTGTCTTTGAAGTTAAAGGGTTGTGCACAGATCATTGCACTATTGCTCACGCGTGCATCTTGCATGTTTACGGCAGATCTCTGCGTGGAGACACTGTGATCCTTAGTGAGCCAAAATATACAGAAAGAACAATGTGTTTGGTCTTCAGAGATCTCAGGCCTTTCTCCCCTTTATTTCTGACAGTCTTATCTCAAATCATCATGGGCTTGAAAGAAGGGAGTCAAGGCCAAATATCAGATTCTTTAGAAGTCAAAATCTCTGTAACGATAACACGCCCTGTCCAAATAGAGTCCAGCCTTCGTTCAGCAAACAGTTTGTGAAGGCGTGCGTGCTAGCCTCACTCAGTCTTTACAGAAAGAACCGCTGGGTTCTCTGTGGAAGGGCACAGCGCTCTGTACACAGGGACGGTGTCGCAAGGCATCCGCTTCACCACCAACTCTTTCCCGCACTGTGTTTTCTAATGGCCTGAAGCAGCTTTACTCGTACTGCCTCATCTTGGAAATACCGCGGCTTTTAAAGCCTGTGAATTGTTACAATATATAAAAACAAAAGCCTGTGAATTGTTACAATATATAAAAACACCATGCTGGGACTCTAAAACTTACGAAAGTGCAATGTGACACCAGAGGGGGCCTCATTACAAAGTTGTTTCTTTACACTGAAACAAAAAAAAGAGCTTCAAGTTTTTGAAACTGGATTTTGTTGTAGCACAAGGTCCAGAAAAGTAGCGCTGTCTTCTTGAGATCAGGAAGTGTTACAAATGTAACAATAAGGAAGTGTTCTAGATGATCTGTACTTTAATGAGAAAATACTGCTGTATTTTGGAAACATAGCCTTGTTTCAATGATGTTTTTCCTCAAACTGGCTAACCACCAGCTTGACTAGATGAATAGAGTTTAGATGTGCTGTAAAAATAAAACATTTCATTAAATATATTTTGCCTTGCTTTCAAACCTTTGCTTTCCTGGTGGAGGTTAAAGGGGAATGGGTAAGTCTGTGTAACTGTCAGGAAGTCTGCATCTTATTAAATGTTTTCTTCTTTTAAATCACTTTAACTCTGTGTAAGTACACATATCTTTGGGTGTTGTCGTGGCAGTAAAAATACGTTTTGAGTTTGTGTAGTAGGTTTTGCTTAAAAAAAAAAAAAAGAGGTATAAAAGTTTGTGTACCGGATTTCTTTTTGCCAGATTCCATTTAAGGCCTAACTTGAAGGCTGTGTATTTGGCAAATTATAAGGTTAAGTCTCCATCTCAGGCTACAGACAAAAATAAGTTCCAAGTAGTTTAAACATAAAAGTTAAATTTCTTTAAAAGAAATTTTTTTTTTTGAAAAAGGAAAATATGGGAATAATTTCCTGGCAAAGAAATACCTTCCTGAGTTAAAACCAGAAGCCATAAATGGTAAAAATGGACAGATTTGACAATATAAAATAATTAAAACTTGTATATTGCAAAATACATCCATATTATATAAAGACTCCTAAAAGTTAATATGAAAGAAACCCAAAACTTAGAAAACTTGTCCAAGGATATGAAGAGATATTCACACATGAAGAAAAGTATGTGATTTTAAAAATATACAGAAAGAGGCTTTATCTCACTAGTGATCAGGAAATGCAAGTTAAAAAACCCCAGATAGCATTTTTCATTTCTCACCTAAGCAAGTTTAAAGGTTTGGTAATATCCAGCTCTGTCAAGAATGCAGGAAAGTAGATCAAATACACGCTGTCAGCATGCTTATATGAATTGGCTAAGTTATTTGAAAAGCAATTTGACAATACCTGTTCAAATTTAAAATTCTGATTCCCCTTGACCCAGAAATTCTGTTATTTTCCCTCCTCTAGACTGTATTTTGGCAGATGCACAAATACATTTGTTGATGAAGGTTCACTGCAGCGTTGTTGGTAAAAACGAAAAAGGAATAGGCCCATATAAGTAAGGGAATGGTTTAAATAAATTATGATACAGCTAAGCAGGAAGTTTTAAGATGTGAAAAAAAAACTGTATAGATCTACACATACAGATAAGCTCACCAGTAAAAAAAAAAAAAAGGGCAGGAACAGTATGTACAGTATAATTGCATTTTGGTTAAATAAAAATCTATGTGTGTGTATATGTGAATGTTTTTATGTGTGTGGTTAAATTCTTGAAATATAGACATGAAACCATTAACATAGGTTACTGCTGGGCAGTAAAGAGGGGGCTTTCATGTTTAATTTTTTTGTACTTTTATGTTATTTTCATATTTACAAATGTACCAACATTTGTAATTTTTCATGAAACACTAAAAATAAATCCAACTTTGATTAAGTATCACAGAATGAATACCCAGTTCTGGAATGGTGTTTGCTTTATCTCAGATATCCCAAATATGTCATGAAGGATGGAACGTACGGCTAGGCATAATTTACTGGCTTGCTGAGGGGACAGAGCAGTGTCTTCTTCTACTACACAGTACAGCATTACACCCCAAATGGCATTCAGCTGTATTACCTTCATGAGGTTAACAGTCGGCGTGCACACACACACACACACACACCCCCACCAAAATTGACATGTGATGGTAACATTTTTTATTTCCTGGAGTTTGAGGTTATCATTTTACATGATCATGAAAACATGTAGTAGAACATTACTATCGATCTCTTGGTCGAATAATCAGGATTTCACTTATTTTTGTGGGCACAATAACCATCAGATTCTGATTTCTCAAACTTCTTTGTAAATTAGTGGACTATTCCTGGTTAGATTTCAGAAGTCTAATATTTCCTTTTTTAACATTGGCAGCCTTGGAGGGAGCTTTAAAAAGTCTTTTGTTTTTGAAAAAAACTATCAGTCCAGTTTTCTCCAAAAAATATTTTTTCCACAGTTGACAAAAATAAAAGTGGTATCTTATATATAGTCCTGTTTTAAATATTGCTTATAATATAAAGAAATATAAGATGATGTCTGCCATTCATATATTTAAAGTCTTTTTAGAAAAGTAGGGAGAAACGCATGAAAAAAGCCAATGTCTGATGAAGTTCTCAATGAATGCTTACTAACTGTCCTAGGAATTTAAGAGGAAAGGAATCAGAATGGACTGATATGCTCAGGGAGGAACTTGTTTTTTTTTTAAAAGATTTATTTATTTATTTGACAGAGAGAGAAAGCATAAGTAGGCAGAGCGGCAGGCAGAGGCAGAGGGAGAAGCAGGCTCCCGGCTGAGCAGGGAGCCTGATGCGGGGCTTGATCCCAGGACTCTGGGACCATGATCTGAGCTGAAGGCAGCTGCTTAACCAACTGAGCCACCCAGGCACCCCAGGGAAGAACTTCTTAATGGAAGCTTCTTAATTGAGTTTGACCTTGAGTTTGACAGCTAGCAATTAAATACTGTGAACATTGATGGCCTATCTTTCTGATCCAGAGGTCCCAAAATTTGGAGAGTGAATAGATCAAATTTGACATCCATGATGTATTGGAATAGCATAAGAAATCAGAAGAGGGGTGCCTGGCTAGCTCAGTCGGAAGAGCATGCGACTCTTGATCATGAGCTCAAGTCCCATGTTGGGTGTAGAGCCTACTTAAAAAAAATTTTTTTTTCTTTTAGAAGACCTTTGCTCACTGCCATTTTGTTGAAGTTTGTCTTAAAAGCACAGGCTGATCATCTAACTCAGCAGGTCTGGGTGGTGCAGGACTGAGGACATTAGAACTGTTCATGGAACTTAGAAGAAATAAGCGTTCTAGGGCTCACCCCCAGAGACTCTGGGCACTTTACTCCATATACAGGATTCAGAATCTTCTCCAAGTAGACCTCTTAGGCAGTCATTTTTGGGAATCACCTATCTAACCTAATGCCTTTTTCCTGTCAAGACTAATTCTAAATCATTTCTGAAACATATCCTCTTAGAAATTTCCCCCAAAAGGACACTTCTTTATCGGTTATCAGCCAGTCTACCAGTTCCATTCATCCTGAAAATTGTTTATCTTCTAATTTGGTATTATTCATGTAACATTAAACTCATTGTTTTTCCTTGTTTTCTCTGGATGGAGATTTTTTTTTAGTATAGTTAGTATCTTTTCTTTCCTGCCTTCCTTCGATTTCCATAGCCTTAACATCTGAGGTTGGCTTGTTTAGTAACAAGTGGCCATAGTATCATCATTGCTTGGAGGGACGGGTACACATCCGATTCCAGGAGTGGGCCATACGCAGCCCCCAGCCTGTTTATTATAATAAAGTTTTATTGGAATGCGGCTGGACCCATTCATTTGCATGCTGCTTTCAGCTGCTTTTGCACTGCAAGGGTAGAGTTGAGTAGTTACAACTGAGGAGAAATTTGATGACCTCTAAATTAGAGCTTTAGAAAACAATTTTCATATTCCAACCCAAAAGTTTTTGGGAAAACATTGTATTCCCAAGCTGGCAGATGCAGAAACCATGTGCTGTGCCCCCCGTACTCAGCACATCCCAGGCAGCCCCCCAGCTGCTCTGAGTTGGTACACAGTTTAAATCTCTTTGCTGTCCTTATTCTGTGTCATGCTTGCGAGGGGAGAGGGACTTTCTCTTTCCTTCTTTGCAACAAGGTCAGAGATTTCAGAAATATGCTACCGGAGGAATTTGGCAGCCATGAAGCATATAAACAGTGAGAAAGGAGACCGTATCATCGGGCTTCAGCCATATGTACTTGAACCTCATAGCTGCTATGTGCATTCGACTGTTGAATCCAAGCCCTGCAGCCTACAGTGTATATTAACATTCTGTAGAATAGATCAGTAACGTTCGAGACACGTGCACTGTGTCTGGGGTTTGTGTTTCCCTTTTTGTTGATGTTCCACTAGAATGATCCCCAAATGCTTTGAGGTGTTGCAGTGGGGCTAGTTAAATGAAAGTGTAGTAAGACCACTATTTTTAATATTTCAGATCCCCCTGACTTAGAGCCACCAGGAGATGAATCTACTTTATGTATGTTAAACTCCACATTATAGCCAGCCCTGTATGCCTAACTCTTTTTCTGTTCTAATCTTATGTACTGTTTTTCCACCTTTGGATTGGCATTTTGGGTCAAGTTTCCCAAATCCAGGAAGAAATATTTCTCCTTTTCATATGAGAACCTTTGTGCTTTTTCTAAGTGGTTAATTAATGTTGAGAGTGAATATTTCTTACATTCTCTGAATCTTAAAATGAAGTTATTCGTTAAAACTAATGGATTCCTGTAAGAACAAATCAGGCTTATTGAGACTATTGGTTGGTCAGAGTTGACCAGTGAATTTCCTTGGTTAAAAGGGAAAAACTGATCTATTACCCTGAAGGATGGGGAAACTCTTGTTGGCACAGATAAGAGGCTTATATGATACCTTCTCTGCTTCCTAAGTATACAAAACGCCTTTCAGCAGTGAAGCACGCTTTCTGTCTTATGAGGGGAACAGGGCTGGGTGTGATCAGCTACCTGGGGTACAAGCTAGACCTGCCCAAAGGGCTTCAGATCCAATTCCAGATGTCAGTCCCAAAAGTCCTGTTAACCAGAGAAGACCCTTTGTGTCAGGGGAATGACAGTAAAACCCAGGACATAATTGAGTCAAGCAGAGGACATTTGAGGAGGTCCTACTTGGACAGATGAGTAGCAGTTCCAGATAGGCCATGATGCATGACTGAACTCCAGCCCCTTAAAGCATTGCCGCTGGCGGAAGGCAAACACAGAGGGCCCGGGGTCCCAGGCAGGTTCCTAGACAGAGAGCGCCCCATACAGAAAACAAGGGATGGTTCCGTAAAGTGGCGTAAAGACGAGGCTCTTAGAACGGGACAAAAGCCCACATGAGAGAGCTTCAGTACAGATTTAGAGCGGGACAGCAGGAGAGGTGGCTTTTAAAGCTCTATCATTGAACACTTCTCAGATGCCAGGCAGTGCTTTAAATATTTCACAATTCTCATAGCCACCAATAATGAGACAGGTACTATCATCACTATGTGACGGATGAAGAACTTGAGGCACCGAGCGATGAAAGTTGCCCAAAGTCACCCAGTTAATAAATGGTAGAGCTGGTATTTAAATTGGGGCAGTCTCCTGAGCTCTACTCTTGATCATTACCCTTCGCCTTCTGGAGGCCAGGTCACTGTGTCAGGCTCCAGTTCCTTCCTTACTCACTCCTGCCCGACATCACCTTGGTCCTAGAGAGGTGGAGGGGGGTGGGAGCTTGACTGTCGTTGAACCTGCCCAGGAGTTGGGGAGCCCCCAGCACAATCTGGCCAAAAAACGGCTGTTTCCATTGCGAAGCTGTGCCGATGTTTAAATGTGTCACAGTATCACCAGTAAATACAAATGAAGAAGGAAAATCATTTAGCCATTTGCATTTTGCATAGAATCCAAGTGGGAAAAAATGTCCTCTTAAATCCTCATCTAGAGAAACAGTTGGGGCTGCCCAGAAAAAGGAATGTAAGCACAAAACAGTGTGGGGGAGTTGAATGAAAAGTGGCTAATGTGTTCACATCTGATGTAAGCGTTAGCAGGAGTATCAGAACTGTCAAGCAAAAAATAGAATCTCCGAAGCAGTATTGCTCTTTATCTTGGGGACCTCCTTTTTGGAGCATTCTCAGTTTTTAAAAATTGCTTTTACCCCTGACAGTAAGGGTGCCTTAAGGTGGAGCAGAGTGCCAGTATCTTCTACTCACTGAAAGTTTTGTAAATAAGATCTTGAGTTAAGTCGTAAGCCATGTAATTCTACTTTTTCCACCCCGTCCCAAGCATATTGAAAATTCAAGTATGCTAATAAACATTTACACTTACTCTGGACTGAATACAGGTAGTAGATGTTCGGTTCCATAGTTTGGAGCTTTATTTTTTTTATTATTATTTTTTACTGTATGTTTGAATGAGTTAGAAAACTGGTATTTTTTCTCTTTTTCCAAAATCATTGTTAAGGTCCTCCCTACTCATTTCTGTGATTTCTAAAAAGCAACATTAACGTCTGATGAAGTGTCCAATGTTTTACCTCCTTGGGCAGTATATGTTAAGGGATAAAAATAAGATAAGGTCTCTGATTTGATTCAGTAATGAAAATAGTTTCTAATAGTGAAATAATTTTCCTCCAATAATAGTGAAATAATTTTCCTCCAAAGTCGTTCTCCTGTTGCTCATAAAATGGGGGGTGGGGGGGGGGTAACTCATAAAGATAGGTAGAACCATCCTGGTGATTTTGAATGATGCTTTTAAATTAGAATTAAAATGCAAACGTAAAAGCACTTGATATAATAGCCCCTGTGAGAGTTTTAAACAGCAGAAATCTGTATTCTCATGTGCACTTTTATAATATTAAAGTTAAATCTATATAAAAGAAAAACATAGGACCTTAATAAAATTGACCGTTGCCATGAATAATCTCTTCTTTAATTTAAATTAGATATATGATGAGAAAATTAAAGAAGAGCTTTTAAATGGCTTAACATCAGCTTTGCTTCCCGTGGAAACCATCTAAGACCATGTTTTTATCTTTCCTATCCCTGTGCTGAACAAATACTGCTTAGTTATTAGAGATTTTGAGTACTGATTAATGTTGATTGCACCCTTTGCTTTCAGCTTTAAATCATAAACCCAAGTCAAATTATTTTTTAATAATTCCATGACCTCCCAAGTGATGAAGTCTGTCACATCACTTTCCAATTCAAGGTAACTCTAAAAATTTCAGCTATGGACCTGAGGACTTTAGGCACTTTATCTTTACTGCCATTTCTAGAAAAGGGGGGGAGAAGCTAAAAAAAAAAGCAGAAAGAACGAGACCTTGCATTACAACACCTACTGTTTGTTCAGAGTTAATGTTTAGAGACGGTTTTCCCAGACATGCAGATGAGAACAGGGTGGAGAGGCGTCCGTGTGGTGTGTCCATCCGACAGGGTCGGAGGCTTGGGGCTTGGTCCTGGGAGAGCGCTTGGTGTCTTTACAGGTTGATTTAAAGTCTGTGATTTTTCCTGCAGGTGGACGAAAGCCAAACTGGAGAACCAGGCTGGCTTGGAGGAGAATTAAAAGGAAAGACGGGCTGGTTCCCTGCAAACTATGCAGAGAAAATCCCAGAAAACGAGGCTCCTGCTCCAGTCAAACCCGGGCCTGACCCAGCCTCTGCGCCTGCACCCAAACTGGCCGTGCGTGAGCCCCCCACTCCTGTGGCGGTGACCGCTCCAGAGCCCTCCACGACCCCCAACAACTGGGCTGACTTCAGCTCCACGTACGTGTAGGCACGCTCTTGATCTTGATTGAAAAGTTCTGACTTTTTTTAAACTAAAGCTTAGGCTAACATAGAAGACAAATACCGTGTTTTCTAGGATTTCGTTTTGCTGTGGATTCAGTCATTGTGACTCTTCTGCAATACACGTGTGGTGTGCAGTTCTGCTGCTATAATTATGGGCGTCTTATTTTCCAAACCCAGAATCAGGATGTACAGTCTAACAAAGGAATTTTTTTTTTTTTAAGAGAGAGAGAGGGAGAGAATCTTAAGCAGGCTCCATGCCCAGCGCAGAGCCCAGCGAGGGGCTCGATCCCATGGCTGTGAGACCATGACCTGAGCCGAAATCAAGAGTCGGACGCTTCACCGACTGAGCCACCCAGGTGCCCCTCAAAGGAATTATTTTGCTTTTCAAATGTGTTTATGTCTCATAAAGACGTAAAAAGTAAATTACATTTGGGTTTGCGCTCGCACCGATGTAGTTATTTAACATTATAAAGATCACAAAATTAAAACCGTCCCTGAGCTCCAGCATGACTGGTTGCTGTAAGGGTACCACCTGTCATTACCCCAGTGGCTGGGCACGTGGCCTTGGTGCTCGCTGTGGCACCGATGGGACAGAGAGATGGTGTTGAGCGCCAGCTGCGAAGCCGGCATGTTTTCATAGGTGCCGCCTGACTTCCTTCTTGCTGGCCTCGCTGTTGTTTTTACAAATGACAAAGTGGCAGAATATTGTTGCCATTTTATCAATGAGGAAATGAAGATTCAGAGAGACTACTGTCATGTGCCTGAGGTTCGTCGCTAGGGTGTGAAGCTCGGACTCAACCACGTCTGAAGCTCTTTCCTCCCCGTCTTGTTTTTGAACTTTAGGAAGTCCCATAAGGGGTGCCTGGGTGGCTCAGTCGTTAAGCGTCTGCCTTCGGCTCTGGTCATGATCCCAGGGTCCTGGGATCGAGCCCCACATCGGGCTCCCTGCTCGGCAGGAAGCCTGCTTCTCCCTCTCCCACCCCCCCTGCTTGTGTTCCTTCTCTCGCTGTGTGTGTCTCTCTCTGTCAAATAAATAAATAAAATCTTAAAAAAAAAAAAAAATAAAGAAAGCCCCATAAGTCTCCGTGTGCCGTGGGTGAAAGCTGGTGCATAGGAAGGACTCACTTCTCATGGTGGCGTATGTTTCCTTCCAGGTGGCCCACCAGCACGAGTGAGAAGCCAGAGACAGACAACTGGGACGCGTGGGCTGCCCAGCCCTCGCTCACCGTCCCCAGCGCCGGCCAGCTAAGGCAGAGATCAGCATTTACTCCAGCCACAACCACTGGCTCTTCTCCGTCTCCTGTCTTAGGCCAGGTAAAGGCAGTCAGGGGGAGTGTGAAGACCCGGCCCGCTGTACCCAGTACCAGCACGTTTGGCAAGTGCTTCTGGACAGTGTTATTTGTATGTATCTGGGTCAGGTGGCCGTGTGGATTCAGGTCACGTTTTCCCAATAGCGTTCAGGAGCCTGGAGAGTTCGGAGGAGGGTAATCTCCTGCACAGGTTGACCAGAAAAGCTTCCCTGAAGAAGGGGCATTTGAACAGCGTCTTGCCGTGGGTAGATTTTATTCGCAAGTGGAGCGGGCTGGCCTCACAGCCAGCAAATACTGTGAGGAGAGGCTAAGGTAGGAGATCAGAGTGTTTGGGGAAAAGCTTGGGCCAGTTGATTTGGGGAGACCAGTGAGTATATATCGGAAAAGATTGGCTGATTACAGGTGAACAGGATAAAGTAGTTAATTCTGAATATTACTACTCCATACAATAAAGCAGTCATTGACTTAAAACAGTAAAGATAAAGGAATGTCTATAAATGATCAAACAGAGCAAGTGCCCATTGGGCAAGCATTTGGGGGTGGGGGGACAGCTTCTGACCTGGAGCAGGTTCGTGGGGAGGTGCAACTAAGCAGGACCAAGTCACACTCCTATTGGAGCCAAAGGAAAGGAGAGTGGTGGGGGATTGAGGAAAGGATTTGACCTCAGAGAGAAACGGGGGCACAAAGAGAAAGTGATTTTTAGTTGGAGGAGCAGGTTGTAGATGTGTTTAGTTTAAGGTGAACGTGGGGCACCAGGTGGGCCCGTCCAGCGGGCAGTCGGAACGTAGATCAGCTCTGAGGCCACGTATGAGCTCTTCAAAAAAGAGAACAGAGCGAGAAAATGGAAAACAGGCAGAGTGTGTGTGTTCTGCAACCCAGGAGAGGAGGAGGAGCTCCCGCCCGGAGGGGTTCCTTCCCTTTGCTTCTGTCCCGGCTTGGCTGTTTGCAGAAAGGGGGGTGGTGACCAGGCCAAGAGAGCAGTCATTGTGGCTAGAAGAGTGACCTGGGACCTGGGATGGAGTAGGATAAACCGATAGCGAAGAGTGGGGGAGGCAGAGAGGGTGAGCGAGTGAAGAGGTTTGTGACCCCGGAATCACGGGAGCAGAGCGGAGGGAGGGCACCAGGGAGAAAGGAACCGCAAGTCAGGCCCCAAGAACGCCATGGTGGGGGGTGGGAAGCGCATGCAGGGTGCAGAAAGAAGACAGGATTCTTCTTCTGGGAGAGGGAGAGTGAAGAGAGACTGGAGAAAGATAAAGGAGAAAAAGGAATTCAGGTGGCACAGTGTGGCCACCTTCTCGGGAGGGGATCCTGAGGGCTGCGGAGTGCACAAAATCAGCTAAGAAGAGTGAAGGATTTCTGGGCGGGATTTAACCTGAATCTCTAACTGGTCGTCCCTGCACTTTATCTCAGCTCCCTGCAGCCATACTGCAGTCTGGTCCAGACTAGAAAGAGCAGTAGAAAGAGAAGCTGCTACTATGGTAATTGTTACTACTACAGCAATACTAGGGATAGATTCATTAAACTTCCTTAACCTTTTAGAGGAAGTGTTTCTGTTTTATAAGGTGGAAACTGAGGCCTAGGGAGATGAAGCGGTTGTCCAGAGTCACGAAATTACTGACACACATAGGGTTCCAACCCCGAGTCTAGGCTATGTCCGGCCCCAGGCTGGGTTATTCGCTTGTGTCCGCAGGGAAGGGTTGACAAGGCAGGCACAGGGAGGGCGTCTCGGGGGAAGAGCTTATGAGACGCCAGGGAGGGCCCACGCAGTCGAAATGGCTAACCTGGGGGCCCAGGCTTGGCAGAGGAATGAATGGAAGGAACTGGGAGGATTGGACAGCACAAAAGAGCCACAAGCCAGAGGACTGTGGGGACGGGGGGCTCCCGCAAGCCGAGGGAAGAAAATGGGAGACAGAGAATCTGTGAGACTTGAAGGAGGTGTGCAGCCGAGATGGGAGGGAGGAGGGACGTGGTAGGTTTGAGAAGGTGAGGACCCAGGAAGACCAGGGGTGGAGAGGTTGTCAACCTGGCTGCTGGGGCTATTTGACATATAAATACTCACCATCGAGCGTCGAAAGGACAGTGTCCGCTAAAGGCAAGTACGCGTTGGTCCTAAAGGAGCTGTCTTTGGGCATCATCTTTTGTGTCTGTCCATTTTCACATATGCTTGAAAGTTGACGTTGTATTTTTTTAGTATTATCTTAAGATACTGTAATGGTTTTACGTTACAGTTTTTAAAAAGATAATAAATGGCTCACCCTGCCTTTCCAGCCTCATCTCCTACTACACCCCTCCAGGAAACTAGGCTCCATGCACCCCAAGACTATGCTCCTCTTCCTGGACCCTTTGCTGTGCACCACCTCGAGGCCTTGGCCTGTGCCGTGCCGTCGGCCTGGAGCGCCCTTCTTCCGAAGCCCTAGCTCGCCCAGTCCTTCTCGCCCTTCAAGGCCCAACTCCGGTGCCGCAGCCTCCGTGAAATTGTCCCTGTTGCCCGTGGGCAGAATTCAGTCCTCTTTCCTCTCTCTTCCCACAGTGAATAGTTGGAGCCTCTTTGTGGTAGATTTCATTCTACCAGGTGGTCTAGATCATTGCGTGTATCTCTTTCTTCCCCATTAATTGTGAAGTCTTCACTAAGAATAGCGTACTGTCCCTTTTTATGGTTAATAAAGTCTTTTAACCTAAATTATTTGGAGCAGGCAGGTGGCATTTCGTTCCTCTTTGTAATAACCTCACGTTGCCTTTGCATGTAGATGTTGGCATGGATCACAATGCGTTTACGCCCCGTGTCCCTAAAAAGGAACTAAAACAAGCGCAGTCCAACGCAGGGCATATTTTCCTGTGTCCACCTAAACTCAGATATCAGTTCGTTATCCCTTGAGGTTCCATAAGCTTTCTGCTCCCCTATCAGTCTTCCACCAAATGCCTGAATCCGGGGGAGGGGTACCCTGGGCCCCTCGGGGGTTAAAATGGAACCAAATAGAAAAGGCACACAGCCAGGTGCCACAAAATAAATACGATCTCCTGGCTTATTGAAAGGGGGCGTTTGAGATGGCCAGACAATGGCCTTGTGATTAGGTTGGCAGGTTTGCGCCTCTCCTTTTGAAGAGAAGCCATTCCTAAGACGCAGGGACGCATCCAGTACCCATGCTACACCGAAGCAGGGTCCTTTGTGGCCAGGTGCGTGTGTGTGTGTGCGTGCGTGTGTGTGTGTGTGCGTGCGCTTGCTGGGAAGGAGCGTCCTGAGTCAGTGACCGATCACGGAGTAACGAGAGGTCCTTTATGTGTTTCCGTACAAGGGCGAGAAGGTGGAGGGACTACAAGCCCAAGCCCTGTATCCTTGGAGAGCCAAAAAAGACAACCACTTAAATTTTAACAAAAATGATGTCATCACCGTCCTGGAACAGCAAGACATGTGGTGGTTTGGAGAAGTTCAAGGTCAGAAGGGTTGGTTCCCCAAGTCTTACGTGAAACTCATTTCAGGGCCCATAAGGAAATCTACAAGGTATTTTTGTGTTTGTCTGCTTCTGTTAGATGAAAATAATGTTAGGCATTAAAGTATTGCTTGCATTGGTTAAGATTCACAGATGGGATTGCAGGATAATTTTGTCTTCCAGATCCTCTAACGCCAGAAGTTAGGGGACGTGCCAGCAGAAGGCGGCCTCTGACAAATAAGTGGTCATTTTTTTCCCTTTCACTTGTGGAAGGCTGCGTATCTTGTTTTTCAGTGACTTCTGTAAGAGGCAATTCTACTCTGAGACCTGGAACATTCGTGTGGCTCTGTCGGAGAGTAAGCCTCTCTTCGTGCCTGGTACCCAGTACTTTTGCCAGATACACACGAAGACTTAGAGGCCCAAAGCTTTTGGGGAAATAATGGAAAGAATGAATTCTCTCTTTTTTGTTAGGAACCTTAGAGCATGGATCCTAATTTAACGTAAAGGTTGTAGATCAATTATTGGAGTCATGAAGGTGCTCGAAACAAATTATGAGCTTCAAGGAGATAAAAATAGCAAAAAATCGTGGACGAGCATCTATCCTTCATGCTTGGAAATAGACCAGTACGTGGGCTGCGCACCCAGCGTAGCAAGCGCTGAAAAACAAGAATGCAGGCTCAGAATCCTGCCTCTGCTGCACGTTCCGTGTTTTCACTTAGCCAAGTGCACCTGTTTCTGCTGTAGATGGTCCAGAGTTTTAAACATTAAGCAGTTTTAAAAAGAAAAAGGAAAATCAATGTCATTTGTATTCATTTCTTTGAAGATAAAAATTAAAATACTTTCTCTTCCCACCTCTTCCAGCATGGATTCTGGTTCTTCAGAAAGTCCTGCTAGTCTGAAGAGAGTAGCTTCACCAGCAGCCAAGCCAGCCGTCTCAGGAGAAGGTGAGAGAACCTGAGGCTAATGATGCTCTTCAGGAGGGTCGAGGGGCTCACGTCACAGAAACAGTAAATGTTTGAAATGAGATGGAATTTCCCTTTAAAATAGGCTACACTGATTGATGCTCGGTGTGTTCTAGGATGAGGTAAAATGCAAGGTTAGATCTTCACAGAAGCAGAGTACCTCATGAAGACTTTCAGAACAGTATCCGATAATATTGATCATAAACACCGAATCTTGTCATGATATTGGTCATGAGCCCTTTGACCTTTGAAAGAGGCCCATCGGCGTCGCTCGGGATCCCGTTTCGTGAGCATCTCTTTGGCCAAATTGTGGTCACTGCTTCCCCGAATAGAGCCCATTCCCCACTGACCCGTACATCAGTGTGTTGTTTTAAAACTGTAACGACATGGTCAAGTAAAGCTGTCCCAGCAAACTCTGCCACCTCAAAGGAAACAGAGAAGCTCCGATTTTCGGTTCCTGGGAAATAACCACACCAGATGACTTAGGCCTAAAGATGTCATTTTGAGACACAAATAATTAATTGCTTTATTTCCTGGTCTACCTCATGAACATAATTCTGAGGATTGCCCATGCCGATACACGGCAAGGGGTTTAAAATGAACGAAACCCACATAACCTGGGCTCTCATGGTAAAAATCTCCCGTCTTCCCTGCATTCAGTGTAGCCGTTCCCATCTAATTGTAGAGTGCTACCTGAAGCTGATGGGCTTTCCACCAGAAGTCTGATCAGTGCTCCGAGTTAACAGAGGTCTACCCAGTTGTATACTAATTTTTCATGGGTTCCTCAGATAAATTCTATGAATATAGCGTGTTTGATTTAGTTTCTTCGCCATCGTGGGGTTGTTGCATTCCTCAGAAAGTGTGCCTGGTGAAAGACAGAATTATGAAACCAGTTGTTTGAGTGGAGACAGCAAGGATTAAGGTTGTTCAGTGGTCTTTCAGACTCACAGTAACACAGTTAACTTTTCCAAAAGGAATTCAAGAAGCAAAATTTTTGTAGTTTATAGATACAGCTATAAACCTCATCACTGCCAAACAAATCCAGCATTTTATTGGATCCCTTTTTTGCTGTTCCCACCAAAACGATCATTAGCAGAGTTCTGTTTATACACTCTTATCAGTCATCTGAATGAGTGTTTATCCACTGTTAGCAGAACGAGGCACAAAAAAGCTCTTTTAAACACAGCGTGTGTGGTCAATTTTGTACAAAGCAAATTTTACGATTCTGCCCAAATTCAGTGTATTCTCTCCAATTAAGTCTCCTCGGAGGGCTGAAGTTTATACCCTGGCTCTCGCCTAGTAGCCATGTACTCTTGATCATGCCTTCAGTTCCTCATCTGTAAAGTGGGCATACTGACCACCCCTTCAGGTAGGAAGTTATTACAAAGGATTATGAGATCATCTGTGTCAAGCAATTAGGAGAAGTCAGTGAGCGTCCGCTAGTGTTCTTGCCTTTTTGCCCCGTTTCCCGGATTGTTGATGGAGAGCCACTCAATGCAGTAGCATTCTCGTCTAGGAGCAGTGCCGATGAATGATGAATGCGGATTTGTTCTGAAACATGTACAGAGGCCTCATCCCTTGAGGCCTCACTATAGAGGTCACAGGTGAACCACACACACGTTTAAAGTTGGGTAACAGAGAGAGATTCTAATCCCCGCTGACATTTATTACATCCATTGTCAGATGATTTAGGAATATTAGGAAACACTAGGAGAGAGATCGCTGGCCTTCCGGAGTGGCGTGGAAGAACTTGGCAGTTGACGTTCAGAGAAAAGCTGTCTGTATATATTAATGAGCCCCTTATTCATACTGCATTAAAGGCAGTCACATTTAAAGTAAACCACACGCCAGATTAAGTAGATTTGTCAGTTTGGGTAGCTCTTAGAATGCCGGCTTGGGAATGGCCAGTGCCCTGTGGTAAATGTCTCCGGAGGCGGTCCCCACTGAGCCCGGCAGCAGCTTCCCAGATACCAGTGTGCATCGCGGGGCAAGCAAAGCCACAGTCTTTTCCAGTCTCCTTGGTACCTTACAGTGCAGCCGTAGGTTCAGCCAGAGTTCATGCTTCTGAAGTTTCGTAAGCATTTTGAAAGTAACTTCAAAATTTGGATCCTTTTTTGAGCAAGTGACTTCTCAGTGCAGGAATCACTGGGAAAAGTATTGATCTGCGAAGGATCCTATCTTAACTGGCCGAACACGAGCTAAGGGGCAATTAACAGAGCAACACCAAAAGGGAAGGATCAGAGTACTGAGAAATCAGGAGAAGGAATGATATTAATGAAAAAAAGAATGTCCTTGGCAAGAGCGCCAGACTTTGATTTCCACGTGCGGGAAATCATTTTTCCAGTTTTAACTGTGGAGGTGTGCATTTGCCGCGCCGGAGGACTCAAGACAGAGAGGCTCCTGTTCTCCCTCGAACATTCGGGTGATCTTGTGTGTGCCGTGGGGTCCGCACCCCACCAGCCTGCAGGCTGAGCTGCTGAGGCTGACTCAGCCCTTGGAGGGCTCTCCCACGATGGAAAGCTGCCAACATTAGCGCTCGCATTAGGGGGCTTTGTGTTTTTTTGTGTTTGTTTTAGCTTTCATTAGTACCCCCTGCAGAGGCTCTTAAAATGAGCCAAAAGGATTCCTCCAAACTAAATTTCTGCCTATTAATTAACGCTAGGCTCTGAATTTAAGGGTTCCCTCTGAAGTTTTAGCCAGAAACAGGCATCACCCATCATGAAAATGAACTTTCTGAGTAGGTAAATGGTGATTTTTTTTTTAATTACTTTTTTAAAAATACCCAAAGGCCTAGGATAAAATGGAGAAAAAGTGGAAGCAAGAAACCTAGGTTCAGCTCTCTGTAAATCTTTTATCCAGCACCTAGTGTAGCGGTCTAGAATTTTGTGTCTAGTGATCTTTCGGAGAGTGTGATTTGGTTTCTGAGCCTTAGCAAAATCAACTCTTTGTAATTCAGAAGAAAATTTTCCTCTGGAATGCACACCCTTCACATGCAAGACGTAAGGAACATTAGTTCTTATCCTTTAAGATGTGAATAATAAAATGTAAGAAACTGAGATTTCTTTTCAACTTGTTCAGAAAGATTTGCTTATTTTCTGGGATTGAGTAGACATTACTTTTGTTATCAGTCCACCTACCTGTTTGTGCACCTGAATGACAAGTAGATGCCCGTTTTTAACTAAATAGCATATATAATATATAATAGCATATATCTTTATTTTGTGTTTTAACAGCACACACACATACACACACACATCTGAAATCAGTAAGTTGAAAAACAACCTGACATTTTTTAAAGGTAAGCTGAGTTATAAGGTGCTTTTTAACCACGGTCTTAAAATATGAGCCACGGAAGAACCAACAGTGCCAGAGGTTTTGGACAGACATTTAGCTACGTTATTCCACAATGATGAAAAAACCTAAAAAGTCAGCTCTTTCCTTCTCCTCGGATACAGAGTTCAGTGTCTAAGGAAAATTTCTGTGTATATGGCACAAAAGGGCCTAAGTTTTCACTCAGGCGCTTGAATGATGAACAGCGTGTCTTATTTAATTTACATAAAGGTTGTACTGTATCTAAAACTTTTTCAGAACTGTGACTTGGTACCCTTCAAATGGAAATACAGATATCTATGTGGGTACAAGAGCCTGTGTGTCCGTGCATCTAAATCAGCGCTCAGCACGACTACTCAGTAAATGTTAGTTAAAAGTAAACGTAAAAGCCATTTCCACTTAAAATTATAGCTCACTCCTGGCACTCAGGGTTGGTAGACATGCAGTTGGCCTTTTTTGTTCACATGGCTGGGTCTTCACAGGAATTGTCCCCTGTCTGCAGTTCCTGAATGTTTATGTGCAGTTGGGGAATTTGGAGTCCAGGGGGTTCTGCAGTTCTGTTTTATCTGTGACAAGCCTTTCTCTTGAATGCATCTTATCCTAACCTCCTTATTCATAAACTTGCGTTTGCAAAGCTGTCTGGGATTTCTGTAAACAATCAAGCTCTCTCCGTATCTCAATATTTCTCCCCACCAGAATTTATTGCCATGTACACTTACGAGAGTTCTGAGCAAGGCGATTTAACCTTTCAGCAAGGGGATGTGATTTTGGTTACCAAGAAAGATGGTGACTGGTGGACAGGAACAGTGGGCGACAAGTCCGGAGTCTTCCCTTCTAACTATGTGAGGCTTAAGGACTCAGAGGTAAACCCACATTAACTGTTTCCTCTCCCTTTCTGTGTGGTGATTCTCTTTGCAGAGTCACGATATTTGACGGTGGAACGCTTTGATGGGTTTGGCTAAGTTCCGGGAACTTGACAGCAAATAACAGAGTGACCCGTAACTGTTTGAACTTGTCATTTGGTGCTGCAGGGTTGGCCTTGGCTTCCCACAGGCAGAAGATCTCCCTGGGGCCGAGCGGAGGCCGGTCTGCACCAACTGCATTAATGTTCAGTATTCATCTCTGTCCTGCATGTGACTGACTTAGGATTTGGAGTGAACGTGCTTGATTAGGTATTCGGGGTCACTGATCCGGGATACTCACAGAAGGGCACACAGCAGTATTTCACCCATGTAAACAAAAGGATTTTGGTGATTCGGGCCCCAGGATATTGGGCAGTAGAGAGTTTCTAAAAGTTACATTTTTACCTACACATTAGGAAGACGTAAGATTTAAGAGATGGATAACACTTTGGGCTGGGCCTTAGTATCTCAGGCCCATTGATCAGGGCCTGAATTTATTCTAAATGCTATTAGGCTTATCAATCAGAAATGGCTCCCATTGCTGCTACATGGGGCCCTAAAAATCCAGTTACAGAGCAAGTGGTCTTGAGGTGGTGCGAGTTTAATGGGATGGTGGGGTGGGCCCACCGCCAGAGTATTGGGAGCCTGTCCATAGTGCCCAGTTTCAAGTTAGTGGAGAATTTCAAGGTAAATCAGTGCAGTCATTTAACAGACCCATTGCACATAAAGAAACCAACAAGAATTGGCTTTTTTTCCCTTTCTTTCTTTCTTTCTTTTTCTTTTTCTTTTTTTTTTTGTTTTTGTTTTAACACCGGCTTTCTCAGGTGTAAGCCAGGGGGACAAAGCTCCTCTGTCATCGGCACGCCAATACGAGGGTGGACCTTGAGCTGGTCCATAGGCCCCGGAACCTGCAGCTGCTTTGGGAGCCTGGAGCCTGGCCCCACGCTGCAGTCCTTCGCCTTCCCTGCGGTGCCCAGGAGTAGTTTTTATTTTGCTTGGGTTTTGTTTTTTCAGGGAGTGTCATTTTAGCTGTTTGGGGGGGGGTTTGTTTTGTTTTTGTTTTGTTTTGTTTTGTTTTCCCTTGCTGTGGTCTTGCTTGTAAGTCTCAGCTTACTGAGACGCCCAGGGAGGGATTTGCCTGAGTCTGCTTACCCTTAGAGGATTTGGCAGAACCTGGTAGAAAGAAAGTGCTTCTCTCGGGTAGGACAGCCGGCAAATTGTCCTCTGCAGACCCGGAGAGGGGAGACCTGGGCTTCTCGCCAGGAATCCAGTCGGATCCAGTAAGAATCATACAGATGATATTTCAGGAGTGCAGGGGGAAAACTAAAACTAAACTCAGTTTCTACCACTAGGCATGAAGACTCTTAGAGTGACTACCTTTTGGATCAAGTAAAAGACCAAAGCCATTACTCATATTGTATTTTGATAAATTACAGTTTTCTATAAAACACACACACACATACACACACACATCTGAAATCAGTAAGTTGAAAAACAACCTGACATTTTTTTAAAGGTAAGCTGAGTTATAAGGTGCTTTTTAACCACGGTCTTAAAATATGAGCCACAGAAGAACCAACAGTGCTAGAGGTTTTGGACAGACATTTAGCTACGTTATTCCACAATGATGAAAAAACCTAAAAAGTCAGCTCGTTCCTTCTCCTCGGATACAGAGTTCAGTGTCTAAGGAAAATTTCTTAGACCCAGCCTCAGATACCAGAATTGCCCCTCTGGGCATGGGGGAGGTTGTGCTATCCTGGCTTCCCTTCTCTGTAGGAGAAAGGCCGTGACCCATACCCATGCTTTTCTGCTGCATTCCTGAGGGGTGCCAGGACAGAACCTGGCCCTCTGATTATGTCTTAGTTTATGTGCTGGCTGTGGTGTTAAAGAGGGAGCACACCGGGGCCCCTGGCTGGCTCAGTCAGTAGAGTATGTGACTCTTGATCTCGGGGTCGTGAGTTCAAGCCCCAGGTTGGGCATAGAGCCTACTTAAAAAAAAAGTGGGGAACACACTGAAGCTATTTGGACTCTATCATTGGGTGTTGCCAAAAATGCCTTGTTCCTTTTATGGACTATAGGGAGTGTATTATAAGTCCATACTGGGAAAGTTAACTGGTCATTTGGAATCTTGTTTCATTAGTATTCCTTCATTTTGATATGCAGCCTATAAAAATAGCAAGGAAGATTGGTATTACATATTTTGTTAATACAGAAATTGTAATCAGAGTAAAAAATTGTAACTCAAGCTTTCCCTGGGAAATGCTTATTAAGTTTCAATAACCAAAATGAAGGGACTATGATAAGTTAGATAAATGCATGTTTTAATTCTTACAGTAACTGTCATTTACTTTATTAAGCCTTTTTTGTTTTGTCTTGATTGGAATACCTAATTTACTGCCAGATAGGGACTCAAGAATGAAAATCAGTTCAGAATAAAGCACTCAGTAATGACAGATTAGTCTGGCCCCTGTCCTGACTCGAAGTCCCTGTTGGCTTGTTCAGCTAGTTTAAAATTCCATGAGTATCCATAAAGGAATTCAACCCCAGAGCACTTTTGGAACAATTAATAGTTGCCAAAAACAAAAAAAACTGTGGTCTGCTTCTATGGATTGTGCATCCAGCATTGATAGAGGAATTTCAGTGTTTAAACAGTGTAAGATTTGGGCGGAAAGGATACGCAGGAGAGTGGCTTCCTCTGTGGATAAAGAGATGAATGGGATGGGGGGAGGCGTGTTTGAATTGCCACTATGCTGTTTCCGTTATTTAAAAAAAAAAACAACAAAACTCTAAAGCAAGTGTAGCAAAATATTAATATTTTACGTAGTAAATCTGGGTGTTAGGCTCCTGGATGTCAGAGTCTCTGTAGTTTTTATGCGTGAAATAATTTAATAACCATTTGAACATAAGCAGGAGCTCAGTGTTTAGGACCTAGACTAATAGTCGTCCTCGCCCGGCACCCCCTGTTGGGGTTGACCCAGGGACAGGATACACCTGTGCTACCCATAGGCAACTCCCGAGCACTCTGGGATGCTACGGTACCACCTCCTGTGCTCACTTTTCTCTAAAGAAGAGGGTGAAAGCTGTGTGTTGAAAGTACTTATTTTATCCCATGTTTTCCTGATACCCATCTGATGGCAGCAGATACAGTGCTGCTGTGTTCCCCCAGAATGAGCAGGGGCGCAGGGGGCGCCGGGGGCTTGAGCGGGCTTGTATCATCATTGATCGTGTTTTAAGTTGCATGACCCAAACTCTGCAGTATGCAAATGAGACCTTTTGCTCTGTTTTAAGGGCTCTGGAACTGCTGGGAAAACAGGGAGTTTAGGAAAAAAACCTGGTAAGTTACAAACCCTGATGCTTATTTTTCAATGTTTTGAATGTGATTGATAGTTGCTCCCAATCTTTGTTCGGAGGGCCGGAAGCCTGGAAGGGAAGACAACAGAATCTTTCTTAAGAGGGGTTGGAGTTTAGCCTTCTCTCGGAATCCATTCACAATGTGTACATGGTGATGCACTCTAGCTGTTGCTTCACACATGGGGAGAGGGGACGTCGCTAGACAGAATGTTCTCGTGGGTTGCGAAGAAGTAAGTCAGGCAAGGTGGTGGCAAGTTGTAACGCGTGGAGCTTTAAGATATGGGCGTAGCCACCATGTCCTCACCCCGTGCGAGGTCCAGGGGGCTCATTTCCTCTCCTGACAGCACAGTTCAGTCCCAGGACAAATAGTGGCCAGGGTTCAAAGAGCAAAGTAGAGGTCCCATTAATTTAGAAGCCATGGGGTGGTTTTCCTCAGGTACACACTGAAGGTACGAAATTACAGTCATCCCTCTGAATTCAGTGCTGTAGTTAATGGAAACAAAATCACGTGTTCTACAAATAGTACCATGAACGCGAGGGGAAAGAAGCAGATGTGAAACAATAAGGTTTGTATGGCATGTCCTCCACCTCTAGGTCATTTGAGCGTTTTTGCTATTGTGTCTGGAGGAGATGTAGATGGGGCATCCCTGGCAGGCTCCCAGGGGGGTCTGGTGTTTCTGGGTCTGGTGCTCAGCTCCAGATGGGCTTACCTGACAAGGAAAAGTGGGTTCTCGGGTTGTCATAGGATTTTAGTCAGCCTCCAGACACTGGAACACCTGGGTCCCCATCTCTGTTTTAATTGTGAGTGTTTTACATTTTGAATTGTCATTCCAAAGGGTCCAGATGGGCTTAACTTTGTACTGAAGCCAGAGAGCTCCTCAGGCACACAAAAGACAGAAAAGAATGCTGGGGGCAGATTGCTGGCTGTGCATGCCAGGTCCTTTGAGGAGCAGGAAAATCGGAGGCCAAATAGGACACTCATTTGGACTCTCTCCACACCAGAAACTCTTGGAGTCTAGAGCTAGTCCTTGGCGTGTGAGGGGAGAATTCTTACCCCCAGCACAGATTTCCCAGCGAGGACTCTCAGTGGGGCTGAGGTGTATGTAAGCTGGCCTCTTTCTTGCTTTGCCTGGTCAGCCCAAAGCATCTGGCAGGGCCGGGCCTGCCCCCTGACAGCCTGGTGCACTGGGCTTGGTGGACGGCGGCCGATGGCAGAACAGGGTCAGAGGGGGTTGCTAATGTGCTTTTTGAGCAGGAGGAAGTACCATCAGAGGACAGGGGGGTCTTTTTACCTCTTTTCTTTCTTACTTGCTTTCCCTCATTCCTTCTTTCTTTCAAGATCTGTTAGGATGGGGGGAGAGTGTGGAGGAGCAGAACAGTTTGTTCCATATTGCTTCTAGAAGTTCCGAAAGCAGTCACTGCATAAATGCCAGAATTCAGTCAGAGAGGGATTTTGTTTTTTCGTACTCGACCTCCTCTGCCAGTAGAAATGTACTTTTCAGAGTCTGGTCTGTGGTACTGCTGGAATTTTTCCCATGAGATTTTTAACATTTAGGGAAAATACAGAACTGTTTATGTGGGTTTTTTTTTTTTTCCCCTGTGCTGAACTGTTTTTGCCTAAAATTCTCTTCTTAACTCCCAATTCTTTTTTTTAACTTGAAGTAAAAGTAAACGTGCATTGACATGATTCCCACCTGATATTCAAGGATCCCCCTCAAAATGTGAGCCACAGAGAAAATGGCCATGTGGGTGGGGCTGAGCATCTAAAGCTACAACGTCTAAATCAGCTAGCGCCACTCTCCCAAAAGTTTCTGGAGAAAATAGAATTCCTCTTTCTACTTCCTTGTCAGGGGGGGAAGCTCCACTTGAGTTCCTTTATTCACGTACCCACCCGTGAGTGTACTGGGTGCTCGCACTGCGGGGTGGAGGGCGGGGTGTGGAGGAACGAGGCCCCCGCTGTGGGCAGCAGGGCGTTTGCAGCAATTGTGGGAGGGGCTGGGACAGAAGGTGTGGGAACTGGGGGGCAAGAATGGGGTTCGTGGAGGGAAGTTTGGTAAAGAAGTTCTGAGGGGTGATGAGGAGGTCCTAGAGCAGAACCAAAAGTTCAGCCGAGCCCTTGAATGCCGCCTCTGGATCGTAGGTCGTGGAACGGGGACCACTGAGTGAGCCGTCTTCATTCATTGAGCAGAAAAGCAGCCCAGGGCATTGGCTTTGGTGCTGATGATCTGTGAACCTGGGAGGTGGCTGCATCTTCTAGGATTTCTCCTCCTGACCGTAACACCGCGCCGCGATGTTTGGTCTTATTTTCCAGAAATCGCGCAGGTTATTGCCTATTATGCTGCCACAGGTCCTGAGCAGCTGACTCTGGCCCCTGGTCAGCTGATTTTGATCCGAAAAAAGAACCCAGGCGGTTGGTGGGAAGGAGAGCTGCAAGTGAGTGTCCTTTCCGTTTGTTTAAAATTCTCTGTCCGGATTTCAATGTGTAAAATTTCCAAAGGGCTATGATGTCCTTGCAAAGTACAGCACAGCCCCGCACCACCTCGTCCTGTGCTTGGCTATCAAGAGATGCCCCATCATCTGAGTCCATGTGTTTGCTTTCTAAGCTTCGGGCAGCCTGTAGCAGAGCTGTGAGAGCTAAGGAGTCCCTGAAAGATGAATCCAGATTTGCTTGACTCCTGAAGTCTGAGAGTGAGTGTTGGGAGAGTGAGAAGTCATAATGAGGGGCGCCCGCAGGGTCCTCCTCACGTGTCATGACATTATGGAAGCCGAGCTTGCCATCGTTCATTATAAGGTGTGGTACGGAAGCCACATCTGTGCATCACAGTATGCTTAGTTCCCGTGCGGTGTGTGTGTGTGTGTGTGTATGTGTCCCCGTGTCCTCATTTGGCCATTTTGTCGAGGCAAACCTTGGTCAAGGAGGGGAAGATTGCTACTGTGGTGAGCTGAGCTGAAGAATAAGTACCTCTCTGTGCATGTGGGGCAGTTAGTTAAAAAATAAAAGACTAGAGAATGTGTCTTGGCCAGAATGGACCGCACATTCTAGAGTGTAGTTGGAGATTCAGCTTGTCTTGGGCAGCCATAACACCTGTCCAGCAGGGCTGACCACATTCACCTGCCGGGCTCAGGAATCTGCCCATCTGGGCACCTGGGACCCACTTCCTCTTGGTCCTGCTGTGCTGACACTCCCTGAGGCTGGCCACAGATCCCCCTTCCCAGCCACGAGCTCGCTAGTCTGAGCTGCCGTCCGTGACATCTCCGTTCCAGCTTCATCGCTTTTGGTGATTTGCTCTCGCTTGAAGACAAGCCCTCCCCAGACTCTGGAGCCTCATTGAATGGCGCTCTCCCACCCCTCCCCTGAGCTGTGGTCGTCCCAGTGCCCACCCCACTCACGGTGTTTAATAGTGAGGCTGATATTACTAGCTTTTCACCCATATTTCTTACGTCTGCATGCAGGTTATCAACTTTTTGAAGGTGGTAACCGTATTTTTTTGTCCTCACCCTCCTAGCACCTTGCTCAAAATTTTAAAGATTTTATTTATTTGTTTGACAGAGAGACAGCAAGAGAGGGAACACAAGCAGGGGGAGTGGGAGAGGGAGAAGCAGGCTTCCCGCCGAGCAGGGAGACCCATGCGGGGCTCGATCCCAGGACCCTGGGATCATGACCTGAGCCGAAGGCAGACGCTTAACGACGGAGCCACTCGGGCTTCCCTCAATAGAGAGTTTTGAACAGTTCTCACAATCCCCAAGAAAGTGGGTGAATTGCCAGGCGCCGGAGGGCATCTGGTGCCCTAACCAGGGGCTCTCTCATTGTGGACACACAAGCAAAGACATTGCCAGTGAGCTCCGTGTTCTGCCCTTGTGAAAGTGCAGGCGTGGGGGCATGGCGGAGTCATTGCAAGCCATATGGCGGCCTACTGGGTAGAGGAACACGTGGGGACTTGCAAATGAGAGGCTGCAGTCATGGGCAGATTCATGTAAAAATAAAAGCTTTAGTCCTTCAGCCAAGGGCACGAAGTCTATCAGACCACAAGGAAAGGGAAACTTGATCCGTGTTCTAAAAGTAACCCAGATGGATCCTTCTCCGTGATTTGGCAGGTGGGAGGGCAGAGTTAAGGTAGAGGAAGTTTTCTCTTCTTTTGGTTTTATTTTCTTATTTTGGGGATAGGGAATATAGTCCCAGGGTTTAAAATTCAAAAGTGAGCAAAGGGGGATATGAAAAGGTCTCCCTCCCACCCCTGTCCTCGAAGGCAACTGTTTGTTTTTGTTTTTGTTTTTTTAAAGATTTTTTATTTATTTGACAGAGGGAGACACAGTGAGAGAGGGAACACAAGCAGGGGGAGTGGGAGAGGGAGAAGCAGGCTTCCCGCGGAGCGAGGAGCCCAATGCGGGGCTCAATGCCAGGACCCTGGAATCATGACCTGAGCTGAAGGCAGAGGCTTAACGACTGAGCCACCCAGGCGTCCCAAAGGCAACTGTTTTTACCAGAGTCTTGCTTCTGGAACTACTGTGTGTGTGTGTGCATGTGTGTGTGCGCACGCATGTATGAACCATTTGACTTCTCCCGTTGGCATAGTTGGCTGCTCGTAGCGCTTCCCGTGATTCCCAGCTAGACCCTTCCACCTCATAGAAGCGCAGGTCTCAGCTCACCCCCTTTGAAAACAAGGTCAGGTTTAGACCCCCCATGTCCTGTATATGCTACACGCATGGCATCTCGTGTTACCCATAAGAAGAGCGCAGACGTGAGTGTGACTCTTGGCTTACAACTAATTGGCTTGTGACCCAGAAGCGGTCACTTTCTTTATCTGGGAAACGGGAATAGTCATAGTATTCTCCCTCCGTAAGTGTGCAGGTAAATGCACGTGGGATGCTCAACGCAGGCCCTAACTCATCAAAAGCACCCGAGAAGTGTTGCCTGCTATTATTAATAGTATTTTATTATCAGCATCGTCACTATTATCCTCAAATCCATACGTAATGTTGGCATTCGCTGTCATCTCTGCATCCCCTGAAAGTCACATGCGAGAGCCAGCGCCACCTGAGTGGGCACTCTCTGCTGGACATACGTGCCACCAAATTGGGATCCACCCAGTCCAGCCCCTGCAGACTCATTCCAATGACTGCCTCGGTTTGAATTTTAGCTGCAGTGTTTCCGTTGTGAAATACAGGAACTCAGAGATTCTGCTGTTCATACCAGATGGTTTGCAGTTTTACGTAAACCTATAGGTGCTGTCTGTTGCAAAGTAGGCTGTCTCCTGAACGATCATGACCCTTTTAAGCATTTTGATGTCATTGTTGTCTTACTAGGCACGTGGGAAGAAGCGCCAGATAGGCTGGTTCCCCGCTAATTACGTAAAACTTTTAAGCCCCGGGACAAGCAAAATCACTCCAACGGAGCCCCCGAAGCCGACGGCGTTCCCAGCAGGTAGGCAGCATACGATCTCTCCTTGGAAAACGGTCCGCGGGTCACTGTAGTCCCTCCACTTGGTTTCCTCATGGAGTGTCTCAGAGTGGTTCTCGCATCTGCTGGAAACACTTCTTGTACTTGCTGGGACCGATCCCCGACTAATGTGATATGGAATATGTTTTTCAAAAGGACCAAGTATCTAAGCAGCTTTGCTGTTCTGGGTACAACAGAGCCCTTGTTGGAACTCTCTTCCTTAAAGGAGTCATGAATGCTATGGCATTAAAGCCAGATTTTTCTCTTGGTTTCCTTCCAGCTATTTAAATTGGGATTTGGGCTAGGGGGTGAGGGGACAAAAAGGGACTACTAAATATAAATGGCTGGGGTCTAAATAGGTCAGGAGATGGAGCTGGAGGCCACGGGGGTCTGTTGGTTGTAATGTGCTGGTCACTGAAGACTAAAATAACTGCCCCGTGACATTTCCTGTGAACAGAGGGGGCTTCGCTTAATGGACAGGATGTTGCACACGTTCCCCTAAAGGACTCAAAAGAACAGAGGGCCCCGCGGCTGAGCCTGTTGGCTATTTTCTGACCGAGGAGACCAAATTAGATGCTTTGGTAATATTTGAGATGGGCGAGGTTAGGGGAGCAGGAATCTGCCCTCAGGTCTTCAAGCCACCAGTCCTTGGGTGGCATTTCTGGAAAATGCAGAATTTTCGGTTGTGTCTGTGCTATACATGCCCAGTGAAATACGATGAAAACTTGGCAGCCTTTGCAAGAAATGCAGGGATTGGCAAAGTGGGACTGTTCCCAGTCCCAGCTGGGCCTCTCTGCCCGCGCTGTGGCCTGCCGTGGGCGGAGGGGGTGGGGCCAGCTGGACCCCCTCTCCCTCGGGGAGGCCTGGCGGGAGCCCCTCCATCAGGTTGGTTGAAACCCAAAGAAATAATTTGCCAAAGTGATTCAGTTAACTTGCAGAACCTAAACCCGTAGATAGCCTGGTTGAGGAAGATTAAGGAGCGGCCCAACCTAACTGTGCGGACTTCTCGAAAGTGTGCTCAGGCCAGGAAACAAAAGCAGTTCAACCTCCCACAGGTTTGAGGGAAAGCGAGAAGAGGAAGAATCGTTCATGAGCGGGGCGATTTCTTCCTTTGAGACCAGATTTTGAGCCACAAAGATCGTAGCAGAAGAAAACACTGATTCTGCTTTTCAGTAAGATTTGGATTTTGGGGGGAGCGGGTCAGTTGATTAATTACCTCCCACTTTTTAAAAAAAGGTGGGGGGAGGGGAGAAAGAAGGAGGCAGAGCAGTGTGGCTGAGTCCCCAGGATGCACCGCCGTCCTGTGCAGTCAGCATTCCAGGGGCGCGTCCCTCCGCTCTCTCAGAAGCGGTTCCGAACGCATTCAGTCATCAGCGGAGACTTTGTGCTGCCGTGTAAACACGAGAAAGAGGAAGGTATCACGCCAGCTACAGAGTTAGTGTGAGATTCTGCTGTCGCCTTGGTTTTTATGCCCTCACGTTTTGCAAAGCCCCTGAGAGCTGAGCCGCTTAACCGCGTCCCGTCCGCGGAGAGCGGCGGTCCCGCGCGGGAGTGGGGGGGCCGGGAGCCCACACCAACCCCCCGTGCGCGCCCCGCAGCCCTCACCCGGCCCTGTCGCCCGCAGTGTGCCAGGTGATCGGCGTGTACGACTACAGCGCCCAGAACGACGACGAACTGGCCTTCAGCAAGGGCCAGATCATCAACGTCCTCAACAAGGACGACCCCGACTGGTGGCGAGGAGAAGTCAACGGCCAGGTGGGGCTCTTCCCCTCCAACTACGTGAAGCTGACGGCGGACACGGACCCAAGCCAGCAATGTAAGTGCTCCTGGCGGCAGCCCTGCCTCTCCCCTCTGGTTTCTCACGGTCACACGCGGCATTGCTCCGATTTGGCTGAGCTTTGGTTGCAGAGCGGAAAGCCAGACCATTGCTGCATTTACGACAGTCTCTTTGAAGACCTTCTGTAATGCAAGACTTTGTCTTGTGGGGTTGTTTTTGGTTTTTTTGGTTTTGTTTTGTTTTATTTTCACTCCTTCTGTAGCATGACCCCTCCCTCCCCTCCCGACTTTTTTCCTTTTTTTTTTCCCTTTTTTTAAATCATTTGGCACCATGCTGTTGACATGCCTGACTCATTTTCCTAGCTTGAATTTTGCTCATTGTTTTGTTTTGCTTATGTGTTGTTTTCCTCCTTTTTCTAGGAATCATATGTTGTCCATCCCCCCCTCAGGCTTGAAAGTCCTCAAAGAGACCCACTATCCCATATCACTGCCCAGAGGGATGATGGGAGATGCAGCCTTGATCATGTGACTTCCAGCATGATCACCTACTGCCTTCTGAGTAGAAGAACTCACTGCAGAGCAGTTTACCTCATTTTACTTTAGTTGCATGTGATGACAATGTCAAGCTATTACTTACAGAGATAGAAGCGAACCTTACAAAAAATACACAGGGTAGTGGGTCCTTTTGTGGCTTTCCTAGTGACTCAAATTGATGTCCCCCCACCTTTGCACACAGGTGCTTTCAATAGTTTTAAAAGTGTTTTTTTTTTTTAAATATATTTTAGCCTTTTAATAAAAATCAATAAATTACTCCTTTGCTATTTCCGTTTTGCAAAAAGACCCACTATCAAGGAATGCTGCATGTGCTATTAAAGAAATGTTCCAAATGTCCATAAATCTGAGACTTGATGTATTTTTTTTTTCATTTTGTCCAGTGTTACCAACTAAATTGTGTAGTTTGGGTTTCCCCCCTGCTGTAGACGTACAGAGGAATTCAGTATATCTGTTTTTAAAGACGTGTAGAATGACCCCAATTAAACAGAAGGTGTTTTGTGCTTGTTTGTGTGTATCAGATGTATCTTGCTGAGCATGTAATAATACATCCTGTACCTAAGAAATTAGTTCTTCCCCATGGCAAAAGCTACTACCTTGTACGATGCGCTAATCACATTGCATTAATTGGATTTTGCACGGTGACCCTGTAGCCCCGTGAGAAAGCACCTGCGTTTTTGTTTGGTCTCAGATTTATCTGGTGGAGTTGGTGTTTTCTGTTTTGGGTTTTTAATTTGGCGTGTTTTCATACCATAAAAGCAGTAGATGACACCGTTGCGGTGGTGACGATCCGCAATACCCACAATCTCTTCTCGGTCTCTGTTACGTGAAGTTTTTACTGCAGTTCCTTTTCATGGAATGACCTATTTCGAACAAGTCATTTTCTTGACAAGAAAGAATGTATAGAAGCCTCCCTGCGATTAATTTCCAATGTTTACATTTTTTAACTAGACTGTGGGATGTCTGCAGCTTAATAATGAAACGGAGCTCCTGGTCTGTGTATGTGTCCGACGCGTGCTAGCTGAAGCCGTGTGTGTCTTTTTTAAACACTAGTTGGAAGCTCTCAATAAAAATGCCCGTTGCTGACAGCACAGGAGACCGGGTAGGGGAAGCCTCGAGCCCAGTCTCCCAGTTTCCACTGATGCCTTTGTAACCTGCAGTCACATCTCCCTCGGGAGCAGCTACCTGTGCTGGGGGGTGCGTCATGAGGCCCTCCTCCAGTCCCGGGCGCAGGGGCCGGCGCGCCGACTCCTCCCCTCGCCCTTCAGTGTTTTCATGGATTTGAATGTAAGATATATAAATATATAAACCTGCGGCTTTAACAACTGTAATACGCCCTTTTGAATTAGTGACGTGTATAGATAATTAAATTCTTCATATAAAAGTTAGATGGAAATGTCTCTGTGTTTTGGTGTTGGAACCTGGCCGTGGTGACGGGGGGCCAGGCAGACTAGATGTCAGCAGGGGGCCAGCGGCCCTGCGGGTCCCTTAGGACGCTCGGGCTTGGAGATACAGACCCCGTTCCGCTCCTCACTGAGTCTTCTCTGAAGGGCCCTCCCTCTCGCCTTGCTACCCGCCCCCCCCCCTCCAGCCTCGATCAAGGAGTAGAGGATTGCCCTTTACAAGATGGGTTTTGAAGACTAGAACGGCCACGCAGCGGATGTGGCTGTCTCCTCGGGCTTTCGGCATGTGTCATTGACCCCTTGACAAGGTGTGTGAGGGGACTCGGGGCACAAAACATTGTTCCGAAAGATGGATCGTAATCTCGGTCTGTCGAACAGCCAACAGAACGTGTGGGTGGGGATGGGAACTTTCACGCCTTCCATACTGCTGTCCCCATCCGTTTCTGCCCCGCACACGCCAGTCTGGTCATCTTAGCGGAAACAAACCAGGGTACGCGGTGATGGAACTCTTTGTGATGATGATCACGCGCTTGAGGCCAATTGTGAGCCATTCAGTTGAGTGATTTCCTTCATCAGCTCAGCAAATAATTGGGGGGGAGGTGCCCCACTGGGTTCTCAGTAGAGACAGGGTCCCTGTCTTCTTGGAGTCCGTGTTCTAATGGGAAGAACAAGCAGAAACCAAACTACCGCAGTCCGTGTAAACATGTCGGGGGGTGAGTGTGGTCAGGTGCTAAGTTCTGTGCCGGAGGAATGGATGCAAGGACGCCCAGAGCAGATGGGGCAGGGAGAGGGGCAGAGAACCCCTCTGGGAGGAAGTGATACTTAAGCTGAGACCTATAAGCAGTAGGGGCCAGATGCAGCCGGGAAGAGAAATGGCTCTTCTGGGCACAGATGTCAGGACATAAAAAGGTCAAGAGGTGGGTGGAGAAATCTCCGTCTCCAACTTCCTCCCGCCCCTCACTTGTGGAGCAAGGATCAAGGCAGCGAGTCCCATCTCTTGCCCAGGACCCCTTCACCCATGTAAGCCAATGTTGCTTCTCCAGCCTTGAGTTTGGCTGGAAGTGACTCACTGTCAAGGTGGGAGCTCTCTCCACAATCCCTCTCTGTCGATCATTCTGTAGGCTTCTTGCTGGTTGGCAGAGCTGACATACATTGTTCCCCAGGACACTGCTCTTTCCCCTCACAAATCATTCAGTTTGCATTTGATCAGAGGGGATCCGTCCGACCCAGCGCTTCTCACCCAGGGGGAATGCTGCTGGTATCTGGCGGATGGAGGCGGGGGGTGCTGTTATCTGTGCTAGGACGCAGAGTGGCGCCCCAGACACCAGAGGATTATTTGGCCCCAGATGTCACCAGTACCGAGGTTGAGAGATTAGAGTTCACCTGGTTGTTCACGGCCCAAAAGGTTGCCTCGTTGGTGGCGGCTGAGTTCGTTCCAGTAACTACTGTTGAGTAAACGTAATCATTTAATAAGTTGCTGCGCTGTATCTGTAGCATAAAAAATATCCCAGAATCTTGGTTCTATATTTTACAATTGATCTTATTCTTGGCTATTCCCCAAACGGTGCAATTTGGTATAAATCCTGTTCTCAGAGAATCTGGTTAACAAAAATTTGTTGGATAAAAGAGAGGGAAAGCATCTTTTAATTAAATTAGTGAAGTCATGCCGGGTATCTCCTTTGGCCCCAGAGTTTAAAGATGTCAGATTTTTTTTTTTTTTGAGTTGTTTGTTAAAAATAACTGGTCCTTAAATCATTTTAATTTCATAGTTAGTGTTGATTTGTCATGTGAGTGAATGTTCGGTACAGTGGCATGTGGACGAGGAGAGCACAGAGGAGACCACCTTTCTCTTGCGGTTTTGAGTTGCCTTCCTAAGGCCAGCTGCCTATCCACACCGCAGAGCAGGGCCCCAGGAGCTGTAGGAACAGAGTGGTGGCCAATGGGCCATAGCCCAGACCCCCTCTGCACAAAAGGGTGTCTGGGAGAAGCTGATCTAAAGCAAGGATTCAGGGGCGCCTGGGTGGCTCGGTTGGTTAAGCGTCTGCCTTCGGCTCAGGTCATGATCCCGGGGTCCTGGGATCGAGCCCCGCATCAGGCTCCCTGCTCGGCGGGAAGCCTGCTTCTCCCTCTCCCACTCCCCCTGCTTGTGTTCCCTCTCTCGCTATATAAATAAATAAAATCTTAAAAAGATAAATAAAAATAAAACAAGGATTCATTCCTTTGTAAAGTAAACAAATATTACACTATTACACCTATGGTGGAAACTGGTGTCTGTCCCATTTCTGGAAGGGAATCGGGCAGATCCAGACTCCCGGAGCAGATGGTGACCGGGCTCTCTACGCCTTCTTTGATCCCATCTGAAGAGAAAAAAAAACCTGGTAATACCAGTGTAAGAAAACCCTCTAAACAGTAGGTTGACACGTATGAAATCGCCAGTACTCCTGTTTTCTCACCCATAAAACAGCAATTCCTGTTGCTCAGTACAATATACAATCACCTTGGCATAGAGTTGGTTAGGTTCTCAGAAATATTGTTTGGATGAGTGGGTTGAGCAATGAATGAACAAGAAGGAAGCACTGGGGTTCTGTTCTTTGTGCACCACGTCACCCCCAGAGAGGACACCAGGGTGTATCTGCAGTTCCTTCCCTTTAGCTGTGAGCTTCCCAAAACCAATGGTGTCCTTGCAAGGAGGTTGCTCCTGGGGTCTTGCTCATCTGGTCTACGAAGAAGACTAAGGATGGGGGATGTCAGCGTGTGGCAATCTTCGTCCCGGCCGGGTCTACCCCCGAAATGGGGTGTAGGGAGGCACCCACCCAGATCACAGCTGCGGACGGGCCTGCCCAATCACGGCTCTGCTTCCTGGCCAACTGAAAATTCTTTCTGAGAGTGAATATTCATTTTTTTTCTTCTAGCAAATTTATAAGTTAATCCTATTCATTCTTTTTAGTTCCAAAAATACCCAAGAGAATTTTTATGGGAACTACATTGACTGCTAGCAGTCCTAAAATGCACAGGGAAAGAAAAAAAAAAAGCATCTTCTTCGAAATGTCTGATATTTTGGATCTGGTGGGATAGGGGAACATAATAAGGTCAAAGTTCATCGTAGCTTTATGTGACTGTTTCACGTCAACCAGAGTTCTCTTGGGCCTTTCTTTAAGCAAACTCCACTCACGAAAAACCAGATTTCCAGAATGTTTCCTGGTGTGTAGCTATTCCATTATCTCTCGGGAGAAAGTTTGATCCTTTAAATTAAACACTCCCCAGGCTTTTTTTTTTTTAAAGATTTCATTTATTTATGTGAGAGAGTGAGAGCGTGAGAGCCCGAGCAGGGGGAGAGGCAGAGGGAAAGGGAGAAGCAGGCTCCCCGCTGAGCAGGGAGCCTGACGCGGGGCTCGATCCCAGGACCCTGAGATCCTGACCTGAGCTGAGCCACCCAGGTGCCCCTTCGCAGGCATTTTTAAGTGATAGGACTTGATTCACAAGAAAATCCGTAAAGATTTTATTTATAAAAAGTGAGAATCCACTATAAGACTATATCAGGGCAATGTGGGGTTAAGCACACGACCTCTCAGGAGCTACCAGGTTATTGTTTTAAGCTGTCCACAGATTGTGTGTGTGTGTGGTTAAGCACACGACCTCTCAGGAGCTACCAGGTTATTGTTTTAAGCTGTCCACAGATTGTGTGTGTGTGTGTGTGTGTGTGCGCGTGCGCGCGTGCAGACACCGACGGGGACAGTGATTTCCAGGGGACTTAAATGCCTCTGTCTTTAGCTTGGTAACACTGGGTGGGACGGTGAGGTCGGGGTGCAGTCTGAAAGCAGACACATCATGCTATAGAAGATTCTGGCCACGGCCGGCAGCTGCCGTCCCCACACCTGCAGGGCCCCTAGGGTCAGAGTGATGGTGCAAGCCTCGAAAGAGGAAGTGTCCCTTCCTTTGACTCAGCCCCTCGTTTTTTAAAGTTGGGCAGGTCCTCCTCTTCACGTGGTTTCTGCTGAGTGAGTTGGGGGGGGAGGTGCTCTATCTGCCCTTTCTCATCAAGGAGCCCATTCTCAGTCAGAGTTGAACAACTCGATTCCCCTGGTGTCCCCTTCTTCGTCTTGTGCTGTCCCTTCCCCTCTTGGTCCCTGTGACTCACACGCAGGCACACTGGGTCCACTCGTCGCACTCCACGCCCCGCCAAGAAAGTGGTGGTGGTGGTGGTCGTGGTGGTGTGTGTGTGTGTGTGCAGAGATGCTCCCCGTGGATTGCTGTATGAAGTGTGTGTGTGTGTGTGTGCGCACGCTTGCAGAGATGCTCCCCGTGGATTGTTCCATGAAGAGTGTGTGTGTGTGTGCATGCATGCATGCGTGTGTGTGCAGCGATGCTCCCCGTGGATTGTTCCATGAAGTGTGTGTGTGCAGAGATGCTCCCTGTGGGTTGTTGCTTGAAGTGTGTGTGTGCGTGTGTGTGTGTGCACAGAGATGCTCCCTGTGGATTGTTCCGTGAAGTGTGTGTGCGTGCAGGGGTGCTCCCCGTGGATTGCTGCATGAAGTGTGTGTGCGTGCGTGCATGCGTGTGTGTGCAGCGATGCTCCCCGTGGATTGTTGCATGAAGAGTGTGTGTGCGTGCATGCAAGGTGCTCCCCACGGATGGGTCCATGAAGTCCGGATCTTGGAGAAGGGTGGGCCCTCGCCGAGGCTCTGGGAGCTACAGTGACGTTCTCCAAGGCGGCTCCCAGACCCCCTGGCTTGTACCGCGTGAGGCCAGCCGCCCCTCCGAGCCAGGCGCCTCGCACAGGCACTGCTACCGCTGTGGCAAGACGGAGAGTGGCTTCCTCTTCCGCGTGTGGTTCGCTCCCAGCTGGGGTGGGGGCCGCCGCCAGACCCCAGCACATTACGGCACCTGCTCGGTGCGCAGCCTCCTCCGCCTCTCCGGTCCTCCCAGCCCGACTGCGGGATTCGCTGAAGACACGGGCTTGCCGGAGACGCCCTTCGTGCCTCCCCAGCAACGATTGCCGTCGCGTCTCCACCTCCATTCCTGGCCTCTGCCAGCAAAACCTGGCGCCAGATTCACCGACAGCTTATCTACAAGTTCAGTGGGATATTTCTGTCCGTTTCTCTTAAGACTTTGGAATATTCTTCTGCGGGCAGATAGTGGGGGGCGGAGGGGTCGACATAACTGTATCCTGGGCTTTTAGAGCCGCTGGGAAGGGATGCAGGGTGGTGATTCAGAGCGTGGGTTCAAATTCCTGCGCTGCTCCTTATGGTTGTGTGATTGCGGGCAAGTTCCTTAACCCCGTTGTGCTTCAGGCTCTTCATTTACGTCCGGAGGGACAATGATAGCTCCAAGCAGACAGTAAGTCCCCACCAGGTAATAGCCTTGGAGAGAAAGGGCATCTGCACCTGGTCCCCAAGCATGAAGGAATCCGCTTTACTGGCTTCCTGCTTATTTGCAATGAACCCAGACCGTGGAGGGTTGTGTGCATTTTTTAAGACTGAGGGGTGTGTGCATTTTAAGACGTTACAGAAAACGTGCTTTTGCAGATTAGGGATTTCAGAGAGAAAAGATTGGACGGCTTCCTTAAAACCATCAGACATCTCGTTCACTCGTGCACACGTCCAGGCCCCTTTCCTCCACCAGTGGGAGGCCCACCTGGGTTCAAGCAAACGGCTTTCTACACACCTTCCTTCTGTTCCCTAAGTGCGCTGTGCACACGGCCTCATCAGCAGACTCTTGGCAAATGGGAAAAGCCGCCCCGTGTTTCACACGGCTGGTGGCAGGGAGGCCAGGGAGGCTGACAGAGCAAATGGAATGTGCAAGGCTTCTAAATGTCACGTCTGGGGACAGTTTTGGCAGGCCCATGCAGCGCCCCACAGTAAACCTGCCGCAGATGCCTTGGGCCACTGGGTCCTTTCTTTCTCGTCACTGCATTCCGGGGCCTTGTGTTCTCTCGCCAGCAAAGCCTGGAACGTTCAGCCCCAAAACATGCCAGGAGCGCGTTCTTTTTGGTTTTGTTTTTTGTTTTGTCTTTAAGCAACCGTACAGCTTGGATAAGGGACATGTGTCACGAGGGGGTGCCACCCCAAAGCGCCGTCTCCAGAGTAGCCACCCCCAGCATGCTCGAAGACTGGGAGATTAGTTCTCTCCTGCCCCATCGCGGACGCCCTGAGGTGCCTCTCAGGATCCAGAGCTTTCTGTCTGGGATACGCCTGCTCCGTATGCCAGGCCTCCAGCATGCCTCGAACCCTATAATCTGCCGCAGCAGAAAAGGTGAAGCCAGGATGCCCCTCTCCTCTGTGGGGCATGACCTTGTTCCCAGGCCGCTGTGGGGAGATCCCACACGTCCCGAGTCGTCAGCACGACCCTCCACTGTCACGGTCTTCCTTGTGGTGGGAACCCTCACCCCACCCCACCCTCAAGGGGCAGAAGTACCTCTGCCCATCCTCTCCCCCTCTCTCCCCTGCCCCTCCCACCACCCTGTGTGTCAAGGGCCAGAACAGCTCCTGGGAGACCAGGAGGGGCCCAGCCCACCTGCATCTCCTGGTGACTCCTTGATGAGGCCAAGGAACATGGAACCAGGTGACAGGGCTGTGCTCAGGGAAACACAAGCAGACGAGGTGCCTGCTCTCACGCAGCTTGTAGGAGCTAGAGGAAACCATCAGCAGACAAATAAGCGGTCATTTCAGCTAGTGCTGGATGACACTGGCCAGAGCGGGGCTGAGGGCCAGGGCTATCACAGATGGGAAGGCCTCTCTGGAGAGGTGACATGGGGGTGGAGGTCTGCCAAGGTCAGGGGGAGAAGTGTCCTAAGCCTGAGGAATAGCAAGTGCAAAGGCCCTGAGGTTGACCGAGTTTCTCCTGCCCTCCCGTTAGGACCGCTAGCCTTCTAACCGGTCCCTGCTCCACGCTCCCTGTCTTCCAGCCTCTTCTCCACCCCGTGGGCAGAGAGCTATTTTAAAAATGGAACTGCTCTGCTCACCATCACCCCGGGGTTCCCGGTCCTCGGGTGCTAAGGCCCCACATCTTGTAGTTGGGCTCCGAGGCCCTACCTGAGCTGCTCCCTTCTCCAGTGCTTGATTTTTAGCGTAGCTCGGTTGTCACTTGCTCAAGGAGGCCTTCCCTGGTCAGCGCCTTCCTCTCTGAGTTGCTGATGGAACACCCACAGATGGCTGCTCTCATCCGAGGGATTCTAGCACCTGAATGTGTGGCAGGTGCAGGGGACATGGGCCTCTAGCTTGCAGGAGGTGACACCGATGCTTGACGAGGTGAAGCCCCGGGCTGAGCCCCTTACAGAGCTGGTTGCTAGCATCCCGATCTATCATTCTTTTGGCCACCTTCAAGTAACCGTGATGGCCCCCAACAGAGGTCCAGTGGGGTTCCAAGCGGCCCTCTTGAAAACTCTCTGCTCTGATGGTGGAAATGCCCACTTTTGTCACTGGTCCCCACCTTAGAGATTGCAAGACTCAACCTCCCAGAGCCTTTTCTCCCCCCACCCCCCCACCCCCAGGGCTCGGGGGCATGTGGGCTTGGGTCTGTGGACCCCTCCATTGTCCAGCCCCACACCGCCTGTCTTGTCTTACCCAACCAACACCTCCCCTCCATCACTGCCATCTCCTCACCACCTTGCAGGGGCCTTGGTCACGGTGAAGCCATGGGGGGGCCCCAGCCCGCCCCGTTTCCCCCACCTCCGTCCTCCCACCTCCACCCTCCTCCTTTCCCCACCGCCCAGCCTGGCACCACCGACTCGCCACGACTCAGCCCTTTGCTGAACCACTAGTTACTCACCACACGCGAAGCAGAGTAGGTGGAGACCGGTGCCCAGACACACGGATACTCAGCCCCCGCACAAGACTGTGCGCCCCGGGGGCCAGGCTGCGCCCCACGAAGATCTACACAGGAACAGCACTAATATGTAGCGATTTTAGCTCCCCTTCTACAGTTTATTTTGCGGGACGCCCCATCCCCCCCCCCCCCCACGGCTTCCAAGCCGGAAGGCAGTGTCTGCCATGAACACGTGCATGGCCCCCGGGGTGCCAAGCCCACAGGGGTCGCTCAGGAGCCGTGGCGGACAGGCCCCTCGTCCCGCGGACTCGCGCCTCCTCCCCAGCTAGGCCGCAAGGAGACGACCCCCCCGGCCTTCAGTCCCCGGGCTGCGTGTGGCCTTGAACGCTGTCCTAAGCCGTGCTTGGGAAGGCACCGTGGCTTACAAGATCAGTTCCCACGAGGAGACCCTAGGCCCGGCCGTGAGCTTATTAGGCATAAGAATTGTCATTCATCGTTCTTGTAACCGCCCTAACTACGATGTATTTATGCGTGTATCTGGTTTTCTGTCTCCCCCACTAGAATGGAAGCTCCATGAAAGCAGGGACCCGCGCGCATCTATGCAGTTGCTGACAATGAGCAGGAAATGTCCCGGGCTCAGGTGGTCTCTTGTGTTCCACGGGGTCAGTTTGCCAAGTTAGGAGAGACTGCAGGGGACCAGGCTCTTCTTAGAGCCTCGAGAAGAAAGTTCCGTTGGGAGGAGGAGCACGCCTGCACCTCCACACCGCCAGAGGTGGGTCCTGGGACTGGTCAGCCGAGGGTCCTCTTCAGACAACATGCAGCTGCCTGGACCCCAGCCTGGCCGCCGCCCACCCCTGCCAGCCCTGGGCGCCAGGGACAAGAGCGTCCTCGCAGCGGGGCGTGGGGATGGGCCACCCTGGGCCCACTCTTTGAGAAGCTGGTGGTTTCCTGGCGAGTCTCCATCTCCCAAGGCAGCAAGAGCGCAGGCTGTATTCCTGCTAGCAGAAGTCGCCGTGCCTGTCTGGCCGCCGCTGTCCCGTCAACACGGCGGGGGCACTGAGCAGAGTGACCTCCCGAGCTCTGGCCCAAGCGTGGGGGGTCCGGTGGGGGCAGCGTGGCCTCTGGGAACACGGCGTTGGAGGCCGTCCGGGCTCCGGGCCCTGGACTGAGGGACGGCATTCCGGGTCACAGCCTTCATTTCCCTTTGGATGGTGACCTGCCTCGGTCTGGAATCCGTTCAGCCGTTGTGACAACTCTCCTGCTACGGGAGCCTGGACGGATCTGGTTTCTGAGCCTCGCTCCCTTTCTTGCTTTCTGGGCAGGCTTCCCTCTGATGCAGCGGTCCTCACTCTTGGCTGCACGTCGGAGCTATTGGGAAGCTTCACGACTTAGGGATGCCCAGGCCGCGCCCCGGCCAGGTGGATTGACTGGTCCGGGGGACCGCGGGGATGCAGGGCTCTGTAAAAGCCCCTCAGGTGATTCCCACGTGCAGCCGGACTCCGGGGCCACAGCCCGCACCCCACCTCCATGCATCTGCCTCGGGACTCTTCTGCAACACAGGCCAAGCCTCTCCCGGCTCCACCACCAAAGACCATCTCGCTCTGCTGTTCAGACTCCTTGACCGTACTTCCCCACCTGGGCTGACCTGTGTCCCCCAGACTGTCCTCCCACCGTCCTCCAGACTGAAGAGTTGAAGCCCCTTACCCCCAGGCCCCCAGAATATGACTGTATGTGGAGATGGACCCTTTATGAGGTCATCAAGCTAAGATGAGGCTGTTTCGGGGGCCCCACGCCAATCCGACTGGTGTCCTTAACGAGAAGAGGAGATTTGGACACAGAGAGTCACCAGGGGGACAATTTTGTACTGAGGAAAGGCCGTGTGAGGAGAACATGGCCATCTGCCCGCGAAGGAGAGAGGCCTCAGAAGAAACCAGCCCTGCAGGCACCTCGACCTTGGACTTGCTGCCTCTGGAGCTGGGAGACTCCATTTCTCTCATCTGAGGCACCCCCCCCCCCCTGCAGTCCCTGGAACTTTGTTATAGCAGCTCCAGCGGACGAATATGTCACCTTCCCAGCAAGGCGGGAGGCATGGTGGCCCAGAGTGGGAGCTCCGGGTACGACTCCCTCTGCCGTTGATTAACCAAGGCTTTGGCAAGTTACTTAACTTCTCTGTGCCTCAGTCGCCCTGTCTGTTCAATGGGAAACTAACAGCAGTACCTACCACACGGGATGGTTGGTGAGGACTCAGTGAGGTCACGAACATAACGGTGCTTAGAAGCGTGTGGCCCGTGGGAGCATTCAGCGTGACTTTCCTTCCTCCCTGTTACCCCTGCATCTGCGTCCCCCCACTCCCTCCCCCGGGTCCGGGGCTCCAGGCATCCTACTCTTCCTCCCCTTTTCTCTGCCCACTTCCTCTGCTTGGCTCCCTCCCTCCTTCCCACCCTGACAGAGTCCAGCTCAAATTCCTGCTCCTCTGGAATGTATTCCCCGGTCCCTCTGATCCAAACTACTGCCTCACATTCCAATAAAAATGTGTCTGTCCTTCTAATGCCCCAATTTGCCTTGTGTATCCAAGGGATTTGTTTATGGCCGCTGCTCAGGGCCCCTGGGATACTGCGGGGTAGCACACATCAAAAGCAGGAGCTCAGGGGGCAGGCGGCCGGCTCAGTGGAGCGTGCGACTCGATCCCGGGGTTGTGGGTTCGAGCCCCCCATGTGGGCGTGGAGATTACTTAAAAATAAAATCTTCTTGGGACACCTAGGTGGCTCAGTTGTTAAGCGTCTGCCTTCGGCTCAGGTCATGATCCCAGGATCCCGCATCGGGCTCCTTGCTCAGCGGGGAGCCTCCTTCTCCCTCTGCTTGCCACTCCCCTTGCTTGTGCTCTCTCTCTCTCTCTGACAAATAAATAAAATAAAATAAAATAAAAAATAAAAAAAAATAAAATCTTGTAAAAAACCAGAACAAAACAAACAAACAAAAAAGAAAGCAGGAGCTCAGGAAGGAGAGACAACAAAGGCTGGGGGTAACAGAACCGGGGCCAGGAATGAGCTGACAAGCGCATACTGTGGGCCACTTGACGCCTCGCCAGGGATTCGGCATCGGCTCTAAAGCCACGAGTGTTCTGCCTTTCGTTACAAAGCTACCAATATTCTCCTTTATGGCAAATTAAGAGAGACCTGAACCCCGAGAGTAATTTGATTTTTGCAAATTCTCAGTCGTCACGAAACTGCCTGGCAGCCCACGTAGACTGGAGCCCCCTTCCTGGGAGAAGGCTTTATCTGGAAGCCACGTTGGTACTTTTGAAGCTGCTGGGTTATACCGAGTGTGGCCGGGTGGAAACCCTCAGAGGGAGCTGGGGGGTCCCCAAGACAGGCTGGACAGGGCGGCCTGGGCTTTGGTGCCATCAGGGGGCACCCCCCCGACGTCTCCCCCACAGGTCCCCATGCCCCCCCCCCAGCTTCTCTAGACCCCCATGGAAATCTAGTCTCAGGGACTTCAGCTCCGAGGTCTTGAGGGCCGGAAGCTTCCAGGGGCGCCTCTGCAAGGAAGCTGTCCTTCGGCAAGAACAGCGCCCGGATGGGCTGCCCGAGCCTCTAGTAGACCGAGGCTCCCCGAGGACAAGGACCCCGCTCGCCTCATTCATCCCCAAGCCCCAGCTCCAGGCACAGCACACAGCGGGGACGGACAAGTTTACAGCTGAGGGAATGGGGTGGGGGTGGCGGGGGGCGGTCAGCTGCAGGTGGAGGACGAAGTGCTCTGACCAGAGAGCCCTCCTCTATGGCACATCCACTGTGGCCTTTCCTATGGGATGAGCCACCCATGTGTGCCATTCTGGCCAGGGGGTTGAAGGCAGCACAGGTAGATTCATTTTCCCAGAAAAAATCCGGTGTAGCCTTGGGAGGCGTGGGCTCACCTGGCAGGAGACACCAGGACCCATGAGGCTCCCGTGTCCTACATTCAGGCCAAGCCTGGAGAAGCCTTCAGGAGAGATGGGATCTCCAGCTCCAGTGTGTATCCTGGGGAGCGGAGCCATGTAGCCAGAGGATTTGGGTGGCATGTCCCCAGAGACATTGGTATATAGCCTTTCCCTTGAAGATGAAAAACCATTGCCTGAGTTTCCATATGGCTGAGTGGTACCCAGATTTCTCACCTGGGCCCTCTGCCACCATGACCTCACCTCCCGCCTTATCCTCTTCCCACTTCCCACCTTATCTCCCACAGTGTCTCTGCATTTACCTGGCATGCTGGCCTGACACCCCCAACATAATGGCCCCATGGAGCCTTCCTCCTTCGGGATGAGGAGCGAGGAGCGTCTACTTCTCTGAGTCCTACAGACTCCACCATCCCTGCGGCCTACAGGCCCGGTCTCTGTTGCCTGCTATTTTAAGTTTAGTTTTCATGTCGAGTTTCCCTCCGGGCTGTGAGTTTCCTTGAGGACAAGGACATTATCTTGCTCATTTCTGTGTCTCTTGGACTTCATAGGAACTTAATAAATATTTATTGACCATCTTATAGTATATCTTGGCCCGTTCATAACAGGAACAAAGCCTGTTTATTTGCTTTGCCCAGGGGCCAGCTTGCTGTGGGGGCTGGTTTGGTTTTTTAAATTATGGGCCATGTTGGGAAAGGAAGTAGAATGGTGGGGATGTGGAGAGGGGTGATTCTCAGGTTTTACTCTAAGTACTTCTGTATCCTTTGAACTGTTTACATTAAGCCTGTGTTTATGTATTACTTTGGTAATAAAGCAATTTATTTAGACAATGCTGTTCATAGGAACATTTTCCAATTGAGGGGACAAGATGACCTTTTTGGGTAAGATTTTCCCGTATTCGTTCCAGTAACCCAGACTCAAATCCTTCCAAAGGGTTATCATGGCTCTCTCCATTTTGTGAATGTGTCTCACTCCACAAGATTATAAGGGACAGCACATAGATTAGGAATTTTATGTGGGCTGTAATTGGGGATCATTTTTAACTGCCTGGAGTCACTTGCAATATTATTTCAGCTGTGAGTGGATTATGGTTAGTTCTAAGAATCCCTTCATCACACCGAGATGTCCGTGAAAAGTTATTTGCTGTACTTTATCCTTTCATTTTTCACCGGGAAAGGGAGCCAGCAAACCATGTTTATCCTGGTTCCCAAAGGAGAGAAGGACCATGTCCCTCCACCCTTAAAGAAAACTCTTTTATTTGAAATGTCTTTTCCATTTACCCTGCTCTGAATAATGGAGTTTTTAAACTCGTTTGTTTTTCTAAATATTACATTTTCAAAGAAAGGATGTTTTTTAGTTCAAAGTGCCTATTTTAAGTCTGTAATGGTTCTCTTGGTCTGGCACCCACCAGTAAGAATTTTCAAAACAGCATCCTATGGGTCAGTTCAGTAGCTAAAAAGACGATTCAAAGCCAACAGTGTTGGCTTATAATGCTGAGACAAATCTCCCCGAAATATCTTTGCTTTTCTTTGCATGCTGGGGCCTGGAGAGGCCACCTGAGCCCTCCTCTTGTCTCCAGGCACGCTGGTAGGTGGGCAGCGTGGGGTGGAACTTGTTGGGACAAGCAGCGCAGAGTCACACAGCATCTCTCAGCTCCATCAGCTCTGACGTGGGTCTGCTGGGTGGATGACCAGAAGGCCGGAGCTGCCCAGAGTAGGACGCCATGCGGCCTTCTCATGCCCACCACGCTCCCATGTGTAATAGACCTCCAGTGCACCCCAAACTGGCCCCAGCACCTGGGATTCTTGGACCGATGGCCTCATTCCCCCACTAGACCTTTTGCTGTTGCTTTGGCTCGGAGCTTCTTCAAAACCATGTAAAACTTGAAGACTCTGAAGAACTTCTGAAATCCAGAGCAAGCCATTTCCTGTTAGGTGTCTTCCTGGATCCTCGTTTCTGATTCCTGCTGGTCGCTTGCACCATCCTTGCTGCAGAGGGTAGTCCTGGTCCCATTGTCAGTTTCCAGTAATGTCAGCATTTCTCAGTGGGGGGCTGTTGACATCGGGGCAGGCAATTCTCTGTCCTGTATATTGCAGGACATCTAGCAGCTCTGGTCCAGCCCACCCAATCCCAGCCATCACCTCCGGTCATTACGACAACCAAGAATGCATTCTCAGCCTGGGGGTGTGGGTGAATGCAGTAGGAGCCTCAATTTGGTGGGGGGGGGTCAGTACCACCTTCAGCCTATGGGGAGTAGTACCACCCCCAGCTGAGGACCCCAAGGTTCTTAGCCATGTGCTCTGGAGGGCAGGCATTTCTCCTCTTTCACGGCGAATCCTCAGCACCCATCAGCTAGTGCCAGACTCATGATGGAACCTCAGTAAATATTTGTCAAATGAATGAATGAATGAGATACCCGAACAAGCTTCAAGAGGGCCAGTGAACCTTGTAAAATTGTGTGCAAAATGTGTGTGTATGTTGTGTGTGTCATACACATGGGTTTTCAGAGGTCAGAGTTTATAGCATCCGTGATAGCTTCCAAGGGAAATTGTGACCTAAGGGGACGTTCGGCAGACTGTCCAACCGGGGTCCACCATGAGCCCGATGTTTGTATCCCTGCATACCTCATTGCACAGTGTTTGTGGGATGAGTCTTAGAACCCCAGCTCTAAACAATATTCTAATATTCCCGCAGAAAGCAATGTCCTGCACATTCTAGGGGAGACTCTGCTCCGTGAACAGCTCATCACCCAAGTCCCTGCCATGCAAGGACAGTATTCTGTCCTGTAACAAGAAATGGCCTTGCCCCTGGGCTCCTTGACTCACTAATAGGAAGGTCTGATGAGAACAGGGCAGGCAAGAGATGTTTCCTCCCGAGCCGAAGGGTGTTTCCCGGGGGGCTTTCCTCACGAAAGCCAAAGAAATTGGGGGCATCACTCTACTTCCCAGAAGCCGAAGCTCACACAGCTGGGCAGAGGGTGGCTGAAGGGACAAGAGTGAGCGATCAGGACTTGCTTCCCTCCCGAGAGTTCGCTGTGGAAGCAGTTGTTCTAATAAAGCACAGCCAATGTTCCAAGAACAGCTGGGCCAGGCTGGGGGCTAAGCAGAGGGTCCAGGTTCCAGATTCATTTGCAGACCCGCCCCGTGGTTTATGCTCCGCTCGTGGCCCCCGTGGAATGACAGCTTGGCCTGGCTGCCGTGGCTTTCAGTGAGGTCTTAGATGGATGGGCATGGAGAGTATTAATGTAAGGATGGCTCATCCCTGCTGCTTTCCCAGCATCCATCTGCCTGCTCATCCCAGAACTGTCCTGTTCCAGGAAGAGAAGCAACGGCATTCTAGAAAGGGCCTTTGGCCAGGGTAGGGGACAAGACTGAGCACTGGAAGCACCCAGACTTGGAGTTAATCTCTGGCGCAAACATTCGGTGAGAATCAGTGATGTCATTCGCCCCCAGAGGGATCATTCTATTTGCAGAAGCTTCCAGCATATTGACTACAGAGGGGGAAGATGGAAACTCGGAGAAACCCCTGACAGCCCAGAGCAAGCTTCCCAAGTTTTAGTTCGCCTAAAACAAAAAAAAAATCACCTGGAGAGCTTGTTACGTTAGCTTCCTGGGCCCCAACTCCAGGTCGTCTGTTCCGCAGGGGCCTGATCATTTGATTTCTGACAAGTTCCCTGGTGCGGCTACCACGGGTCTGGGGACTCTGAGAACCCCTGGTGGCCGCCGGGTTTTCACATCGTGCTCCGTCACGCCCCCTTGTGGGCAGATGGTATGCGAACAGCAAGCGGCTGGCCCTCTGTGCTCCCACTCCCACCCACATCCAGGACACCTCTCAGTCTGTTTGACAAATCTGGGCTTTTTGTGATTAAATGAAGATCCCCTCATAAAAAGGAGAGGAGAACCCACTGGCCTGGAACAGGGGGGTCCAGGCCTGTATGAGGGGCGCCCCCCGGGAACGGAGCTTCCCGCGCTTCATCCCGGTGTATCTGTGTCACCAGGCAGCTTCTGCTGATAACCTGAGAACATTCGATGCAAACAAAACCCGAAATGACCAGCCAGGTGAGCAGAGGCGAGGGCAGGCACCGTCTCCTGTGTGTGCCCCCTGCAAGGTCAACAGAGCCCCTTCCCTCGGGCACCTGGGGCCACAGATGGCCCAGCTGCCTGCCGCTGGAGGGGTTTCCCTGTCCACCTGCAGCCTTGCTGCTCGGCTCCTAGGGGCGCAGGGCACAGCCAGGCTCCACGTTTACGCGGCGCTGTCTGAATGCGCTCCACACCGATCTGCCCTGTCCCCACGCCCATCAGGAGCCTCAGCACAGCCCCTTCACCCTCCGAAATCCAACCTCAGGATAACCTGATGCCCTCCTGTAGCTTGGACCCAACAGCAGTGGTCTGGGGTCAAGCCCAGTTTCTGGTCTCCAAGTGTCAGGTTCGGCTCTCGGCCACCACCCCCCTGAGACATCTTGAGCGGGTCAACCTGTCTAAACCTCCGTGTCCCTGTGTGTAAAATGGCGATGATTACAGTATCTGTGTGAGCCTTAAGCACAGCTGTCCACGTACTTGGACAGCGCCTGGCATGGGGAGAGCCCTCAGGACATACCGGCCCGCTGCTACTTAGTCTCCTCTCGACGTTATTTTACCGGCCTGGAGGAAGCAGGAACGTGCCACCCATATGAGTCTGCTGGGGTTACTGCAACAAACGGCCACAAGCGGGGTGGCTTACAACAACGGAGATTTATTTTCTCACAGTTTTGGAGATGAGCGCAAAATCAAGGTGTTGGGTCGAGCCATGTTCCTCTGGAGGATTTTAGGGGCGATTTTTTTTCCATGCGTTTCTTGTAGCTTCTTTTTTTTTAAAGATTTATTTATTTATTTATTTGAGAGAGAGAATGAGATAGAGCATGAGAGGGGGGAGGGTCAGAGGGAGAAGCAGACTCCCCGCTGAGCAGGGAGCCCGACGCGGGACTCGATCCCGGGACCCCAGGATCATGACCTGAGCCGAAGGCAGTTGCTCAGCCAACTGAGCCACCCAGGCGCCCTCTCGTAGCTTCTGATGGCTGCTAGCAACCTTGGTGTTCCTTGGCTTGTAGCTGCTTCACCCCAGTCCTTGCCTGTGTTGCCACATGGCCTTCTTTCTGTCTGTCTCTGTATGTCTTCTTCTTCCTCTTTTTTAAAAAGATTTTATTTATTTTATTTGAGAGAGAAAGAGAGCAAGCAGGGGGAGGGGCAGAGGGAGAGAGAATCTTAAGCAGATTCTGCGCTGAGCGCGGAGCCTGACGTGGGACTTGATCTCACCACCCTGAGATCATGACCTGAGCTGAAAACCAACAGTTGGACGCTTAACCGACTGAGCCACCCAGGCGCCCCTGGATATCTCCTGCTAAGGACACCAGTCATATTGGATTAGGGCCCACCCTAATTGAGTGTGACTTCATCTTAATTTGATTATATCTGCAGAAACCCTATTTCCAAATAAGGTCGCATTCACAGGTACCGAGGGTTAGAACTTTCCTGTGTATTTTTAGGGGACACACTTCAACCCCTAACAGTGCCCAGCTAGAGTGAGACCACAGGGGCCAGCAGGCATGGGGCCCTGGGGCTCTTCACTGAGAAGCTGTATGGGCTTCCCCAGACTTGGACTGAAATGTCCCGACGGTTGTGTTTTCCAGGGTGTTCAGACTTACACCTCTTGGATATGTTGACCCCAACCGAGAGAAAGCGACAAGGATACATCCACGAACTCATTGTCACAGAGGAGAACTATGTCAATGACCTGCAGTTGGTCACAGAGGTAATGGCAGCGGTGGGTGCTGGGAGTGCTGGGGGGCACTGGCAGAGGGTAGGGGGTGCTGCTCAGTGAAGGAGAACGGCCTCCTGATTCTCAGCCTGAGAAATTTTCTGATGCGTGGGGAGGAGCATCTGGATGGTAAACCACATAGGAGATTCATACCCAAGAGAAGACGGTTGGACTGTCATCCGTGGCCCTCTGAGTCATCCCTATATGTGGGCAGAGATGGCTCGTGCCAAGGGATGAATGAGTCTGTGAGGAGGTGTATGGAAGGAGACACATGGGCAGGGATTGAGAGTCTAGAGAAGCAATGGCTCAGCTGCCAGCTTGTTGATGCCGTTGAGCAGGTCCCGTGGTCTCCCGGCCCTCAGGGTTGGCATCTGAAAATCGCTGCCAATCCGGCCGATATCTCAAGTTATTCCTAGCGGTACATAGTACCCCTGAGGAAAATCCGTTGCTGAGGACGAAGATGTTTCCTTGCAGGTCCCCATGCCCCACCCCCCATGTCCTGGATGACTCCTCGTTTTGTCTCTCCTCCCAGGTAGCTGTCGAAAGGCCTGGGCCACTTGGTCTAGAAGACTGGGGAGATGCAGAGTTGGGGACCCCTGCTTTTCAAGAAGCCTTTGGTCCATACTCATGGGAGGTGGCCATATTGGCAAACAGGGGTTTGCAGAGCTGGATGTCAGGGTCACTGTACAGTTTGAAAAGTACTGTAATAGTTTTGAAACTCCTGCCCCCTCCCCACCTCCCACCACCTAACAGCTGTGCGACCATCTCCTTGGACAGTCTTACACCCAGGAAGTCACCGCTCAGCTGCCCCGTGTTGAATGAGTACAGAAGGCAGGATAGATTTCGGCTCCAGGAGGCCACCATTCATGCCTAGGAAGTATTCATGCACACTCAGAAAAGGTGCCCGCTCCTCAAGACACATGAGCGTCCCTAAATACACAATCTCGGATGTCTAGGATGTGAGTGTCGTTCCCTTAGACGTGGCACTTCTGTGCAGGGGTCTGGTATATGCCGGGTTCCATGTCGGCTTAAGAACTCACGAAGAGTAGGGCTCCCAGCGATCAGCCTGAGCCCGGCCATGTTTATGTCAACAATAGGCTGTCCCATCTCTAAAGAATCTTCCGAAGCGCCCTGTGCCTCCGGTGCTAGATAATGACCTCTTTGGAGGCCCGGGCTCCCCACGTGGGTCTGGGCAGAGAGCTGTGATTTACCCGGAGTCACCCAACCACGCGGAGCTTGGAGCCTGGGTAGGCTCCTTTCTTTCCCGCAGCCAGTCCCTACACCGGCCCAGCCGGGGCCAGAAGCCCCCACCCAGACTCCCTGTTGGAGGCCCCGCTGCTTACGGCTGCTCCCCTCGGGATGCCCAAGGCTTGTCTGGGGAGCAGATGCTGCAGGCGAGCATGAAGCGAGCATGCACACCCACGTGCATCTTGAAGCCCTGACTTTTCCCGGCCATGCCCGTCCCCCACCGTGGGCAGGGAAGAGTGTTCGGGACCTTGCACAGGCCTCTCGGCTTTGTCCCGGGGGAGGGAAGGCCCAGCCTCGAGAGTTCAGCTGGCCTCCCCCCTCAAACAGGGCAGACCTGATGGGGGCCCCCCCAGCGGCTCAGGCAGAGGAGGGGCCATCTGCTGCAGATGCTGCTGGAAGGCGCAGCTGCCTGCGAGCCCTTCCATGCGTGGAACAGAGCTGCGTGCCTTGTGCTCGAGTTGTGAGCTAACTGTTTGCTTTCTGAACCACTTCATTTTCTGCACCTGTAGATCTTTCAGAAACCCCTGATGGAGTGTGAGCTGCTGACGGAGAAAGAGGGTGCTATGATTTTTGTTAACTGGAAGGAGCTGATTATGTGTAATATCAAACTACTGAAGTAAGCCTCTCTCCCCTAACCCCGGCCTTGCTTCGCGCCCCCTGCCCCCCGGCTCTCACACACTAGCACCTCTGTGTGGCTTCGTCCGCGTGTCCCCTGTGCATGCCACCCCATGTTTCTTTCCGCCTCTTCCGCTCCTTTCCACTCACAAGCACCGTGGCTCCTTGTCGCCCCGATGCTTTCCGGAAACACCCCCAGTCTGGCATTGCAGAGTCAATCACCAAGTTCCTGCTTTCACGGCAGGTCTAGAGTCTGCAGAGCGGGGGACCGCCGCCGGCCCTGGCTCCCTCCTGGGGGGCCTGGGCCAGCTCCGCACTTGCCCGCCTGCAGACCCGGGGTCCCCGGGGCGCATGTTGTTCTCTTGGGACATTCTTGGCTCCTGTGGATGGAAAAGGGTTGGAGCATTTGCTGCCCACGGTCAGCGTTTCCTCAGGCTCAAGCTCCAAGAAGCCTGCCTGGAGCCATTGGTATTTTATTCCCATTGCAGTTTCCAGAGGCGGCTGCAGGGAGGAGGCCCTGGGCTGGGAGTCAGGAGCCCTGGGTTTGGAGCCCAGCTCCCTGCCCTGCCTCTTCAAGCCTCCGTGTCCCCCGCTGTCCAGTGAGGGGCCTGGATTATGTCATCACAAAGGCCCCTTCCAGTTCTAAAATGAACCTCCCAGATCTGGGCCCAGCAGGCCATACTTTGGAACATGACTTGCTAAGAACGCAGAGTAGGTCCATGGTGGTCCAGCCGGTGGGGAGGATGGGCCACCCTCTGCCGGGCCCAAGAGCGCAGCGCAGCCCCGGGTAGCTGGCGCCCCTTCCTGAGCTCTACCTTCATGTGATTAGGAAGGGGCGATTTCCTAAGTGTGAGCCCTTGTCTTTATAGAGTAATTTTAGGTCTCCACTTCTCCTGAGTGTGTGTTTGGGAGCGGTTGGGGGATGGAGAGAGCAGTGGAGGTACAGTAAAAATACGACATCTGCTTTCTCTATGTTCTGGAAAGCAAATACTCAGAGATGACCCCCAGGGGTGCTTTGAGAAAGCAGTTCCATCCTCCTCCTCGAGCACGGTGCTGTGGAAGCTTCTGAGCGTGGCTATGGGTCAGACGCTTGGGCTCACACCTTGCTCTTTGCCCTGCTGGCTGTGTCTTTGGGCGAGGCCTCGGTGTCCTCATCTGTAAAATGGGGATGATAAGCGTACCTCCTGTGTAGGGTGATTATTGCGGGGTCTTTAGATGACACACACCTGGCCATCGTAAGTGCTGGGCTCAGCCCCCTGGCCTTGGAGAGGGGCTGTCCTATCACCTGGGGCAAGCGGGCTGGTTAAGGCCGGAACCTACACGTGCTGAACCTAAAGGGCTGGAGACAAGTTGTTTCAAAATAGACACAAGAGTTTTCTGTTGGAAATATACCTACAGGTGAACCCCATCAGTGGGGGGCGGGGCGGTGGCAGGTGTGTCTGATGTTCCCAAGTGGCCCCTGCCGCCCATCGGGAATGTGCTGTGCCGCACTGCTCCCCATACCTTCCTGCTGTCCCCCCATCTCACCCTCCCCCCTGTCCTGGCAAGGAAGCAGAAGCCCCTTCCTCGAGCTCTGTCACGGCCAGGCTCGCGCGCTCCTTCCTCCTGTTAGCGCGGATGTGCTCCCCAGCCCCGGAAGTGGAGCCTGGAGTGCTGTTTCAGCTGGGGAAGCCAGGCTCAGAGAGGGCAAGTGACTTGTTGAAGTCACACAGCAGGCAAGCTTGTGCCCCGGGCTGCTCTGTGGATCACCCACTGGGGGTTCCCGCCAGTCCTGCCCCCGATGGAAAGAACGTGGAACCAGGAGGCAAATGTCCTAAGTTTTTGTCCGGGGTTCCAGCACCTTCTAACTTGTTCTGGGCAGTTTCCTTGGGCAGATGAACTCTTGGACCCCTTGTTTCGGGGCCTGTAAAACTGCAGTCATGGTGCCTGCCTTGTCGAGCATGCGGGGCTCTGAGGAGCGAGGAGGCCAGCCGTGGTCCGGGTGCACTGGCAGTCCCATCAAACCTACCGGCGGGGACAGCCCCACCTTCCAGCTGCGCTCCGGCCCCTTCCTCTGATGACCCGAGAGTTCGTCTGGGTGAACCAATGTCTTCCTATTCTAGATGAAATATTTAATAGGAGCTACGTGGGGACCTGATTTCTTTTTTTTTTTTCTTGTCAATATGCTATTACGAAAATTTTTAAACATACAGAAAAAGGAGAAGGATTATAGGGTGAGCACCCATCTTGTAGACTGTACAGGGAACGTTTTGCTACATCCCTTCGTTACATAGACTTAACTTCCTCGTGCAAAGGAATCACCCCAGTGATAGGGAGATTTTAGGGATCCTTGCAGGCTGGAAGAGGAAGGCATTTTCGGATAAAGAGGATTGAAGGCAGCACTCCCTGCAAGGTCACTAGTGAGCCGACGCCTGTCTGTCACTCCTGATCCAAGGGCCAGTGACTTGTACTTGGGGTGGGAATGGGGAGGACCTGGGATTTAGGAAACAGATAAAGAAGAAATAAAATAAATGAAAATAAAGGCGTGCTAACTGGGCATAGGGACTTCCTACTATGGTTGGGGGTTAGAACGGATGATTCGCTCTTCCTGGTGAGTGGAGAGCTGTGAAATTTGCTTTTAAGAAGAAGAGTAGGGCAGAAAGATCTAGAACCTTTTCACATTAAGAGCGGGCACAGGCCCCTCATACACAGCCATCAGGAGTGACAGCAGAAGGGACGCAGATGAGACATAGGGCCGCGCAAACCCAGGTGCTGGGAACTGTTTGTGTTTAGTCAACATCCTCTCCTGCCTCCTTGCTTGGAGGAAAATGAAGGAGCTTCTCAAAAAAAAAAAAAAAAAGAAAAGAAAAGTTTTCCTTAAACATAAAGTATTTGACCTTCTTTTTAACTGAAGATAGATATACTTTTATTTTGAGTAGAAAACAAAAATAAAGAGTAACAAACCCATCTCGGGGGTGGAGACAGGGTGGGGAGACAGGAGGGAACTTTGCCGGGGGGCGGGAGGGAAAGGCCAGGCCTGGAGGGGATGCCAGGAGTGGTGGCAGGGAGAGGAGAAGAGGGCCGCGGGACGCACAGAGAGAAGTCGAGATGGCATCCTTCTGGGGGAAGGACAGGGCCCGCGTGGAGCGGCTCAGGCGTGGAGGCAGGTCTGGGTGCTGCTGGGCCTGTTGTCCCAGGCTCAGTGCTTACAGACCCCGAGCTCCCGGGTCACACCGCCTGGGGTCGAGAACCCCCTCTGTCGGTATCAGCTGTGTGAGTTCGGTCGGGTGACTCAGTTTCCATGCGCCTCAGGTGTGCCAACAGCCAGGAGGGAGAATAAGCAATGTATGCAGAAAAGGGTTTGACACCTGGGACGTATGAATACATGCTAGCTCTTGGACTCCAGAGGGTCAGGAGCTCTCATTCGTCCAGCAAACAGCTGAGGACTCTTAGAAATGTTCATTAGCTGATCGATTACCATGGCAGTTCAAGGCCTTGACCCAGTAAACCTTTATTTTTTTCAAAGATATTATTTTTTATTTATTTGAGAGAGAAAGAGAGAGAGAGAGCACCAGCAGGAGGAGGGGCAGAGGGAGAGGGAGAAGCAGGCTCCCTACTGAGTGGAGAGCCTGACATGGGGCTCAATCCCAGGACCCCAGGATCATGACCTGAGCCTAAGGCAGCCGCTTAACCGACAGAGCCACCCAGGCGCCCAACCCAGTAAACCTTTAGATGAGATTATGAACCAGCTCACCAAAGGGCAGAGCTGTGGCGACTGAGTCACATGACCCCCGAGCCCAGTGACACCCTCCTTTCAAACCCATTTGGGCCCAGTCATCGTAAGTCCTGCCTATGCAGAACATCCCAGGAGAAGACCCACCCCGGAACCTGACAGGTGCCTGGTCCATAGTCGGGGCCTGGCTGTAAGCCTGTCCCCTGGTTGGATAAGTTGAGTGTGTTCTGGATGAGTTCTTCCAGAACCCAGGCACTGGTTTAACTTCTTCAAGACAATGGCCATCTGTGTGTGCTCTTCTTTTCCTTGTCTCCTCCATGATTTTTTTAAAAGTGGGGCAGCAGGGTGGGGTACTTTTATTCTCTTAGAGAAAGATTGTTTTGCTGCTCCTAATACGAAAATGATGGAACGATGGAATTTCTTCCTGTTTCCATCCATAGCAAGTTTATAACATGGTTATGCAGGGCTCTGGTCCCCCATAATTGGGTAATTGGGGGTGACATCACCCTTGAGCAAATTTCTACATGTTGGGAGACATTCCATACCAACCCCCTCAATGAGCGATGGCCATTTGGCCATCCTGAGGGTATCAGTGGCCCCCCCTCACACACCAAGCAGCCAGTGCTGACCAGTGCCTCTCCATATGAGGGCATCTGCTTGAGGTGGAATTACTAATTGTTCAGACCACCTAACTTACTGCCCTTCAGATTTCTCTCCTGGACTTGTTTGCCCAGCCCAAAGATTTTTCTTTAGCCAAAAATGTAGGAGAGAGAAGGTAAAGTGGTCTCAAGTTTTTAAAGCCTAATGCTAATATTGCAGAGCTTCCTTGGAATTCTTACAGAGCCATATCCTTACCTCAGGGCTTCTCCAGCGTGGCCATGAAAGTAGCCAAAGGAATTTAGAGTAAGAACTTCCCAACTTTATGTTAAAATCATATATTATACCATTCTGTTCCATCCATCCACCCATCCATCCACCCATCCATCCATCCATCCACCCATCCATCCACCCATCCATCCACCCACCCACCCTTCCACCCACCCATCCATCCACCCATCCACCCACCCAACCATCCATCCATCCATCCATCCATCCATCCATCCATCCATCCATCCATCCATCCACCCATCCATCCACCCACCCACCCTTCCACCCACCCATCCATCCACCCATCCATCCATCCACCCATCCATCCACCCACCCACCCTTCCACCCACCCATCCATCCACCCATCCATCCATCCATCCATCCATCCATCCATCCATCCATCCATCCACCATCACTGGGGGAGGCAGAACACACTCATGGCCTCCGGTGTTGTGGTCCTGCCCTCCTAGCGCATCGCTCTCCTTGCTGTGTAGAGGCTCAGTGATGTGCCCTCTAGAGGCTGGTGTTAGGAGCTCACATACTGGAGTTGGGTGGATTGCACAGTCCTGGCTCTCATGGCCCTCAACATTCCGACTGCAGCTGGATCTCAGAACAAACACCTCCCAGCCCTTTCAGTCTCTTCTCAACTTCCAGGAGATGAATTGTTTGGGTTCACTGGTCCATTATCATATAAATAGGCTTCTCTCTTCAGAACTTCCTAACCCAGTTAAGTTCAAATTAGCCACAGCGATGAAGCAGTGAACAGCACAGATAGTTCAGACAACCATTTATCCCGGGCTTTGGTGAACATAATGGGATTATTTCTCTGCAGCAGTTGATTTACCATCTTAATTATGTTCTGTTTAGTCTGAAAATGAGCCTCTATGTCCCTTGGCAACGGTAGCTTCCCTCGGGTGACATTGGTCGGGAACAGACTCAATGCTGGGCCATAGTAGCCTGGGACGTAGACCACAGATAATCCATAAAGTGAGACGTCGACACAGGGATCCTGTCTGAGTTACGAGAGAAATGATCCCCTATTTCTCCATAAGAAAGAAAAATATATTCTTCATGCTGACTTGTTCAGCAAAGATGTCTCTGAAAAGTTATTCCTAAGAACCAGCAGACAGCCATCAGGCCAAGGAAAACTGCCCTGGCAATACCTCTCTGTAGCACCAGATGTGCTTCTTTTCTGTTCCTTGTCTCCCCCAGTAGATCCTTTAGTGGCCCTGGGTTTGTGCCCCTCCCACACGTTCTGTTTCTGTATGGCCTCAAAGTGTGCCCCGTCACCGGCGGCTAGTGTGAAGGCAGGGGGCTCACTTCCCGTGTCCCCGTGCAGAGCGCTGCGGGTCCGCAAGAAGATGTCAGGGGAGAAAATGCCCGTGAAGATGATCGGCGACATCCTGACCGCCCAGCTGCCGCATATGCAGCCCTACATTCGCTTCTGCAGCTGTCAGCTCAACGGAGCTGCCCTGATCCAGCAGAAGACAGACGAGGCCCCGGACTTCAAGGAGTTTGTCAAAGTAAGGAGTCCAGGCTCAGCCAAGCCCCGGCCCCTCAGTGGCTGACGCAGGGCAGCTGGGTGTGCGAGGAGCGAATTCAAGCCTGCCAGCATATTCCTGCTAAAAACAGCCAGTGGGGCCGAGGTCTTGGCCGAGCACTAGGGGCCCGCCGCGGGCCGGCAGGTGGGGCTTTGACCAAAGGGCTGGGCTTGGAGAGGAGGGGCCAGCCTGCACCCGGAAACTCTGACCTGTGGTCCCCGTGTTAGCGGTGTTATTTGGATGCAGGTTCAAATCTTCGATCTCATTTGTCAGGCCCAGCGGGGCTGGTGCATCTGAGGTGCCCCATTCTGTTTGGTCTGAGCACCCCCCGTTCTTTGCTGCAGAGGGAATGGCCGGGAATCTCAAGGGACCCTTTGTTCCTTTTCCAGTTGGTTTTTGTGGTTGGCCTCGAGCTCTAAAAAGTGTGTGGGGGTGAGTGTGGGATGCCAGGACCTCTGTCTCGGGGGATAATAGGGGTCTCGAGAGCCATGTGTCCCCCAAGGGACATCTGAGGAGGTGGGCCACATGCTGCTGGGGGCTGCAGGCCTTGGGACTTGGCCTTGGCCAGGGCAGGTCCCCGCTGGCCCCACTGGTCCACTCAGCCTCCGTGTCTCCCAGAGAAAGAATCAAATAACTTTTGCGGAACCTCAGTTACATTTTGGTGAGTAGACCAATAATACTAACAGCAGGCTTCTCTTTGTACCTTGTGCACTTGGGGGCAGGCCATTCCCTCCCCCACCACTAAGCACGTTTGTGGAATCATCATTGTGAGATCTCTCCTTGACTGCAGCATCCCACATGCTTGTTCTTTCCTTTTCCCCTGGTGTTTCTCAACATTAAATGCTTTGATTTGCTAGCCGATGAATGGGGGGGGGGGGGGGAGGCATTCTAAAGTCATTCGAAGGGGAGAAATATTGGTAAAAAGTAGGCCCAGGGTGGTCTAGAGACTGGAGAGCAGATGCTGGGCCACCTGGGCTTTCAGCCAAGGGCCGGTCCTCCCCGGACACAAGGCAGGATGAATTCATCACTGGATGCACTTGAGCTGGAGGGAAATGCTGACACCACCCAGGACAGGGGGCCTGTTTCCCCTCCCTCATCACCTCTCCTCGCCTCACCCTTGTGGGGGTTTGACACGCCTTTGCCAGGTATGAGGTGTTCTTGGAATGATGATGTCCATGGCAGGAGCAGGTTGGGAAGCTGACACCTCCCGGGACCTGGGGCCTAGGTCATGGCAACTGCCCGTTTCTAAGGTGTTAAACCTGGCCAGTGCCTTTGAGAGCTGAGTCACCACATAATCCCTGTGAGTTACAGACGGGATCATCTTTTGGGATAGGACCCTTTCCTCTGGCTGAATTGACAAAAGGGACAGGTGGTCTAGGGTGGGGACAACCCGCAAGACTTGAGGTTGTAGTCCTTTGCCCCCCTCCTGTCTCAGCACCACTGTCCCCACCTGCCTGGGGCTCCCACGGGTGTGTGCGGGCTCCATCCGAACGAGACAATGAGATTCAGCCCCTCTGGCATCTCTGGGACTTAAGGGGAGTTTCTATTCTAACTCTACAGCCTCGTGTTTCTTCTTCCTCTTGGGGCTGTTAAAAAGGTCTGGCAGATATACAGAAGAAATATTCTCTGTAGAGCCAGAATCTCATCTCTGTAAGGGAGGGACTGTGTGTCCCAGGGAGGGGGTGGGTCTCCAATCGCCATCGTCCTGGACCGGGATATCGAGTCAGGCCCTTCCGACGCCAGGCTCCTCTGTTCTCGTCCAGATAAATGAGACAATGTGATGGGGCGGGGGGAGCGGATGTCCCTGAATGGACTTCGCAGATTTCTTAAGGACATTTAAAAAACTCTCTCATTTCAGAGGCTGGCAATGGACCCTCGATGTAAAGGGATGCCTCTCTCCAGTTTTATACTGAAGCCTATGCAACGGGTAACAAGATACCCACTGATCATTAAAAATGTAAGTACCCATCTTGCCTTTTCAAGCAGAGGAATGCTTTCTCAGCATTTCAGGGATCCAGGGTCACGGGCAAGATCCCCCAGCCAACGTACCTGGTATCTGTTGTGTAGAATCATACACCAAGGGGATGTTGGAAGTATCTGCTTGGTAACTCAGAAAGAAAAGCTGTTCATTGTGAAAAGAGCTAATAATATACAGTCTTCAGCTCTGTGACCAAGTGGCTTTTACCTCATAAGTTGGAAAATGAAAGCTCAGTTCTTTGGTTCTTTTCTTAATAGAGGTATAATGCCTTCATGCCTCAATTTTCCCAGCAGGAAAGAGAAAGAAATGTCATGCCTACCACCCATCCTCAAAAAGCCATCGTGAAGCCAATACCAAAAGAAAAAAAAATAGGGTTTCAGTGTTTCTATCTGTAATATGAGTGAGCAGACCCAGACATCCTCTAAACCTGTGATTATATAACCATAGGGGGGATGGCTCCCGGAGAGAGGTTTTAGATCTGGTTCCCTTCCGTGGAGACTTTAGCAACCCAGATCTGGGCGCCGGTGTGCTCATTGCTGTTAGGGTGTTACTGCCTTTTGGGTGTCTCAGTGGCCGAGTCAGGAAATACACATATGTATATTCATACGTACATGCTTATATGTAAGTGTACACACATACCTTTATATTTATTTCTAGATCAATCCATGTAGATAATAATGCATGTTAAAACCCATGAGCTCACACTGATGCGTCCTGTTCTAATCTTATACCACAGAATTGATTCTAGCCTTCCCCCTTTCTATACTTACAACTTCTTTTCTATGAGAAACCTCCCTCTCATCATCAATACATTTACTGATTTGCTCAGAACCCTTATAGTAACCCATCTCCCTCCACGTAAGCCATCTCCTCTGTCCAACCCCAGCTTGGCCCCACAAAGTACACTGTGGCCACCTTGGCTGAATTAAATAATTAGTTTTGAATCAGGCTTTCAACCTACTGTTTCCTCTCTTCCAACTTGACAGTTGTTATTTAACTGGTGCGGTACTTCTCTTTGTCCCCCCAAATTTAATTGCACATTGGAGCTGGAAATGAGCTTTTAAAATAGGTGTTCTAGATCTAGGCAATGGCGGTGGGGGTGGGGTGGGGGTGGGGGCAAAAACAAGGAAAGAACCGAGAGTCATAAATATTAAAAAGGAAAAAACAAATTATTGTTATTTGCAGAAACATGATTGCTGCCCTTTAGAGGACCTGAGAGTGAACTGAAAAATAGTGGAGCCAAGAAGAGAAATTTTAAAAGGTGGCCAGTTACAAGATACATGTGAAAAACTATAAAAGTACTAAGATGAAATATTGTATATGATGCTGAGGTGGAGAAATTCTTAGCATGGCAGTAAGGATAGAGATTTAAAAGATTTAGAGTTGTAGCAACTTAAAAAAATATTTTATTCTGGAAACAACCTAGATATTAAATAGAGCAAATGAATTGTGGTAGACCTGTACTTGGAAAATATTTTTAAAAACAGAGACTTCAGGGCGCCTGGGTGGCTCAGTTGGTTAAGCGACTGCCTTCGGCTCAGGTCATGATCCTGGAGTCCCGGGATCGAGTCCCGCATCAGGCTCCCTGCTCGGCAGGGAGTCTGCTTCTCCCTCTGACCCTCCTCTCTCTCATGCTCTCTGTCTCTCATTCTCTCTGTCTCAAATAAATAAATAAATAAAATCTTTGAAAAAAAAAAAAAAACAGAGACTTCAGGGGCGCCTGAGTGGCTCAGTCGGTTGATTGTCTGCCTTCGCCCCAGGGACCTGGGATTGAGCCCCACATCGGGCTCCCTGCTCAGCACGGAGCCTGCTTCTCCCTCTCCCTCTGCCCCTCCCCCACTTGTGCTCACTCTCTGTCTCGCTCACTCTCTCTCTCAAATAAATAAATAAAATCTTAAAAACAACAACAACAAAGACTTCTATGTATTAGCATGGAATGGCATCCAGAAAATACCATTAAGTAAAAAAAAAAACCCTTCATGAGCAATCTTACAGTGTAGTTCATTTTATAAAACAGAGGAAAAACTATGTGTGATTATTAAATGTATGCAGAGCATCTAAAAGGAGTTCAAGGGATGCCCTTTGGTCTGTTGGTATGGTTACCCCTGGGGAGGATAGTGAAAGGGAACTTTCACATTTGCTCTATGTACTTCTGTATTGTTTGGATCTTGCAGATCAAGAATGTGTCAATATACTATTTGCATAAAGATTTTTCTTAAAGTTTTCTGTGTGACAAAATATAATGAACAACAATGAAAGACAAATGATAGATGTAAACTGGTAAACACATTTTATACTCAGGTAAGTAGGTACTGAAATATACATAGATTACTTATCTATATCTATGTATCTATCATATATCTGATAAGGGGCTAATATCCAAAATATATAAAGAGTTCATATAACCCATACAATAGCAAAAAAACCCAACAACCTGATTTAAAAATGGGCTGAGGATCTGACGAGGCATTTTCCTGAAAATACATAGTGCTTAAGAGGTACATGAAAAGATGCTCTACGTAATTAATCATTGGGGAAATGCAAATCAAAACCATAATAAAGTATCACCTCACATTGTTAGAATAACTATTATAAAAAAGACTAGAGGGGCACCTGGGTGGCTCAGTTGTTTGAATGTCTGCCTTTGGCTCAGGTCATGGTCCCAGGGTCCTGGGATCGAGCCCAGCATCAGGCTCCGTGTTCAGCAGGGAGCCTTCTTCTCCCTCTCCCTCTGCACACCGAACCCCCACCCCCCACTCATGCTCTCTCTTGATATTTCTCGCTCTCTCAAATAAATAAATAAAATCTTTAAAAAAAAAAAGGCTAGAAATAACAAGTGTTGATAAGGATGTGGAGAAAAAGGAATCCTTGTCCACTGTTGGTAAGAATATAAATTGGTGCAGCCACAATGGAAAACAGTAAGTAGATTCCTCAAAAAATTAAAAATAGAACTACCATATACAACCCAGCTATTCCACCTCTTGGTATTTACCTGAAGAAAATAAGAACACTAATTCAAAAAGATACATGCACCCCCATGTTCATTGCAGCATTATTTATAATAGCCAAGACATGGAAACAACCTAACTGTCCATTGATGGATAGAAATTATATATATATATATATATACACACACACCATATATATGTATATAATATATAATAGAATATTGTTCAGACATAAAAAAACAGTGAAGTCTTGCCTTTTGTGTCAACATGGATGGACCTTGGGGGCATTATGCTAAGTGATATAACTCAGAAAGACAAATACCATATGATCTTTCTTATATTTGGCATCTTAAAAACAATTAATTAAAGAAAACCGCCAAGCTCATAGATACGGAAAACAGATTAGTGGTTGCCAGAGGCAAGGGTAGAGAGTGGCATAAATGGGTGAACTATTTTTGTTTTCTTTTCGGTTCTTAGTTTAAGTAAATTGAAGAAAAAAAAAAAAAGAAAGCAAAACCAAACCAAAACCAAAACAAATGAATTTCCACAAGCCAGCTGTGTGGGCTCCCAGTCTAGGGCTGTAGTCCTTAGACTTGGCTGCACATTAGAATCACCCAGAGAGCTCTAGAAAATACCTGCACTTGGAGTCCCTCCCCCAGGGATTTGGTCAGGGATGAGGCATCAGGAGTTCCCACAAGGATCCTAGCTACAGCCAGGATTGGCCCGGAGGGTGGGGATGTTGTTGATGATTGAAGGCAGGACCCAGAATGTGCATTTTTCTCAATTTAGGTGCTTCCCTAGGACTTTAAGCCAAAGGGTACCTTTGAGGTGAGATACTATTCAAGGTTAGGTCCATGTGAATTATTTGTGTGTGGACAAGTCCTAAGCAGGTACACCTTCCACATCCCCTGGTGCATTCCAAAACTGGCTCAGAGCCTTTCTTCATGATTGCTTTTAATGCACTCTAAGTCCTTTGAGAATCTGATGATCATGGCTCTCATTCACTGAGCACCTTCTAAGGGCCAGGTACTTTTCGAAGTGCTTCACTCTATCAAATCATTTAGTCCTCCAGATAACCTTAAAAAGGAGGTGCTGTGGAGCATCCCCACTTTTCATATAAGGAAACTGAGGCTCAGAACATTTGGGGGGCTGGCCCATGCATGGCTGGTCACTGGCAGAGCCCAGATGTTAATGCAGGAGGCCTAGCTGCTGGCTGGCTTGGAGTGTTCTACACAGAAAACCACACATGTGCTCAGATGCACCCCTTGGCATGCTGTTCCAGAGCTGCGCCGATGCCTGCAGCTCGCGCGGACCTAGGAAAAGAGCCGTTTTCTAGGGGAAAATCCCTGAGGATGCATTGTTACCCCGGCTGCAGCCACTGCCCTCCTCAAACCCCAAGCGTAAATAATGTGGCATCCCCTCCCTCCCCAGGGGACCCGGCCAACAACGGGTGGCCATCTTGCTCATGTCATGGCTGCAGCTGGGCGCTCAGAGCGGCAGCTCCCCAGGTGGGCACCCATCAGGAAAGGAGGGTGCCGTGCCCTGCCTCTGTTGGGCCCTCCAGGACTGCGCCCCCCCACCCCGCCCCGGGCCCACCTGCACCGCCTGACGCTGCTGTCTTGTGTCCTCTTCCGTAGATCCTGGAAAACACCCCCGAAAACCACCCTGACCACAGCCACTTGAAGCACGCCCTGGAGAAAGCGGAGGAGCTGTGCTCGCAGGTGAACGAAGGGGTGCGGGAGAAGGAGAACTCGGACCGGCTGGAGTGGATCCAAGCGCACGTGCAGTGTGAAGGCCTGTCTGAGGTAGCTGCCCGCGGGCTGGGACCCGGGCCGCCCCCGCCAGGCTGAGTCTTGCCGCCAGCCTGGAGGAGGAGGCGGGCAGGGTCGCTCTCTCTTCCCCCTGCTTCTTATCCGCCGCCCCTTCACCGGTCCACTGACTTCTTTATTTCCATTTTCTGAAGTTCCGTTCATGTTGTCAGATCTGCTGGCTTCTCTCTCATGTCTTGCTCTTGCACAAGTGGCCACGCTTTTCATTTTTTTCCCTAACATTTTAAACATAGTCCCAATCAGGACATTCCACCACCTACAGGCCTGGAGCTCGCTCTTGTCCGTCAGTTCTGCTAGCCGTCACTGCGCATGCCCGCTTCTCTGTCTGTGCTGTGATTTTTGATTGTGAGGTCCGTGTTCCTTGGAGCTTTGCCTGCGGGGTCTGGAGTTGCATTCCTCCCGAGAGAATTGCCACCAGCATCACCCCAGATTAAATGTAGAGGGGTCTGGGGATCACACTGCTGTGTGAATTGTCATTGTGGACTTGGGCGAGGGCTGCCTTGCGGTTGCAAATTCTCAGGGGCATTTTTTTTCATTGCCCTTAGTCCAAGGTCAATGGCAAGCAAGTCTTCTTGTTCCTCCCTTCTGTGCTTGAGTTTGTCATTCTTCCTCTACGAGAAAGTTTTTGTGGCTGTCTCCTGTTAGATCCCTCCGCTCACGTGGGCTCTCCATACATTGCTCGGCTCGCACCCCACGTGACCTTTGAAATGGAAGCTCAAGGTCAACTAGATTCAAGAGAGACTCTCAGGGTTGAAGCCGGCTTTGGGGTTGGCTTATCTTCTGGGGTACGCCTTTTCATTCTGTTTTTGGCCTCTGCACATTTTTTACTTTTTATATATTTTTTATCAGTTTGCTTGCATTTAAAAAGTGCATTTTTATATTTTACTGAGTTTTTAAATTTTTCACTGGATGTGTCAGAGTATCTAGTCCATCATACTGCCAGGAACAGAAGTTTCTCTTCTAGTATTTCTTTTCTTGTCACTTTCCCTTCCTTTAGTTTCATTGATTCTTTCTGCCTGTTTTTGCCTCTCTCTGCCTCTGCATGCATGTGCGTGTGCACGCGCGCGCACACACACACACACCATTCACTAGGGTTTACCAAAATGCCCAGGCAGAATGTGTCCCCCTCGTCCACTCTCCCTGTGGCTTCTCCCTTCTTCCAATGCTTTGAAGGCAATCACTAGCTGAGGAAGTCACCATCACAGATTCCTCGCCTGCCTCACCTCCTTGTCCGTCTTCAGCATTAGGTGTGCGGTAAACAGAGCTGTGGGAACAGCCCTGTGGAAATGCGTTTTGGAACTCTGTGTTGATATGCAATCCAGGGGCATTCATTGGTCGGTTGGCTCACTGATGCTTTCATCCGTTCGTCCACTCAGTAAACATTAAACAATTCTCGAGTGCCATGGCCTAGTACTGGACACTAAGGGCAGTGAAAATCAGTAAAATGTGACCTCTGCCGTCCCTCAGGTTCTACAGTTCTGGATGAAGTGGTGGTGGGCGGGGCTAACCCAGTGTTTACAACAAAATATAAGGAGTGGGAAGGCGGGACAAGGTTCCGGTGCTGTGGGAACACAGGGTGGGGAGGAAGGGACAGTCACGGGGGGATTCAGGGAAGCATCGGAGATGGAGACAGGTGGCTGCGTGTTGAAGGATGAAGATATCTGTCCTGGAAGGCATCCAGGGGTGGGCCTCCCAGTGGAGGGCATGTCCTGAGCTGGGCATCTGTAGAGCAATAGATGATATGGCTTTTTGGCAAGTGGAAGCCAGGGGAGCAAGTGCAGAGGAGGTTAACTCGATCCTGCAGACAGCACACCTGAACAGCTCCTGAATCCGGGCAGCAGGACATGGTGACCTGCTCTTTGGAAAGGGGCCCTTCCCCGAGTCTCGCAGCTGCCCTCAGGAGGACTCAGCGAAGCCTGGGTCTTCTTAAAACGCCTGGGTGGCTCAGTCTTCGTCTGCCTTTGGCTCAGGTCATGATCCCGGGGTCTTGGGAACAAGCCCCATGTTGGGCTCCCTGCTTGGTGGGGAGCCTGCTTCTCTCTCTGCCTGCAACTCCCCCTGCTTGTGCTCTCTCTCTCTCACAAATAAATAAAATCTTTAAAAAACAAACAAAAAACTTTAGCATAAAAAAAAAGCTCTTAACCTTTGAGTTTTGTGGCTTCCATACCCTCTTTGAGATAGACTGTTTTCCTTCCTACTGAACAGTCTTACCTAGCTTTGTGCACCAGCTTTCGTCTTGTCTGTGTGGTGTTCACCATACAATCAGGGAGAGGGGGCATGCTGGCTTCTGTCTCCTGGCCCAGATCTGGACTCAACCCCGTGATTAAGTTTCAAATACGTGCTGTCTTTAGCATCCTTGTCCTAAGATAGAGAAACGTTCCCAATTCATTTATATTCATTGTTAGCCTGGCCTCGTGGTGGCCCCACGCTTGGAGGAGGATGAATAAATGACGTCATCTTTATGTGATCCAGGCGGCCTTCTCTGGATTCATAGTCTGTCCCCACGTGGCTTGAACTCTCTCTTGGCGAGCAACATGGATCTCCAGATTCCTGTTCAGAGTGCAAAAGGGTAAAGAATACCCTCTGAAGGCTCCCATGTGGGTGTCACCTTCAGTCTTTGGGGCTCTCTCACAGCCCCTCACCCCTCCTTGTACCCAAGAGTGGAGTGGAGTGGTCACTCTTCCTTATGCCTATAGGTCTCCAGTCACAGAGGCACTGCTGATTCTTTCCCCCACAATGGTGGGAGATGCATGGCCACCAACATCTCTTGGGGGACCCATGGTGTGAACCCTGTCACCTCTTCACAAATACCCTCCTCAGGGAGATCTACAGGGTTCATAGCTCTGGGGAGTATTGGCCTTGAAGGTTGCTGGTGGAGCTTCCCCCCTGGGGCCCTCCCTCAGTCTCTCCTCCGGCTACCAAGAAAGTGAGTCTTTATGGGGTCATTTTTCTGCCTCAGTCTCCCTCTGCCCCTTCAGAAACTGCTCACATGGATGATAGAGCCCAGTGGGATGATAGAGCTGGCTTTCAGCAGCCTATGGAGCCATCTCCAAGGTTTGGGAAGTGGCAGGAAAAGAGTGTCCCCTTCCCATTTTCAGGACGAGGGAGTTGGTTAAGATTCCACGCGCACCACGCTGTGTCCACTCTGCTTGGCTTTGAACGTCCCTCAGCGCCCCTGAGTCTTGCAGTCGCCCATGTGCTAGGGGCCTGGACTCTAGCCACACCTGGGAAAGTAACGTGTGTCCTATAGAATTGTACACAGAGTAGTTGCTGCTTTCCAGAAGCTCAAGGGACTGTGGGAGCCTGTGTGGGGTCGTCACTGGAGCAGGTTCATGCCCCCGCTAGGACACAGCACAAACTCATCGAGGTGGCGGGAGAAGACTCAGAACTTTCTTCCTGCTTCCCATTTCCCAGCCAATAAGAGGGAGAGGGCCACCAGTCACCCTGAGACACTAGTAGACCCCTAGGGAGAAAGCAGTAGGAATTATACTCAAGACTCATCTGGACACTCGGAATCCCCGGAACTGGGTCCTTGACTGACATTGACTCCTTGGCTCTGAAAGGCATTGGCTGACGTCTGCAAAGCAGTCCTTGACTTGAGCCTCAGACTCAGGCCTGCTGGGGGCAAGTCTCAGATTCTGACGGAGCTCGGGCTTTCAGACACAGAAAAACAGAAATCAAAAAAATGACCTCACCTCATCGTGTCTTCTTTGGGTTTTGTTTTTCCTTTCTCAGCAACTCGTGTTCAATTCAGTGACCAATTGCTTGGGGCCGCGCAAGTTTCTGCACAGTGGGAAACTCTACAAGGCCAAGAGCAACAAGGAGCTGTATGGCTTCCTCTTCAATGACTTCCTGCTGCTGACCCAAATCATAAAACCCTTGGGCTCTTCCGGCACCGACAAAGTCTTCAGTCCCAAATCTAACCTGCAGTATAAAATGTACAAAACTGTAAGTTTGATTCCAGATGGCAATCTCAGGGTTGATGTTTGGGGGAGTAGAAAGTTCCCAAAAGGAGTCAGTCTTAGCAGGGTTCGGGGGCCGTGGCATGGAGGAGAAGGCAAAGGGGTGAGCCAGGATTTAGAGTAACTGAGGCAATGCAGTTCCAGCATTCTCAGAAGACGAACAACGTTCAGCTCGATTGATGAAACATCTATTAGCTTCCAAATGGCCGCCGTGGGTCACCAGGTGAAGGCAGGCCGCCCTGGGCTGGCGGGGCTCAAGGCCTAGGGTTACAGGTGAGGCAGGCTTGGGCAAGCTCCAAACTAGAGCTCCAGCGCCCCGCCTTCCAAACATTCCCAGATCCGCCTCCAAGCTCCTCAGGGTAGCTTGAAACATCCGTGCCCCTCACCTTGGCCAACAAAAGCCAATCTGAACAGTCAATGTGTGGGGAATTTCCTTCTGCTGTTTATTTGGTCTGCTCCGATGTACACGGCTGTGTTCGTGTGTCTTCGTGTCATGGGGTGCTGTTTTCCTAAATTTGTCTGTGTGGGGGTGTTTTTACAGAGTTTTCTCTGAAGCGGCAGTTAGCCTGATTGTGGGGAAAAGAACAATGTACTTAATGCGGATTGTCCCTAGCAACTTTGTAGGAAAATCTTTGGAGGGAATTGGCTGGAGGTGAAGTTAGGGAGACTGTTTGCTGATTAGGATTTGCTATGGCCAAAACAGACTGGTCAAGGCTTCTTCTGAAGGACCTAAAAAACACCGGCAAAATGGAGGAGGCAAAAATCCCTATTTATAGTTTGTAATACATGATATTGATATTAACACAAAATCATTATTCCAGTAGAATTTACTGGAACGCACACACACATGCACACACACACACACTCAGTTTAGTTTACTGGAACATTAGCTCACACACATTCATCGTTCACTGAAACACGCAGAGTCCCAGTCTGGTTTTATAATGGCTATGCATTGTTTTTCAGCCTATTTTCCTAAATGAGGTTCTAGTAAAATTACCCACTGACCCTTCTGGAGATGAGCCCATCTTCCACATCTCCCACATTGACCGAGTCTACACCCTCCGAGCCGAAAGCATAAATGAAAGGTAAGACCTGCCACCTCCCCGGGCACGGGGCCCCACCTCCAGCACCCGGGGCCCCACTGGGTGCTGGACGCACGTAGGACATTTAATTAATCAGCGGGTCCCAAGATTTCTTGAGTTGCAGTACCATGACCTTTGGCTGGAGGGGGTAGGAGAAAGGTCTTAATACTTTTCTAGAGCCTCTCAAAAGTTTAACACATGGCGTGAATTTTTCAAAATAAAAGGAATTGAAACGAATTTTGCTTGAGAATTTCTTTAAAAGACATTTTCATCATTCTTTGAGATCACGTTTCCTAAGGTTTCCCAGGTGGCAGAAGCCAATAGGAAGGCGATTTGGGGATTAATGGGACCCCCCCCCCCCAAGCCCGACCCCATCCTCAGCTGGCTCACTTGGACAGGCGTTCTGGATCTCAAAGCAGGGGGGTATTTTGCTTCAATCGTGTATTCAAGACTCTGCCTTAGAGCCAAATGAAATAGATCTTTTCTGAAGGGTGAACTTGACACAAGGCCAACAACATTCCAAAGAACATTCATGCCAAGCAAGAAAATTGGCCAAAGTTATCATGCAGATGGGTCTCTGAAAATGAAGGGGAAAGCATTATGCCAAAGTACTTCTCCCTGAGTGTGTTTGCTTTGCTTTGTAAAGAGCTTCCCTCTCTGGGAAATGGTTTTGTCCTTCCCTTGGATGGTTTAGTGAGAGAGATCCTTCTGGCCTTCTTCGGGGAGGCAAATATGAGATGCTTTTCCATAAGGGAGGAGGGAGTTGCAGGCCAACATCTCCAGGACAGCATCTCTCTGCCACGGGGACACCAAGGCCAAGGCAGGTCTCGAGTACATCAATAAAAATGTCACTCATCCCTTCCTTATTAATGGTAGGAAAAATCACTGGCACCGTTTGACACAAAACTGGACTTTCTGTCCCAGCCTTCGTTGTTAAGAGCAAAGGAACAAAGCAGGTAGGATCCTGGAGGCTGAGTTCGAAGCCCCGAAAGCTGTTTCCTGAGTTCTGTTTGGCACCTTTCTGTCTTTTTTCTTCCCAAGGACTGCCTGGGTGCAGAAAATCAAAGCTGCTTCAGAACTCTATATAGAGACTGAGAAAAAGAAACGGGAGAAGGCGTACCTGGGTATGCATCGCTCAGCGGCATGGCCCGTGTGTCCTGCCAAGCTGGGGCTGTGAAGTTTGGGCCCAGAGTCCTTGGAGCTGGAAAGATGGGCCTGGAGGGGGAGGCGGGGCCTGAGAAGGGATGGAAGTTGGGGAGAGGGAGAGTGGGGTGCAGGATGAGGGTGGAGCGTAAATTCCAGGAACCAGGAAGCCAGCATGTAAGGGGGAGACGGGGCGGGGGTTGGGGGGCGGCTACATGAAATTGATCTGAAGCCAGCAAGGGTGGGAAAGGTGTTTCAGTGAAGGCATCTTGTGTTCTTCTTCCTGCCATCACAGTCCGCTCCCAAAGGGCAACAGGTATCGGAAGGTTGATGGTGAACGTTGTTGAAGGCATTGAGCTGAAACCCTGTCGGTCACATGGTAAGGACCCCAAATTCCCTCCAGCACGGGGTAGTGGCAAAGTCTTTTCTGTAAGCCCCCAGCCAGCTTTATGTCAAACGTGCTATTTCCATGACCCTAAATTTCCTTCCAGAATTGGTCTTTCTAACACTTGTTAAAAACCCAGAGTATTTTTTTTTTCTTTCTTAATTTAATCCTTCCCACCATTTTGCTTTTCAGAGAGATCTGAGTGGTTGCCATTTCATGGTGGATGTGATGCAATCTAAGCCTCTAGCAAGGAGACTGGAGAGGCCTAGTTTTAAAGTCCGTTAATCTAATTATTTAAGTGTTATAAATATTTAAGTATCATAGTTTAAGTGTGTGATGCTGAATGGTGGGAGTTTTCGCTCAGATTCTCCATTTTTAAAAAAAGATTTAATTTATTTATTTGAGAGAGAGGGAGAGCCAGCATATAAGCAGGGGGAGGGGCAGAGGGAGAGGGAGAGGGAGAAGCAGGCCCCCCGCCAAGCAGGGAGCCCAACGCGGGGCTCGATCCCAGGACTCTGGGACCATGACCTGAGCCAAAGGCAGACGCTTAACCAACTGAGCCACCAGGCGCCCCTAGATTCTCCATTTTATGCCATTTATCAAATGTGGCAATGGGGGGAGGTAAAAATGAGGGGTATGGAGGGAAATTGCTGCCCACCGTAGCGAAGACCCTGCCATGCCATGCCCAGGAGAGCCTGCAGCCAGGCGCGAGTCCAGCAGACTCTATCCACTCTAGGAAAGAGTAACCCATACTGTGAGGTGACCATGGGCTCCCAGTGTCACATCACCAAGACCATCCAGGACACTCTGAATCCCAAGTGGAATTCCAACTGCCAGTTCTTCATCAAAGACCTAGAGCAGGAGGTCCTGTGCATCACCGTGTTCGAGAGGGACCAGTTCTCTCCAGACGGTGAGTAGAGAATGGCCCCCTGAGGTGTCCTTCCTCCTTCCCTGTCACTCAGCTTTCGTGGGTAAATTGCTTCCTATCTGGGAATTTGGTGCCCAGAATTTTTTGGCTTCCCTCCAGAGAGATGAGCTTGGCATAAGACAAGACTCAGCCTCTCCTAGACAGAGGCCTTCACCAATGCTGTGGCATCTCGGAGAAGGTGGACAAAGCCTGCTTGGTCCAGAGTGGTCCAGCTGCCCTAGATAAAGACCATTATGGTCCCATGCTTCCCCAAAGCAAGCGACTACAAAAAGGCTATTCCCCCAAAGTCTCAGTCCAGGCCTTGAGTTCTTGGCCAAAAGCCACAGTGATAATGGATAAGCCAGTTGAGCAAGAAGAACATCAGCCCACAGGGGTATGGCATTGGGTGATGTGTCTGGTTTAATCGAAGGGATGGAATCATGTTGGAAGCATATTCCTCCAACCAGCTTCCCGTTTCTGCTGTGAGCCTGGAAAAGAAGGGGTCTGGCCAATGATTCTAAGAAACTCTCTCTTCCTCACCCAATAAAAATCAGACAGTACATTTAAAGATGACAGTCTCAGTTATAGTCAAAGAGTATAGTTAAGTGGTAGGAGTGAGGGGTTACTGCTAGCATGATCTGGGTGAGGCTTAAATTGCTCCACGTGGCTTTTGGCTTTTAATACTTTTATATGAATTATCTCATTGTGAGTTAGGCACCTTTATTTATGGTCTGAAGACAGGCACGTAGCTGGCTAAATGTTAGAGCATTGCCCAGAACGATCTCTCACGCCTGGGCTCCTACAGCGTTTCACTGTCCGTTTTTATTCTGATAAGTGAAGGTTAGAGACTGGACGGTTGTTATGGTTGTTTTAAGTAGTGAAATATCATGACACAGTGTTAACTCCACTAGGGTATAAATCGAAAATCCTAATGTTGTTCTTATATCAGAGATTATTTCCACGCAATGAGCATAGGGACAAAATGAAGCTGTATTTGTCCACCAGAAAAATTCCCACATCGTATTTTTTGATTATTTTTTAAAGTTTATTTATTTATTTTTAGCAATCTCTACACCCAGCGTGGGGCTCGAACTCATGACCCCAAGATCAAGAGTTGCATGCTCTTCCGACTGAGCCAGCCAGGCACCCCCAATTCCCACATTTTATTTTATTTTATTTTTTAAAGATTTTTAAAATGTATTTATGTGAGAGAGAGAGTGGGTGGGGGAGCACAAGCAGGGGGAGCAACAGAGAGAGAGGGAGAAGCAGGCTTTCTGCGGAGCAGGGAGCCCGACGCGGGGCTCGATCGCAGGACCCTGAGATCATGACCTGAGCTGAAGCCAGAAGCTTAACGACTGAGCCACCCAGGCACCCCTAATTCTCACATTTTAAATGGGCCCCTGAAAGAAGGCTATTTCCTGTACAGGAGCATACATAGTATATTCCAGTCAATAATTCCTAAATGAATAAATGAAGGAATTATGGTCTGGAGGCCCATTTAACACCGTCCTATAATTGCCTAGCATTTAAAACATGTTCAAATATATTTACATCTGCTCTTCTACTGATGCTCAATATCTGATGAAAAGTGGTGTCGAGAGTGCCGGGCCTACAGCCTCCTCTCCCACACCTTGAATTTGCTCTCTGGCTCACGCAGGGGCCATAGGAAAGAGCAGCCCTTGCTCACCGTCCCTGACTTTTCTGAAAAGGATGTGACATCACGAAGTGGCCTCTGAACCCAGGGAGATATTACTTTCCAATCTTTGTGCAGCTGATAGGACGTCTGGGGTTGCCTTGCCTCCCGGGACTCAGAAGTCCCCAGGTGTAGGGAAAGTCATAGTCTGCGTTTTTGCCTACGTTCTTCTAGACTCACCTTTGTCCCCACCCTGGTGTCCTTTTTTCTTTTTTGCCTTGTACTCCATTTAAAAATTACGCTCTGTCATTGTAGTTCATGGATTCCTGTAAACGGACCTAATTCCCTTTTGGAAGAAGCGAATTTCTCAATTCGCTGAGAAATTCCCAATATGCCAAACACGTGCCTTGAAGTGAAGGAATTCTCTCTTTGAGCAGGGTGTTTTTTTTCTCCTTGCAGATTTTTTGGGTCGGACAGAGATCCGTGTGGCCGACATCAAGAAGGACCAGGGTTCCAAGGGTCCAGTTACAAAGTGTCTCCTGCTACACGAAGTTCCCACAGGAGAGATTGTGGTCCGCTTGGACCTGCAGTTGTTTGATGAGCCATAGGGAGTTGGGTGTGTTTGGCCGAGTTCCAGGCCGCGGCGGCAGGTGCAATCTGGAAATGGTGTGGCTTACCTAAGACCACTGTTTGACGTTCAGCCACAGGGCAATGGGACAGTGAAGACAGGCCCCTCAAAACTTCTAGGAATAATTCTCGACAATCCTTCCCCCACCCCCAATCAACTTCCCATTTTATGAAACAAAACTGTGTCTTCCTTTGTCCTCACTGCTGGTCTCATCATGGCTTCTAGGGGCTTTGAAATCCCAGAGCCCCCAGCTAGATTCAGTTGGGAGTCTGGTCCGTCCCTGGGCCTGAGGCGTGGGTCTGGTTACTGTAAACTAGATTTATAAATGCAATGTCTGTATTTTTGGAGAACTCATGTAACACTCCTATTTCTTATCTCCACCAGTCCCCGAATAGGCCCCTTGATCTATAATGCCGAGTCCTTCGTCTATTTAGAAATAATTATGAAGGCCCTGCCGCTACTCCAGAATCTCATTCCCCCACTGGGACCTTGTTTGAAATGCTGCCCTGGATATGATCACTCGGGGAGATGGATGGTCTCCTGATCAGCCAGTGCGCTAGCTCTTTGAAGAGCTGGTCTATGGAGGATTCTAGCAGGTACATTGTTAGAGCCATTCCAGTCCCCTCCAGGTCTTTTATTGATAGAAGCCAGTGAAAACTATCACTAGCTACTATCAGGTGATTCAGTTTTGATTTCCAGCATGCTTGGAAGATGGCTAAGGAAGCTTGTTATCTACAAAGTTAGATTCTGCTGGATTAGATCATCAAGGTCAACTGAAAGGCTACTTTACAATGTCACTGGGTCCTGGTTGCCAGCCCAGTTGGAAAATTCTCTTTGGCTTGGAGGTCCTATGATGTTTCCTAACAGGAGTAATTGCTGGTGACCAGCTCTGAGCCTATTTTCGCTTGAATGTGCCGGATCCTGAATGTCATGGGAAATTCCAGCAGCTGTCTTTGCTATGTTCCCAAGAAAGACATCCCCAAGACGTGAAAAAGAAAAGTGACAGTCTGGAAGTGGGGTGGAAAGAGGTGAAGGAACTCCATTATGTGGTGGGGAAAAGGCTCTAGGAGCATCCAAGCCTCACAAATCAGGGGAGGAAGACCTAAGACTCTCTCCCATCCTCTTCCACACACAACCAACCCCTCAGTAATGGAAATACATGTGCTTGTTGCCAGAGTCCGGAGTGTATGACCATGTGCCAAGCTGTTTGGTTTGAGTTCTTTGATTTTTTTCCCCCCCTTCAACACCAGAAGATAGGCTGGTTAACTAGAAAATAACTTGATTTCCTAATGAAAAGTGTGGGTCATATGTTGTTCGCATGTGAATGTCCTCCTAATCCCAATTTGTTGTGGTCATGAAACGTTCTTTGCATGTTCTCTTGGTACTGGAGTCTAGCTTTCCTGTGTTAGACGGTGTTCTCTTTGATTGTAGGTCCTTAGAATTTAACTAGGGTTGTAGAAGTGCTTTATAAAGGGGACCATCAACATAGTGGCCGAGTCTCCACTTTGCTGGGAACCGAATGCATAGTGTCATAATTTCCCATAGGAGCCCTGTCATATTTCAAGCAATTTTTAAAAGTGTGTGTGTTAGAAAGGGCAACAAAGTTTACATTTCATACTTTTAAGAAACACTTTATTATTTATTTATTGAAGATAGCGGTAGAATTTTGTATCAAGAACAGCAGACAAGTATTTTTTAAAACAAACAGATACACCCTTTAGTTAGAAACTTTCAACTGAACACTGTTACAGACCCAGTTTAACTTCAGGCATGCGTTTGTTTACCACTCCCCAGAAGAAAATATGGTTAGAATACTTTAAGTTTATATTTTCTGACGTTGTTAAGAAACTGTGTGAAATTAAATCTATAAATAGACATACAACTCACGCTTTCCTCTTTCTATAACCAATCCAGTTTGTTCAGTGTATTTATGAAAGACATGTTCTATGGTAGAGACAAAATGTATGTGATGGGTAAATGGGGTAGTATTGGATCACCATTCCAATCCCTTTCCTTCTGGGAGGGAGACCTTTTCTTCATTGGCGCTCTTCGTGTGTCGTGCTGGTCATCACTATTTACGCAGGTAGGATGTGATGTGAACAGTGACAAGCATCTTGTAACCCTTTCAGGTCTGCGAGGTCACCCACTCCCAGTGTCCTATGATCAGAATTCATGTAGCATGAGAAAGCAGTGTGTGTCTTTTTCCCAAGTGACTATTGAGCATCCCTGAGATGTTCCTCCACGGTAGTAGTTCTGGCTTGGTGTCTTGTCCTCACTGGTGTAATCTGGACTGCGACCAAGCCTACATATGGATGAGTTAATCCGGCCCTCGGATCCAGCTGTGACTCAGGAGTCATGTTGGGGGGATAGAGATATGTAGCCAAGCACCTGGGATCTCTTTGACCTCTATTCTTCCACTTCTGCACTTTTGGCTGCCTGGTCTACCTTTCAAAGAGATGAAATGTCTCTTTCCAGTAAGCGATCTGTTTCCCAGCTCTGTGCTTCTAAATGCAGGGTGTCTGTAGGCCACAGTATCCTGGCATCCTGATCCCAGCCCTCCAGATGCCCCTGCAAGCTTCCTTCTCTGAGCCGCACTGACCTCCAGCCCAGCAAGGGGCTTTTCTGCTCACAGGCTGTGTGCTGAGCTCAGGAGCCCTCGGACTGGGGCCTTTTGTAGCCTAGCTCTCCTGAAGGGACAGACCACATCCAGTCCCTCCGGGGCAGGGTGTCTCTGGCTGATACTGTGTCGCCTGGCAGACAGGCAGGCAACAGCATCTCCTGGAACCAGGTCTGCTGTAACCAGGAGAGCCTGGAGGGTGTTGTGCATTCAGACCCCAGGCTCACCTGACTCTGGAAGGGGGACTCTTCTAGGCGAGGGTCACCAGGGATGCCTGAGAAACTGGGGCCAGGGGATGAGGTGCTGGAGCTGCCGGAGAAGGGTGATTGCAGGTCTGCCGTCCAAGGCCAGGCAGGTGGGCTGTCTCTCCGGGAGCTGGCTGGTGCAATCATAAGCCACTGACCATACAGAGTGGGAGTGTTCTAGAATCCAGTGGGGTTAGAGAACAAGGGAAGAATGGATGAGGTGCTTCTGGTTTTATTAGAAAGGTTGGAGATTTGGGAGTATATTTTAGAGCTTGCCACTACTTTGTAGAAGGAGAAAAAGCCTTCTCTATCTCTACTCCAAATAGCTTTTTTGAATTCATAAGAAGAAAATTTGTTTTTGCGTGTAACAACTTGAAGAATTTCCCCTGGAAACAGCTAGTAGGTTTTTTAAATTTTATTTCCCGTGCTTTCTTTCCTTTTATTTTGTTTTGACTGTCTTCTCTTTTCGAGGTTGGAGATGAACCTTCCTGCAGACAGGAGCACTTGGAAATGGACACCGGCATACTTTAGAGGTAGCGGGGTCATTTCCGACTTGAGGTGAATGTGAGGTTGGCAGAGGGTCTGCTTACTCCAGGTGGACCTGCTCTCTAATTTAGAGCCTCCTGTGCTGGAAGGTGAGGTGAGGAAAACAAAGGATCCTGGATGTTCCTTCTTTGCTTTCCGGTATAGGAACCTGAGCTCCTACCAGGGAAAAGCATAGTTGGCAGCACCAGAAACCAGTGACGTGGTGAAACCCTCAGATGCTGTGTCGGAGCTGCCCTGTGAGGTATTTGGTCAAAGTCACACCTCCTTCTGCTGACATACCCCTTCCTGCCGGGACTCTCCTGGCAGTGCCCTGAGCATGTTTGGTGGGGGCCGCTTCATATCCTGTAAATCAAGTTGGCGTGTTGATCGTACTTGGAAAACAGCTGTTCATTTGAGCAAGAGGAAAGGAAAGTTCTAGAACTCCCCTTTCCTCACCTTGCCTGGCATCAGATCCAGGATGTGTTTGTAGGTCATCCAGCTCGATTAAGGTACATCACCTGATATCTGTAGTAGCCAGAATCTATTCCTGATAAGCATGGAAATCTTACTCCACCCCAAGGCTAGAAACGTCTATCAGCTCTTTCTCTCGAGAGCATTGAAACCCAGATGCCACCACATTGGGAAGTCTTATTTCTGGGTTGTGATCTCTTAGTATCAGAGTCAGTAATGCTAATAGTATACTGTTCTGATTCAGGGAGTCCCCATCCTGCTCCAGGCCATTGTCTTAGGACTGGGAGGTGGCCTGCCTCTGTGGTTTTCGTGGCCTAGTTGTGGATCTGATTTTACGTTATTTAAATAACACCCAATGCTTGGTAAAAATTCATCTCCACCTCTAAATAATTGTATCAGTGACAGGCAGATCAGTTCCTCCGTGAAGAGGAACCCTCATTACTCTGGCCTTGGGGAACCAGATAACACACACATAATAGAGTGATTTTTTTTTTGGACACTATATGTAATTGTTGTTTTTCAGGGTAAATTTGCCCCTACTGTATGTCAGGGATTTTGTGAGTTGTTTTTAATAGGATTCTTTTTTTTTTTTTTTAAAGATTTTATTTATTTATTTGAGACAGAGAGAATGAGAGAGACAGAGAGCACATGAGAGGGGGGAGGGTCAGAGGGAGAAGCAGGCTCCCTGCCAAGCAGGGAGCCTGATGCGGGACTTGATCCCGGGACTCCAGGGATCTTAACCAACTGAGCCACCCAGGCGCCCCAGTAGGATTCTGTTCTACTTTCTATACCAGCTTCTATTGTTACTATCATCTGAATTGTGTGACTATTTTAGTATTGAAAGCCCACCAAGTAAAACTGTGCTCAGAAGTGGGCTCATTTGGTCAACCTTGAAAAAAAAAAATGGAGCGTTTCTCTGATATTTCCTGAGAACTAACCAGTAACCAGGGTTTCTTTTTATGCAGTGGGAGGAATAGAGATTTTTTTCTTCTGGGAACACTGGTTTTGTACTTTTATCATTTAAAAAAAAAAAATTCCCGTGTGGCTGTGTTTCTAAAACCCCGTTCCTCTGCATTTCCCCTCTTATGCTCAAATAGCTTACTTCCTCCTGTTTTTCTGTCTAAAAAGATGAGGGGCCCTCGGGCAGAGGGTGATCGGGGACCCAGAGAAAGGGGGGCTGTGGCTTGGCAGCGTCCGGTGGAGGAGCCCGCGGCTGCCCTTCTACCCACTGTCGCCGCCAGGGGGCAATCTCCCTGCTGGACACCTGCGGGTCCCCCGGGGCGGATCCCGGGGTGCTGGCTCCCCCTACTGCGGCTCTCGAGTAAATCCCGGGGCCAGCCCGAGGGCGGTGAGGCTGGAGGCGGGAGAGGGCAGGACGTGGGCGGCAGGCGTGGGCCGGGAACTCAGCGCTCCCGGGGTACCTAGTGACCCTTTGCCGCTCTCTGCTGCTGGGGCTGGGGCTGGTCCGGGGGGCGGGGGAGGGGGTCTTCGGCCTTCCCACCGTTCCAGCATCTGCCTTGTGAAAGCCCCTCCCTGAGATTCAGCCCCCTGGGGGTCTCGGGTGTAGGTTGGAGGTGTCCCCCACTGGGAGGCGCCCTCTCCCACTAGGGTTCTAGAAGTCAGGTCTTCTCTACTGGGACTTGCCAAATTTCAGATGCGGAGAACTGGTGGGGGACACAGAAGCTCATTGTGTGGGGGGCGTGGGGGGTGTGTGTGAGCGGATGAGTGTGTGTTCACGTGATATGTGTGTGTTTGTGTGTCACCAGGAGAAATGAAGATACGTGGATCGCACAAGGAGACAGATGGGTCTGACACTCCCATTGTTGCTCTCAGGCCCCACTACGGAATGAAAATTCGAGGCCCCTTGTTGAAAATTATTAAGAATTGGGAGGCGGTGACAGTGGAGAATTAAGCTCAGCGTGGGCCTTTCTAAGGCCACGGCCCCGTGTGACCGCACGGCTCCTATGCCCAGGAGGCTGGCCCTGGGCCCGCCGGGGTTTCCGGGGGTCCTTGCAGCAGGTGGGGCTTCGTCGTCTGTCTTTGGTAAGCCCCCTGGCAGGCTGTGGGGAGCTGGGCTGAGGTACTTTGTAAAATGTCTGCTTTTATTTCACAGAAGCTCAAATGGTCTAGACTAATCAGAGGGTACAAGCCCCGAGCCCCTAGGCACAAGCCCCTGTGCCCCAGGGCCAGAGAGGGACTCACCTGCCCATCTCTTGGCCCCGCCGCGAGGGCGGGCCGCAAGGTGTCCGGAGGCCTTTGAGCCTTTAACCCATTAATTCGAAATAAAACCCTTCCTTTTGATCATCAGTTGGCCCCTGAGGACTTTTCTCCCCTTTCTTGGTAGGACAGAGAGGCTTTTTGAGCCTCTGCCTTCAAGGGACCATCCAGGTGACAGGGAGGCTGGGGGACATGCTCATGTCCCTTCCCCGGGGTCTGGACGCTGCTTGGTCCAAGGCCACTCGCTGGAGAGAGAGCTGCGGGGTCCGCAGGCGGCTGTGAGGCAGGGCTTCCCAGCTGGGCTCTCCCTGCAGGGTGGCATGGACGGCCTTGGAGCCGAGCAAGGTCAGGAAAGAGGAAGAAACCCACGGTGGGAGTAGCCTCCCGTTGTAGAACCTCCTGGAGGCAGATGATCTTGGAATTGATCCTCCTTCCGTGCGCTGGCTGTCGCTTTCTTTCACAAAGCAGCTTCTTGTTTCCTTTTCTCGCGCTGGGCCGGGCTCCAAAACCTTTGCAGTTCTGCTGCCTCTTGGCAAATCAGTCTCATGTCTACACACACAGAGCAATAATCCTCTCTGTTCCCCAGTTCCGTCTGGGATTATAAAGCTTGCTAAGTAAAAATGTTGACAGAAAGTTGCACAGACATTGCAAATTCATCTTTGTGGACGTGACTGCCTCACTTTGAATGAAATGGCAAATTAGAGCTTTGTGTCTCCGTGTAATGCAATCTTCCACACTACTGAAAGCTCAGAAAATATTTTCTGCAGGCATTTAATTAACATCGTGCTGGCATTATTTTTCACGAACGAATATTTTGATAGGCATTTTATAAATCAGCATCCTTCAAACATCATCTGCTAAATAGTCACTGTGTCGGAAAGCAGATATTCTGGCAAGATCTTTGGTAATGATATTTACTTTTACACATGCGTTTCAAACACACATTGCCAATAGCCCAAGTGTCTTTGAACTGTGAAGCCAACTTCAGATGATGTCACCTGAAACCCAGCTAGCTGAAGTCTATACCCTCCCAGCCCCCTTCTGCCTAACTTTGTAACCCTGTGTAGATAGGGAAGTTGGCAATCCTGTAATTCATGTTGTATTGCCTTAGCTACATTAGCTTTGTACCCTCACATCTGTAGGTGGTCAACATATGTGTAAATACATGTATATAGATGAGAAATCTACAACAACAACAAAAAATGTCCTGTGTATGATAATCAGCTCTTGGCATCTGGTTTTCTGCATTTGATCATAGTTTCCAGCTAAGAAAAATACAGAATTCCACTACATAACCTGAAAAAGCTATGCTCTTCAAAAGGTTTGTCTTGAAATCTCTGCTGTGTGTTCATGGGAATGTCCCTGACTAAATGTATATATGGTATGCAAGAGGCTATGCTGGTCAATGTTGCATAAACTAACACAGATTCTGTAGGCGAAATATTTAACTTGTTATTGTAAAATGTGATTTGTCATTGAGAGATTATTTTTCTGTATGTACATGAGAGTATTTTAGGAATCTAATTTAAGTGCATAGAACTATAGAAAAAAAAATTTTAAAACCAGGAGTAGAAAATGCTTAATCAGATTACTTGGGCTCAGCCCAACTAAATTTCTTATATTCAAAAGAAAATCCGAGTTGCATATGTTAGAAATTCAAAGAAGTAATTTTTGGGGGGCAGAGAATACGATTAACGGAAGTGAAATGGGTGGTGTGAAAAAATGACAAGCATCCTGTAGCTATGACCTCAGATGGGACCTTGGTTTGAATAGGTCACATTCTGGAGGGTGGTTGTGTCGGGAAGGACAAGAGGATTGAGAGCCTGTTTCCCATCAGATCCATGAGCCACAGAAGCTTCCAGAAGTTCTGGCAGATTGGTCAGGAATTCAAGACTGAACCAAACACCCTTCTAGAGATTTCAGAACATAAAGGGAGGTGCCCCGCCCCTGACTTCCAGATCACCCTTTACATACAGCTCTCTTCCTGGATAGATTCGGCATATCCCTTTGGTGTTCGTGTTTTTAATGAAATTTCCTGGAGCATCTTCACCATCCCCACCTGTCGCATAGCTGGGGTGGGGGGCTGGGTTTTGAAGAACGAAGTGTGGAGTGTCTGGGTTAAGCTGTTTCTGGGCACACAACACAGACAGTGCCAAGCAGCCTCCTCAGATGCCCTCATGGAGATCCCAGGGGTAAGAGGCCGTCCTCCTCTTCTCCTTCCCAGGAAAGGGTGAGAAGTCCAGGCTGCTTCTAGGGGACAGACTGGCCACCAGGAATGTCCCTGCAGGCTCCCTGTGGAGAGATGGAATGCACAGTCCCGTGAAACTCAACATCTAAGCCCTCAGCTGAGAGATGCATTCGGGAGTCATTTCAGGAGGTGGCAAGTTGGGGGTCCAGCCTCCCCTGACAGACCAGAAGTGACGCAGTGGAGAAAATAGCCAGTTTCTGGGAAGACGGGGGCCCTGCGTCTGGGTCCCTGCCGGGGAGAGCGTAGGGCCAATGGCTTGCGGGGATTTGCGGGCAGTGTGAGCCTTGGGTTTTCAGCATGTCTTTTGACAGTTAGCTGTGTGCTTCTTGATGCTGCTTACCAAGAGTTGGAGTCCCTTTTTGATAAGCCTGAGATTGGGGAACACTGGAGTCCACGTGATTTCCTGGACTTCAGGGGGCAGGAAGCTGTGATTTCTGGAAGCTTCCTGGAATCTGTTGAGTCATACAAGGAACCTGCAAATCACCTTGAGGAACTATGTGGATGTAACTGACTCTGTTCCCACAGATGGAGCCGTTCAGAGATCTCCTTGTTCAAGCTCGGCCTGGGGAGACCATCCCAGGCCAGCCAGCAGAACCAGACGAGCTCTAGGCCATCCGTCCCGCACAGGTGCTGACCTTTCTCAGCACCATCCCCTCTTGGCTGGGGCAGCAATAGGGCTGTGCGTGGGAACGAGTCATCCAGTCAGCTGCTTCTTGGGCCCTAGTTGTCTTGAAAATTTGGGGGACAGGAAAAGCCAGAGTGTGAGGGTCCTGCCCAGCAGTGCTTACAAGGCACTCCGGTTTGCCTTTACCTGTTTGGAAAAGAATGTATCAGTCAGACACGAGTCCCTTGTGTTCCTAGTAACAAGTGGGCCACAGTTCTGGTGGCATATTGCTGTCCTCACAACCCTTCCCCGGTGGGGGGTGGGGGTGGGGCTGAGACCAGGCCACCCCCACCCCCCACCCAGCCATGGATGTCCTGTTGACTGTAATATACTTCTGTTGCCAAATAATGGTACTGCTTAATTTTCCACGGAAGGGAGACTCTATTGTCTGATGTGTAATGTCCATGGAGTTCTAAACATTATTAGACTCTATTATAAACTGTAGAATTATGTATCTGTCTAAGGTTTGATGAAGCAGGGCCAAAACATGAGGTTGCTTTTTTTTGTTTGTTAAAAGGAAGAAGAGGTTAGTTCTGCTGTTTGAGTGTTCCTTTGGCACCTTATTATGTATGAAATGTTTTAAATTTTACTGATTCAGACTATGGTAACTGATTTTTTCTTTTTTCTTAAACCAGTAGCGACATCAATACAGATTGCTATTCCTGTGTATCTTGAACCTAAAAAAGAACAATCTCTTCAAAACAGCTCTGTGTTCATTTTGACCTGGATGGTTTAAATTCACATGGTTCATGAATAAAATGAGAAAGCCAACCCTGTTACGGTGGATTATTTTGGGTTCTTTCTGCCCCACCTCCCTTCTGAGCAGACAGGAAGCAGATAGCTCTGTAAATGGCTTCTCTTCCTGCACTTCCTTCTCCCACGGGTAAGGTTGTAGTCGTGGAAGGAAAACTATGCAAAACCAAACCAAACCAACAACCCTTCCCACGTTTTCTTCAGACAGATGTTAGTACCAGGTAGAACTCGATTTCCCAGTACTGACTACTTCTGAGAATTTGAGAAGTCTGTGAGGTGTAGGGGAAGAAACACAAGGGGTGCTGACAGGGGAACATAAAGCTAAGATTGTCTTACAAAGACATTCAGAGGATTACTTTGGCTTTCTGAGAAGTTTCCTACACAAACAACTCTGTGTTCAGAACCTTGAGTTTTAACTCTGGGCGCCATTAGCAAACCCAACACTGAATTTTGTTGTTATCTGAATTTTAGGGGACGATTTATAGCATTTTCTTGTAATCTGGTTTTAAGGTAATTCTTCCCTATTTCATCACTGATTTCTCTGAATATGAACCAGTCCTGTAAGCTCTCTGGTTGGCTTGAACACCAGTTGAATTGTTACAGCACGTTAAAAAAAATTTGCACACTAAAATAGCCTGTCTTCACCCTTTTTAAACCAGGAGGCCCCGTTTTTGATAAACATAAAAATCCTATGCCCTTCCCTTGGTTTCTTGAGGTTTAAAAAATAAATTAAATCTCATCATAAACAGAGAAAATAATGCATTTCTTTTCCAAACTACACCTACTTCTCTCTGAGATTGACAAGGTCCCCCTTGCACAGCTCAGAAGGTGGAAGGAATCGCTGGTGTAAAACATGTTGAATAGATACCTATTTAACCCAATTTAGGAGCCAGCATAATCAAGGAAATATTTTATTCTAGAATATTTATTGTTTTTTCCTAATTATAGAAATATTCGTTAATGCTTAAAATTCAGCAAACACATAAAAGTACAAAGGAAATAAAATCATTTAATGGAGATATTCTTCCACACAAAAATAAATGTTAACATTTGGATGCTCATCATTCCTGTATTTTCTTGCTCTGTGTGTGTGTGTGTGTGTGTGCTAGATGCTCTTTTTTTTTAATTATTTTTATTTTTATTTATTTATTTGAGACAGAGAGAATGAGATACAGAGAGCATGAGAGGGAGGAGGGTCAGAGGGAGAAGCAGACTCCCCACCGAGCAGGGAGCCCGATGCGGGACTCGATCCCGGGACTCCAGGACCATGACCTGAGCCGAAGGCAGTCGCTTAACCAACTGAGCCACCCAGGCGCCCTTGTTTTTGTTTTTAAAGTAGACTCCATGCCCAGTGTTGAGCCCAACATAGGGCTCAAACTCACAACCCTGAGATCAAGACCTGGGCTGAGATCAAGGGTTGGATGCTTAACCAACTGAGACACCCAGGTGCCCCAAGATGCTCTTATACTACTTAATAGCTAATATTCATTGAGCACTTCCCTTATGCAAGGCAATGTCCAATTACATAATTTATATAAATCTTTTCACTATTTTATCGATTGCTTTCAAGTCATATATATACATATATATATATATTCTTCCACAACTTGATTTTTAAGGCCTGCATAGTATCTCATTGTCTGAATGTATCCTAATTTATTTAAACAATCCCGAATAGTTGGACATCTTTAGGTTGCTTTACAATTTTCCCCTTGCACGAATACCGTTGTACACAGATCTGTGGGTCGAGTAACCCGCCGATGATCTGATGATCACATACGGCAGCATTTGAAGCATTTCATCATTTCCCCTGTTGCTATGTGCTTAACCAACAGGAAGGTCGTTGGGTGTGACCTGAAGGATTTGGGCAGTGTTACAGCGAAAGGTTCTCCCAAAGATATTTTGTCCATCAGCCGCCACGTGGCTTTACAGCGACTTACGTGTGTCACGCTCTGTCTAGAGCCACGTGGGGCTGGCTGCAGTCAGGAGGCAAGCTAGGACGAAGGCAGACAGGGCTTGGGAACTTGGGATACCGGTCAGGTTACAGACTCAGCTGCTGGCACTTAGACCCAACATCCCATGGCTTCAACAAGGGACGTTTGTTTTTCTCCTTCTCGTTACCGGCCCAGAGGTCCAAGGTCTGCCTGGGCAGGGTGGCCCCGCCCCTGAAATCACTAGGCTCTATCTTGGGGTGTGGTTGCTCCCCCTCTCACCTTGTCGTCTGCATGTAGCCAGAGGGAAAGGGGATCTCCTGAGAGGATTGCAAGCTGGTTCCTCTTGAGGTCGATCCAGGAAGACCCACACATCATTTCCTCCCCTTGCTTATCTGCTGGAACATCATTCCCTGGTCGGGTACTGCAAGGGACACTAGTAAATGCAGTCCCTAGCTGGGTGGCCCTATGCCCAGCTAAAAGTTTGGTGACTGGATGTGGGGGCCAACCGGCAGTCTGGGCACTCCTGGCTTCTGGGAAAGTACCAACAGGCCCCAACGAGGTGTCTGTCAGTTGTCAGGTGATTATGTAGCTGGTTGGCCGGGAGGAAGCCAGAGTTTCAGACGAGCATGATCGGCAGGAGGGCAGTGTCATGCCAGCTGGAGGGCACGTTGGTCCCAGCACGAGGGTGCAGGATGGCCCCAGGCCACGTCATGCCCTGCAGGAGTTCCGAGCTGCAGTTGACCTGCCTCTGCCCATCCGGGGGTAGCTCTAGGAAGGGAATCAGTTTGCTGTCCAAACTCTCTTGGAGGCTGACCTTGGAACCAGCACCTGAGACAACTGGTGTCTGGAGCACTTTTCTCTGGAAGGCCAGGAGGGAAAATGTAGGGAAGATCTGACCTGGATGAAGGGGTGAATCAAGAGCATCTGAGGTACAGAGAGGGAAGGGACATAGGGACTCAACTAAGATTTGCTTTGCCTGTTGGCTCCAGCGACGGAAGGCCACGTGCCAGGGTTATGGTCAGAGACGTGGTGGACCAGCATGAAATGGGGCGCGAAAGACTGGGGCTCGGGGACTTGATCCACCAGCCGGTCAAGCACAGGACACTGGGCACACCCCAGGGCCCCTCAACCTCTTTCCTCATTTGAACGTAGGGTGAGGTCTATCCCACCTGTATCACAAGGTTGTGATAAACTGTAAGATGTGGTCTCCAAAGCTGCATCTTCTATTGGGGCGGGGGGTTCTGCCAGGATCAAGGGTATTTTACTAGGGAGAGGTCTCCCTAGAGGACCGATGGAGCTCTATTAGGAACCAGGAGCGCTGGACAAGCCCTTGAGGCCCTGAGACGTTGACAGGCAGTACCAGACGGGCTTTGTCATGTGACCACGAGTCAGGTGAGTGCTGTGTTTCATCAATCGATCCTTGGGGTCAGATGACCCAGGGAAGTTGGAGGTGATGGAGCCAGTAATTAATGTCTACTGACATCTTTACATCTCTGAGGCCCTCTACTAAGTTCGTCGTCACCTTGCTTCCCTCTTGCAGCTACTCTGGAAGTGGGCGTTGTCGCTCCCATCTACAGGGGAGACCGAGGCTTGGAGAAGCTGGGGTGCCCCCCAGGTTGGGAGCAGCAGCGCAGGCTTGCTTGCACACCCCCTCGGTGGCCCCGGGACACGTTCCTAGCCACCCGGTGCCTCTCCCAGGGTGCAGAGCCGCAAAGCCTACATCGTGAGCTTTACTGCAGATGGTGTCCTATCCCCTTATGGAACTTTCTGGTGGTGTGGGCAGTGAAAATTGCTGTGCCTGGCCCGTACCAGGTACTCTAAAGGTTCTCGTCCGTCAGGACGTACTTCACACCCCGAAGTGCGAGGGCTGCCTGGGGCACAGGTAAGTCTCGGAGGAATCCAATCACAGGTTAACTGGCATCAGAGAAGGACAAGTGTTACTGCCTGTGTGCCGGGTCCCAGCTGGTGGAAACAGGACTCTTAACACTGGTCGCGCCGGCCTGCTGGTTGGCTGGAAGGGCCTCTGCGAATCGGCAGGACCGACGGGCAGAAGTGACCTCAGTGACCAGTGTCGCGGTCACTGAACAGCCGCTTCCAGTGGGAGAGGACATCCCGATTCCCTACTCCGGGCCGAGCCTCCTGGCCATTCCTTGGTCGAGGACATTCACGGGGGTTGGGATTGCTGTTCTGTGGGCTTCTTTTGCGGAGTGCCCAGCTCTCTCATCTGGCCCTCTCCCCCCAGTGCGATTGAGGGAAGGAATGCCTGTTAGCAGATTAACAGCATACTTCTAGTAGATTCTAGAATGAAGACATCTTTTTGGCCAGAATCTGAAAGCCTTTACAGAAAGCATTAATGCCTTACATTTAGTAGACTAATGTCTTACAGATAAATCACTTTGGGGTCCAAACAAGATACATAGGACTTAAGTACTTGTTAGAATCATCAGATGAGTACAAGCTGGCCCTGTCTCAAGTACCTAACACAGACCCAATCCACTGGACAGATGCAGGACCTGAGGACACAGCAACAGGTGTTGGTCCATGCTTGGCAGAAGCCAGTAAGAAGCATGAAGGAGAGCATGGTGCCCATGTCCTGACCCACACAGAATCTGGGGGCTCAGAGGACCACTTCCGGTATCTTTGACTGGACATGGGCACGGACAGCGGAAACTCCAGGACAGTAACTGGCCTGGTTTGCTGGTGTCTTAACTCCACCTGCAGGGTCAGCCCCTCCCCAGGCTCTGGGCTCAGAGGCCAAGGACATGAGGTAAGATACCTTAAGAACCTAACAGTGCCTGGCATAAAAGGCCTCAAAAAATGTTAACCGTTTTTTTTGTTGTTGTTGTTAAGATTTTATTTATTCATTTGACAGAGACAGAGCACAAGCAGGGGTGAGAGGCAGAAGAAGAGGGAGAAACAGACTCCCCACCGAGCCAGGAGCCCAATGAGGGGCTTGATCCCAGGACCCTGAGATCACAGCCTGAGCCGAAGGCAGACACTTAACTAACGGAGCCACCCAGGCGCCCCTTAACTGTTTTTCCTAATGACACAAGATTTCATAAATTCCTAAGAATAATCTACACAAACTAAAATCTCCAAACAATGGGCCTTTTAACCTTTCAACTAGGGGGATTCTGAAAAAAAGATATAAAAATAAGGCTCCCTGTATTTCCACTTCAAAAAAGACAGTAAACAGTATGTTCTGTTCAGGAAGCATTTTATTGTTGCTCCAAGTTTAGGAATTTTCACTGACAAAAATCAACACTTTCAGAAAACTTCCCGCATGGCCCTGCTGAGCTTCTGAATCTTGGTTTTTGCAGACATATCGGCGTATCTCTCTCCAATACGGACAATCATTCCACCCATGATTGACGGGTCAGTCTAGAAAAGAAAACAGGCTGGAAATGTGAAAAAGCACTGACATTTCTTGATCAAACGGAAAGATGAAAAGTGCTCTGAAAAGTCTACATGCTGCACAAATTAAGGTGTTACAATTACGTCTAGAGAAAAGCAGAAGTCAAATTGTGAATGGAATCTGTAATCATTTAAGTCAAAAATGTAAAATTCCTACTATAAGCAATCAGGTATATCATCAGATTTAATTTTTCACTTCCTATAGCCATTCGAGAGTGTCAGACAAGCTGAGGAGACATACGAGACATAATTAAAAACCTACCTTAACTTCCAATTTCAAGACTTGGCCTTTACTTAGGAAGCTCTTCAGGACTGTTTTTAATTCAGTAAGAGTGGCTTCATCTAAAGGCTAAAAGGGGACAAAACCATCCTTTAAATTTAGACAAAGCACAACAGAAATTTTCCACAGTAAAAGAAAAAGAAGAGAATCTCCCTGGCACACACCGGCAAGACCGGCCGGTGAAGCCCGCGTGGAGCCACTGGGGGGCCCTTGGGAGGTGGCCAGGGCCCCAGCCCACGCCAACCCGGCCGACGCCCGGCAGCACCACCCCCTCCCCGTCCCTGCTGCCCAGTGCCAGCAGTGCAGCTAGATGCAGGGAAGGGGGAAGACCCTGAAGCGAACGACGCCCGCGGACACAGGCCTCTTCTCTGCGCAGCCCTGAGGGCCTGGCACGAGGTATGGGTTCCCCGGATGGAAAGCTGCAGCTGAGCCTGGTCCTAGAACCTTTAAGACCCCCAGTTAGCAGAACTCTGGAGGCACGCCCTGCCTCTCGGAGTGCCCGGGGGGGCCAGCTTGGGACTCTACTCTGACAGAGCGAGCGTCCGGCTTGCGTTCGCTCCTCCTGCCCCCCCGCTCTTACTCCTGGTGAGGTGAGGATGAGTCTGGCTGAAGGAGAGGCCTCTCACCTGTCACAAATCCGAGGCAGCCCCCATCCAGGAGTCCAAAAGCTAGCAGAAAAGTGTTGTCTTTGCAAAGATCTAACAATGTCTCTTGTGGGGGGGGGGGTGCTGTAAAAATCTATCAGTGTTTTGTTTTTTAAGATTTTATTTATTTACGTGAGCGAGTGCATGTGCGGGGGGGGAGGAGCAGAGGAAGAGGGACAGGCAGCCTCCCCACTGAGCGTGGAGCCCGAAGCAGGGGCTTGTACAAGCCTGAGACCATGACCTGAGCCGAAATCAAGAGTCGGATGCTTAACTGAGCCACCCAGGAGTCCCAAGTCTATCAGTGTTTAATCAAAACATTATTTGCCAAGCCTCCAAGGTTAGAGAAATTGGAAGTATGTGCACACCTTCCATTGAGATGCATACTAGGTCCCGGGCATTTTACACCCACCATCTCCTGGAATCTAGATGACTCTGGGCAGCTAGCAGTTCTTACTCTCATTTTCCGTATGAGAGAAAGGATGCTCGGAGTGGTTAAGAAACTCACCGAAGGTCCCACTTGCTCCAATATTCGCTATCAGTCTATTTCCATAGTCTATGCCCTAAGTCATTAATCAAGGAATGATTTTGTTTTGTTTTGTTTTTAAACAGTGGAAACTTATTTACCCAAGGAGTTTCAACATCAAAAGCATTAGCAACAGCTGGTTCTAAAAAACTTTTACAAAAATATGCACCCTTTTTTTTTGAACTTTTTTTTTAAAAATTTTATTTATTTATTTGACAGAGAAAGAGACAGCGAGAGAGGGAACACAAACAGGGGGAGTGGCAGAGGGAGAAGCAGGCTTCCCGCTGAGCAGGGAGCCCGATGTGGGGCTCGATCCCAGGACTCTGGGATCATGACCTGAGCTGAAGACAGACGCTTAACGACTGAGCCACCCAGGCACCCCAAATATGCACCCTTAAAAAAAAATCATGTCCTTGTAATCTGAGTGACCTGTACCAGGGCTTAGCCACAGGGACGGTGTGACCATGTGCCGGGTGAAGCCTCGTCTGGGCTCCCCTGTCAGGGGGAGCTGCTGCGGTCCCAGTGGGCTCGGACGAAGGCCTGAGCGGCAATGATTCTCGGCCAGTTACGTGCTTCGGTGGCACCAACTATTGAGCTACGAGTGTGCAAATGTTACTATGTGCTAAACTGTCTCTTTGAAACTGTGCTTTTTCGGAGAGTCAATATATCTATTAAACACCAGAAATATTAATCCAGACGAGGTCAGGTGCTGCGTATTTTCCAAGCCAACCTACCATCCTCTACTGATAATTAAGCCCCACAGGCTGTTTTCCTGCACCGATTCAACTGCAGTAGGAAGGAAACATGTATTTAAGACATCAACAAAATTAATTCTGGGGACATAAGTGTTGCTTAAGGAACATGCACTTCTGAAAGACAGGCCTATGTTCAAATCCTGATTCCATGTTTTGTCACCTTGGGCAAGCAACTTAATTTCCTTGGGTTTCCTCATCTATACAACAAAGATAATTCTACCTCACCTAGAACCCTGATATTAAAATAATAAGTTATAAAGTACCTAGCACACAGTAGGTTTCAAAAAATGGTGTCATTATAGCCCACTCCAGCAACGCCAACAAGATCAAAGGGCCTATGTGCCCTACCCTCCCATTCACCACCACAGAAGGTGAGACACTCTAGTTCCAGAAGCCTACTTACTAAGGTATTTACAAAATAACTGAAAGCTGTAAAAGGAAAATAACCACTACTTCCTAACATACTCTAACCTAGTATGGTCCTTCTGAGTAGTCACTGGTTAGGGAGGCACTAAGAAGATCCACACTGGCCCTTCCAGAGCGCAACTGTTTAAGACCTGAAGCGAACCTCCTAAGCAACAAGTCACCTTTACCAACTCCTGGATTTCAGCCTGTTTTTTTCTTTTCGTTATGCAAAATGTGATGCATGGCATGTCAAAGCAAATCTAGTGGCAACAGGGTGTCACTTACAGATGCAGTGGTCACTGTGCACGGTACTTCTCCACGGTGGACGCTCATCATGGTCGAAAAGGCAGAAATGACTCCAGGGGTATTGTCCAAGCGACCATTCTCAGCAAGCAAATCTGGGAAAGGTAAAGTGTCTTAGTAATATGAAACTCAAAACACGTTAATCATGAGGTATTACATTCACCTCAAAAGCAAACTTAGATTTGTGGCCTTAAAATGCCATATTCAACATCCTTCAAGAATGTGAATAAAGGCGATGCAACTTGTTATTTAAAAAGTATATTCAGCATTTGAAAGAACCAGCACTGATTCACATCTAAATTAGTAAGGTGGGTGTGGGGGGAGGTCTCACAGGTCTGCAGCTGCAATCTTCATCCAAGCCTGCAATCTGATTCTCCTATTTCTGGTTGGAATCTAACCTCAAATTAACATACATCTATATTCAAAGATGACGACATGAACACATTTTCTTTGGAGCTCGTATTCTGGTTGACCAAGAGACTTCAAAAGCAAGCCAAATGCACCAAAGAATGCAAATGTCTTCAAGGACCGAGGTACAACCACTGGCTACAAACCATTTTCTTGGTGTGAATCCCACTGGTCTTCTCCACAGACTGAAAGTACTGACTGCAATTGCTTTCTTACATCTTAACATCCTTCAGACAGTGCGCCTCAAACTTTAACACGCAAACAATTCACTTGGGGAGTTAGTTAAGATGCAGATTCTGATTTAGCAGGCTGGCTAAGTCCTGAGGTGCTTCACTGCCAAAAGGCAGGGGATGCTGATGCTCCTGGTCCATGGACCACATTTTCAGTCACAAGATTTTCAGGGACTTCAGTGGAAAAGATCTAATACTTACTGATCAGGTTGGATGTGATAGGAGAGAACCTCTCTTTTGTGCTCACGTCATTTAGGTTTTTCATTTTCACGGAACGCTTTATATAGGGATTCATAATGGAAGCAGCCATTTTGGGTTCCTTCAAGATTTGCTAAAAGTACCAAAAAATAATTTCTTAAATTCTTTAAAGCATAAATGATCCTAACTGCCACAACATACTTTATGAATCATGTACTCCATTAATTAAATCAGCACTCAAGCACACATGAAGAGAAATTTACAATCAAGTAATTTTCATTGCCTTTGAGAACACACCGTACCTTGATTTTACACAGGATATAATGGTATTTCTTGAAAGAATTTAAAAACACTTTATAAAGTTTCTTAAATTTATATTTGCTTTTTAAGAGAGATTAGAAAAAATTAAACAGCCAAAAGATTCAATGAACTGCATATGTTAATGCATTTAATACGGGTAATCCTCTAGATTTTCACATACTACGAGGAGGCCAGTGATGCCAACGCTCACGTGCAGACCTAAAAAGGTGCTCTGAGAGCAAAGGAGGCATCCCTGTCATGCCCCTTCCAGTGGCCTCTGTCTCAGACTGATCCTGACGCTGTCCTGCCTCTTACAGAGCCCCGAGAGACCCCTCTGGTGTTTCCAGAGCAGCCTCCGTCAGTCTGGGAGGGAGAGTGGACAAACAGTGTGAGTGCAGCTACCAGGAGCGACACCACGCGTCTCCATTTTATTAATTCATAAATGTCTGTTTTCAGTGACCCAGGGTAGCTTCCGGCACCTTGCTCCCCTTAGTATCAGGCCAGAGTTCAACGATCCAACGGCTGTTTCCATCTGGATACCTTTCAGTTAAACAGCTCCGGTAGCCCCTTGTCCCCGGCTCCTGGCCAGAATTCTGTCTCTAATCCAGGCTGCTTGTCAGGCTAACACTTCAATTTGAGTGACTCCATAGAAACAGTATTTCCCCCTAAAAACTGCGGACTTACACAAATGAAAAGCATTCGGGTGTTAGGGGAATGCGTTTTTCATGTTTCTCTTCTTTTCCTGCCGCAGCTCGTGGCATCTGTATAGCGTCACACGTTCCTCCCAGCACCAGAACACTGCTAACGCTTTATCGCGTTTTAAGGTAACTGCCTCCTTTCTATGTTCCGTGTCTTAACTGATTTCCAGGTTTTAGGCAAATCCCATTCTAATGCCCACAACCCAGGCCTCGCTCTCCACCGTGAACACCACTGTTCAGGTTTACAATGGGCATAAATGACAACTGGCGGGCAGTAATTATCACCTCCCAAATTCCCCGTGTGTGATCCTGCCTTCCCTTGCTACCCTTCTCCCAAGCGTCTCCAACAGTAAGGCCGTTGGCTCTGTGTGGGTCATAATCACACCAACTAAGACCGCAAGCATTATCTGTAGAGATAACTGGACAAAGAGAGGAATAGAGAGCCAACATTACTGCCTGCTAGGACAAAAGTCCGATAAAAAGCTTAAAATGAAAAATGAACAAAATACGTATTATCCTATGTGACTAGCCTGTGAGGGTTTTTTCTTCAATAAGATAAAAAAAAATCTTTAGAAATAAGTGGATTAAAAATACAAGAACATCTTAAAATATAAAACCAAAAAAAAGCAAAACTCTTTCTGGAGATATATACTAGCCTCTCCTTCTTTAATCCAGAACTTACTGTTGGAGGTGGCAACCACAAAGCAAAAAGAGAAGGGGAAGCAACAAAACGGAGTTAAAATTACAGCAGAGATTCTCCTCTTTAAGTTACACAGTAGGCTTCTGTTAATTCAATTAATTTTCTCTTTTTATGTTGAAAAATGTAAAAATAAACTTTCCCCTGTAAGCTTCATGATCTTTGTCAGTTCTCCAGTATCATTATGGAGCCCATACAGCTTTCCTAATTTTGCTGCTCACTGTGCTCTGCTTGGTCATTTTCCCCTCACATCTTGGGAATAAACTAAAAATTGAAACGGAGAAAAGGCTTCATAAATTCCTAGTAAAGCAAGTTATAATACATTCTAAAGACTATTTTGGCAATACCTGAAAACAAACACAGATTTTCAAAGGTGACTTCTATTTCTTCTCTTAGCCCCAAGTCTTGGTTCCTAATATTAATATCCTGATATGTATCCATCTGTACCTATTACACAATAGGTTCAGAATAATAATTCCCACTACTATCACTATCAACATGATTACAGAAAAACAGGTCTTTTTTTTTTTTTTTTCTTTCTCTCCTTTGTTTTTTGTAGTCCATTTTCTCTTAGGATATAATATACCTCATTAGGGATACATGGCCAAATAACTAAAGCAAAAACCATATGAAGGAAATTTAGTAAGAAATGAACAGAAAAGCTACTTACTGATACTCTCAACAATTCTTTCTCTACTTGTTCCAGTTTATTCTGTTTAGATGCAGCAGAATAAAGAGCAGTGGCATAGCGACCTTCGATACCATATACCTGAACAGGTGGCTTTAAAAAAAGGATGGGGTAGGGGAGGAAGAGAAAAGGAAAATCACTTAAGACAAGATCATACTGCCAATAGGAGGATTAAATATTTATATTTAAAAAATGACATCATTTATAGCACAAAACAGTTTAAATATGTCATAAAGAGCAATTCTGAATGGCAATTCTCAAACAAGTCAGGGCTGTTTCCTTGGCCAGGTCACTCCATCTTTAGGCTATCAATTTCTCATCTCAAAACGAGATGCTGAGGAAACAGGGTGTCCCTTTCAGCTCTAACTATATAAATCAGTTACGTTAATTCTGAGATGCGCTTATGCTTCCTTTGAACTCAGTAACTAATCAGTTCCAAGTACTGGAGATTTTAAACACTGACAGAAGGCAGTGTTGCATGTTAGAGCCAAGAAAACAGGTATTTATGAAACATATACAAGTGTATATTTATATACCTCATAGTAACATCATAAATTTCCCCTATGGTGCCTCCTCCTCAATGTTCAGTTTAACAGAGCTCTTTAGCAACTTACTGAGTGTCTGATGCTTGGATTATTTTTCACAAAAGACTGTAGACTTTTTTGTATGCACTGTCATCAACATATGACTACATAAGCCTGACGGTGCTATATGGTCGAAGCGGGAAAGCTTAGGCTCTGAATGAGAAAGATTTAATTCCAGTCCAGCTCTAGGATCAAGCTGAGTAACCTTGGGCAGGTTTTCCCAGAGTCTTTTTCCTTTTTTGTAAACGGGAAGACCAGCTACTTTCCATCACTGTAATGGGGTTTTAAGAAATTCTCACAAAGGTTATGCAGGGGCCTGTTGCACACCAGGCATTCAAGTTACCCCATTCTCTACCCCCATGCACACATCACATTTTGGAAACCACAAATCATGCAGAAAGGTTTAGGTAGTACTTATACAAAAGTCTATGCCCTAACTGTATTGCTGTTCGACTCACACACTTTCATCTATTTTATTTTATTTTATTTATTTTATTTATTTTTTAAAGATTTTATTTATTTATTTGAGAGAGAGAGAATGAGAGAGAGCACATGAGAGAGGGGAGGGTCAGAGGGAGAAGCAGACTCCCCGCCGAGCAGGAAGCCCGATGCGGGACTCGATCCCGGGACTCCAGGATCATGACCTGAGCCGAAGGCAGTCGCCTAACCAACTGAGCCACCCAGGCGCCCACTTTCATCTATTTTAGAATTAATTACAAAAGCTGACATACCCGCACGAGCTTGGAAAACGGCCTGACGACAGTCATACTAAAGCATCGCACCTTTAAAACAATAATAAAACATTTTAAATGATTAGTTTCTGAGTTATCATCACACAGGTTACATGATGCTCTTTATTACCTAGGAGTAAATTTCCCCACTGAGAATCATCCCTAGTTGCCTGGGAAATTTGCTTTCCCACCAACTCCTTCGTTTACTAGGAACAGGGCGAGGCTAGCACACCAGTGTGAGAGAGAAAACTCAAATCTGGCTGAAATACAGGTTTCAAAAAAAAACCAACGCAAGATTTTTGGCATTTATATTACCACCCGTGAGCAAGGATTTTAATAAAAAGTGGGAAGATCCCAATCATGATGTGCAGGAGATGTATTTTCTCAGACTCCAAATGCTATAGGAAAATAAAGATTAATCCAGAGTATTGCAGCACTCTGATGTGAGCACAGGCCCTGGCTCTGAGAAACGGTATCCTGTCTACCAAGGAACAGAGCTGGAACCCATTGTTTAAAAAACCTGCAAGGGCACAGGTCACCTTTAAATAATTTCAGTTCTGTTGTGTACTATACCAACTGGTTGTGGGGATTGAAAGGCTTTATTACTTAGAGAAAACTTACCTAAGTTGCAAGGTGTCATGACATGCAAAGCATAGTGTTGATATGTAGTACAAAGAGCACGAATTTTCCTCCCAACTCCATCTTCTGTGGGACTGTGTGGGTTCGAATCTCAGCTCCTACCTACCCCTTACTGGCTGAGCTGCCAAGGACGAGTCATTTAAACTTTTCCATCTCATTTTCTTTATGTGAAATGGGCTTTACAAATAATCCTTAGCATTACTGGTGACCCCTGACAGGTTTGACCACAACGACAAAAGTTAAGTGACTTGGCGGTGGGCCGTGTCCTTTCTTCGTGGTCCGGGGAAGCCCGCCCTGCCCGCCCCCTCCGGGCTCCTCAAGCTACCTGCTTCCCGAGGCTGTGCTCGGGGGACGAGGTCAGGCACCACCCAAGGGCGTCACCCTGCGCCCCCTGCCCCGCGGGCGTCCACAGAGGGGAGGCACGGCCGCCTGAGCCGCTTTGTGTCGCCCCGACTCGCGGGGCCCCACAACGCTGAACGGCGGCCACGCTTCCCCAGCTGTGGCCTCACCCGGTGGCCCTTAGCGACCTGGAACGTTTCACCCTAGGAGAGATCCTCTCGCTAGTTTTCAGGACCTCCGTTCTCTCACCTGCCGGGACAGCCCGGAACCTGCTGGGACGGCCATCTTCTCCCGGTGGCTGTAGGTCAAACTTGAGTTAGGGGGGAGAAACGCAAGGGCGCACGCGCGCGTCAGCGTAGCCGCTCAGCCCGCTGGGAAATGTAGGCGTAGGTCGTCAGGCCGCATGCGCACGGATCGCCGTCAGGCTGGGATTTGTGGTCTTTAGAAGTGGGTGTTACGGGTTGAAGCCACTGAGCTAGTGGGCTCGCACAGCGCCCTAAGATGAAATCCTTGAGTTGCTAAATGGTCCTTACTGTAGGATCTTATTGTCCCTAGTTTTTAGATTTCCATTTCGATAAATAGGTGGCATATGGTCAATTTCACATTCATTACTAGCTTTATTAGCATCTTTTACCCCTTCTTTCTATCGCGCCAAAGGGTGTATCAAGGGCAGTTCCTCGCGCTGTATGAAAAGAATCGAACCCTCCGGCTCCAGCTGCGGACTCTTCTTGCCCAATGCCTGGGCCCTGACTACTCCACTACCTTCATACCCCCCTTCCCTCATCTCACCACTGACTCGTTTGTTTGTGAGGGCATGTGAGATTCTAGTGCCTAAATTCTTTTTTTTTTAATTTAATTTTATTATGTTATGTTAATCACCAAGCATTACATCATTAGTTTTCGATGTAGTGTTCCATGATTAATTGCGCACCACACCCAGTGCTCCATTCAATGTGCGCCCTCCCCAATACCCATCACCAGGCTAACCCATCCCCCCACCCCCCTCCCCTCTAGAGCCCTCAGTTTGTTTCCCAGAGTCCATAGTCTCTCATGGTTCGTCCCCCCCTCCGATTCCCCCCGCTTTCATTCTTCCCTTCCTGCTATCTTCTTTTTTCAAGAATATAATGTATTATTTGTTTCAGAGGTACAGGTCTGTGATTCAACAGTCCCACACAATTCACAGCGCTCACCATACACATACCCTCCCCAATGTCTATCATCCAGCTACCCCATCCCTCCCACACCCCCCACCACTCCAGCAACCCTCAGTTTGTTTCCTAAATTCTTGATTCTGGGTAGGGCAGAGTGATTATCCCAGATTATCTTGGGGTCTGAGCAAGTGTGACATTGAAACTGAAAACCCAACACTAGCCTTGGCCAGTTTCTCTGCATTCATAGAAACAGCCGATTTTCAACCTATTTCACCCTAATGGAGCTTGCTCTTATTTTTCTCTTCTGTATAGGAGAGAACTGGCGAGCAGAGCACGGGTCGGAGTTCCCTGGTTGAAATAAAGGGGTCCTGTGGTCAATTAAAAACCTTTTTCCTGTTCAGCTATATTATACGAACACAGTTTAATTCATTAATTTACCCTTTTAGAGTGCAGTTTTCTCATCATTACGAAAAACTTGTAAAAATGCAGAAAAATGCAAGGAACGTAATTGCTGTCTTCTCGATCACTCAGAGACAGCTGTTGTCAATATTTGGGTGTGTTATCTCCCAGCATTTTTTCAGTATTATAACGAGTATTATAATAGTACCTGCCTTATAGATTATTAGGAAAATAAAGAAGTTAAATATATGTAAAGTATTTAGAACAATTGCCTGACGGAGTAACACTCAGTGTTAGTTTTTTGTTTTTTTTTTTAAGATTTTTTTTTTAATTTAGTCATTTGACAGAGACACAGCGAGAGAAGGAACACAAGCCTGGGGAGCGGCAGAGGGAGAGCGAGAAGCAGGCTTCCCGCTGAGCAGGGAGCCGGTTGGGGGGCTCGATTCCAGGACCTGGGATCATGACCTGAGCCAAAGGCAGACGCTTAAGGGCTGAGCCCCCCAGGCGCCCCCAGTGTTAGTTCTTTATTTTGCATTTGTTTTTGTTACATATATGGATTACAATTCGTATATAATTTAGTTTCTTGCCTTTTCCCTTAATACAAGAAAAAAAAGATACTAAATCAGATATGGTTTGTGAATATTTGCTCACAGTATAAGAATATTTCTAAGTTATATAATTTTCATAAGCATGTTATGACTGCAGGATAACCCATCAAGTGGATATTCTGTATCTTAATTATTCAATGATTTTTGAACATAATTCAGATAGTTCCCAGGTGTTTTTTTTTTTTCCATTTTAAACAGTACTACATCTCTTGAGTATCTTAAATGCAAACTTTTTTTTTTCATACTTAGAATGACATCCAAATAGATTTCCAGAAGCCCCACAAGTTGGTGAGAGGGTGGGAGCACTTTAGAAGTTCTCTACCAGGCTACTTCTTCACCATACTTCCTGCTTTTCAAAAGTTTTAACCTATTTACACTTTTACTAGCAGAGCATAAAAACCCATGTTTCACTTCGCTATGCAAACTATTTTCAGAGGCTATTTTCAAATTAGCTTAATGGAAAGTATATTCATTATGCAATGAATATAAATTTTATTGAGTACCTATCATGTGCAGGCAGCTCTCCTATGTCCTGAAGAGACAGCAGGGTACAAAACAAAGTGCTTGCCTTTGTAGACCTTACATTCTATGTGAAATCAAACCACAAAACCCATGTTTCCTAATGTGAGGGTGTTATTAGATGTAATAAAAATCAAAAGTTCTGGGGCCAAATATACTTGGAAAATTCTAGACTCTCTGTTGTATTGATCATTATAAGTAAACCACAAGGTTGCATAACAGCAGGGAGATGCCCTCTATTTTCTTTGTATTTACTCCCAATGCGCTCCAGCCCCTTGGTAATGGCCATAATAATAGTTTGTGATTATTTGGGGTTTAGGGTTTATTTAATGGTTAATTTATTTAATGCGTTATTTAATGCGACTATTTGAGTTTTAGGGTTTATTTAAGCCACATATATGGTTTCATTTTTATGTTGAGTCTCAGGACAACTCTAAGATGTAGGTAGTCTGGTACTCCCCCGCTTTGTAGGTGTGGAAACTTCTCGGATCCTGTTCAGGTAGCTCATGGAGGAAATGACTGTTCTGGGTCTCAGGATGTATTTCTGAGCATGGGATTCTGATGTCAGTGTATACTACTTACATCTTGGTGATTTGGAATAAGGGAGAAACACAGTAGGAGCCCTGAAACCTGATGTCTCTGCATTTAAACCTCCCTTCCACCTGCTCTTGGACTGGTGGGCGTCTGCTGGATTCTCACCACTGGCAAAACACTGCAGTGACAGGCCAGGGTCCCAGATGCAAACCCTGGCGAGCAATCAGCAGTTTCCCAGCTGTGTGATTGCCATACTTTGTGCTACGCAAGAATAGAGAATATGGAAAGGAAAAAAATTGTTATTCCATAGAAGAAGGGAAAAGACTTAGCATACTGCTTTTATAGTACGTTCCCTCTGTATAAGCTTGAATTGTTTAAAAATGGTGTGGCCCATAGAGTCAAAGGGACTTGCCCAAGGCTATAGGCCTGGGCCACGGCAGTAGCAAAAGCTAAACGTCAAATCTCAATTTTTTTAATTTTACGCTTTCAGTTCAAAACAAATATTTGTCACCATTTTATCTCCTCTACAAAAGTACCGTATGCTGGCATGGAAAACGGCGGCATGGGGTCATGAGCCTCTCAACTGCATGTTTCAACAAATGAAGTGACTTTCCCCTTGACCCAGAAACTCAGAAATCTGAATGAGGGTTAATGTGCAAAATGTTCACTATACTCACTGTTTAAAAAATATTTCAAGTTTTTATTAAATTTGCATTACTTAACACATAGTGTAATATTAGTTTTGGGAGAATTCAGTGATTCATCAGTTACATACAACACCCTGTGTTGATTACATCACGTGTCCTCCATAATGCCCATCCCCCAGTTACCCCATCTCCCCGACTCCCTCCAGCAACCCTCAGTTTGTTTCCTAGAGTTAAGAGTCTCTTATGGTTTGCTTCCTTCCCTCTCTCTTTTTTTCCTTTCCCCTATGTTCATCTATTTTGTTTCACTTTAAAACAGAAAAAAAAAAAAAGGAAACACATGTCTTAGCATAAAAGAATGGGTTTAAAAGTGGAACGTTATGCAGCCATTACAATGAGATTTTCAAAAAGCATTTCACGACATAGGAAAATATTTAACGACACTGAGGAAAAAAATTACAAACTACATTTTGTATTTTTCTATTATGAGCATATGTTACTACTGTAATCAGGAAAAAAAAAAAAAAGAGATGCCATGATCTTGTCACATACCTATGTGCCCCATAAAGGAGAGATACATCTGTCCTTGTTTCTGGTAACACTCAGCTTCTGACATGATGGGGAATGGCTTGAAGTGGACACGTTCTAAGAAGGACCAGCCTCCAAATTTGGACCAGGGCACTTCCAAGGTTTCTTTCCGAGATTCGCTTCAGGATTGACTCCACCAGCCTCGGGCCATTTTCTTTAGCTTTGCAGAATGCATTCTGAGGCTGGTATCTTCAGGGCAAAGGATGGTAATACCATTTTCCCCACACATTTTGTTACATTGAAAGGACTTGGGAAATATTTGCATTATAAATAATACTATTTTCCCCACACATTTTGTTACATTGAAAGGACTTGGGAAATATTTACATTATAAATAATACTATTTTCCCCACACATTTTGTTACATTGAAAGGACTTGGGAAATATTTGCATTATTCCCAAATATTGGGAAATATTGCAATATTTATCTTGGACTGAATTCTGCATCAGTTTTCTCTTTCCTTCTGTTCTCTTCTCCTGTGAATTTATTTTGAGAACTGTGGACGGATCCCTTGTAGCAGACCAGAGCCACTTACTTTCTCAGGGCCACAGGCTGGCAGGCCCTGTTTTGAACTTCATAGGTAGCCTAGCTTTCCATTTAAACCTAAGAACAGGAAAATGACTTTGGCAGCTTTCTACACAGGTCTATGGCATTTCCCCATTAAAGGGGGTTTTAGGTAAATAAAATCTTTAAAAAAAAAAAAAAAAGGGGCGCCTGGGTGGCTCAGTTGGTTAAGCGACTGCCTTCAGCTCAGGTCATGATCCTGGAGTCCCTGGATCGAGTCCCGCATCGGGCTCTCTGCTCGGCAGGGAGCCTGCTTCTCCCTCTGACCCTCCCCCCTCTCATGTGCTCTCTCTCATTCTCTCTGTCTCAAATAAATAAATAAAATCTTTAAAAAAAAAAAATAAATAAAGGGGGTTTTAGGGAGGTCCTGGCATTCAGCAGGAGGCCCCTGGGCTGGGAAAGATCAGGCTCCGAACAAGAAAAGATGTTGAGGAAAATAGACAATGGGATTCCAGGTACTGTGACCATATGACTTTAACTGTTTATCTTTAGGGTTTGGTGCATCTGCTACAGAGGAAAAGAGGAAATAAAACACATTTAAAAAAAAAGGCTTGGTGGCTTTTTTGCATCTTTGGAGAAAGCTGTTTTGGGGGGGTCTGCAGCCTTGACTGCCAGGATCTGAAGGCGACAGAGGGAGGACCGGCTCTGGGGGAACCGGCCCCCCATGCTGGGCACCGGCCTCTTCCTTCCCCTTCTCCTCCAGGCCTGTGGGTCCGCCACCTTGAAGCGGTCACCAACTCAGCATTCAAGATCACTGCTCTGGCTTAGCCAGGGCCGGGTTTCCGAAGAGTCATCCTGACACTGGGGGGAGCCATCGCCTCATATTGCAGATGCAGCCTCTGGCCTCAGAATCAGTTTCTTTCTAGAGCTTTCTCTGTTCAAACTTCAGTGTCGGTGCTCACGCAGCAAGCAAGAATCACGGTATTGTGAGGCTGACCAACAAAACAGTCCCCGAGAGATGCTCTCCTGCAGGCTGCGTGTGTTTCGGGGCTCAAGCAGGTACCGTTTCTTGTTCCCACCGCACAACCTCAGTGTGGAAGCCAGTCTTAGAACCCATAGAAACTCGCCCTTCTAATTAATGTTCCTTCAACTCCTCACCGGGCCCCCTCAGCCCTCACCCTTCCTGCAGCAACAATCAGCTCTCAGGACATACTGGTAAACGAGAAAGCATTGAACACCGTTTACTTAAAAAGAAAAAAAAAAAGAGTATATGTATATTTGGTGCAAATAAAAATGTGGGAACAGTAGAGGCTTTGTTGGAGCTTGGTGGGAAACAGGAAATTATATGATTAAAAAAAGGGGAAATTAACCTTTTTTTTTTCTTTGCACAATTATTTGGCTGTAGTACAAGCGAAAGTGAAAGTCAGGGCTAGGAATGCACGCGCACTGGAGGGGCCGTGCCCGCAGAACGGGGACGGGGTGTGTGGTGCAGTGGGATTCTGAACCGCCCAGGGTAGAGCTGTGATCTTTCTGGATCCCACAGTGGGATGTACTGCCCAAGAGAGTATAGATCAAACTTGGTGCCAGAGCGGTCATTTGTTGTTTTTCTCAGTGAAGAAGCACCCAGAGAGGAATGCTTGCTTTGAGGTCCCTGGTAAGTTAGGCTGGGGTTCTGTTTGGGGCCATGCAGTTTAGTGCAAGGAAGATGGAGAAGAACACCAGTGGGCCCAGTGGCCGCAGCCGACCCCACGGGGCTGGGAACTGCACAGGTGAGGGGATTTGAGTGTAAAGGAAGCTTTTTCTTTCTTTTTCTTTTAAAGATTTTATTTATTTATTTGACAGAGAGAGAGAGAGAGAGAGAGAGCACAGGTAGGCACAACAGCAGGCAGAGGGAGAGGGAGAAGCAAACTTCCCGCTGAGCAAGGAGCCTGATGTTGGGCTCGATCCCAGGACCCTGGGATCATGACCTGAGCCGAAGGCAGACGCTTAACGACTGAGCCACCCAGGCACCCTGAATCAGCTCTTAACTTTTAAAAATCACCTTTGTTATATTTCAGAAGAAACTGGTATGGGTGTTTGTTTAAGAATCAAAAGCACGAGGGCGCCTGGGTGGCTCAGTTGGTTGAGCGACTGCCTTCGGCTCAGGTCATGATCCTGGAGTCCCGGGATCGAGTCCCGCATCGGGCTCCCTGCTCGGCGGGGAGTCTGCATCTCCCTCTCCCACTCCCCGTTTGTGTTCCCTCTCTCGCTGTGTCTTTCTCTGTCAAATAAATAAATAAAATCTTAAAAAAAAAAAAAGAATCAAAAGCACGAAATTGCACATAATTTTATAAACTCTGGGCTTTCTTTAATCTTTGAGTCTTTAAATTTGTAGGAGTTTCTTCTACATCCGAGCCCCAAAGAGACAGCAAGCTCCTCCTGTCATATCTTGGCAACTAAGTGAAGCAATGAAAGGGAAAGAACTGATAAAAATAAATCATTCCAGTTGGCAGAGCATCGCTGTGTGGTTCTCCAAGCGGTTGTTCATCAAAAATGAAGTTGGTACCACCTTGGCGGCACTGAATCGCATTGGTCCTCTTGTGACAATGACAATAGTACTCGCACTTTGCTCCTGTCATCTGCAACAATGCTGTGCACGCTGGAATCAACAGAGTTTATATAATCCAGGTCTGCTGACATTCTTGAGGCATGGGAATTTTCCTTATTTGTGTTTTAATCCAAAAGTTTCCTGAGAACATTCTAGAAGTAGACTTTTGTTGGCAGTAGCCATCAATCCTGGCTACTGATTAAAATCAATTGTGGAACTCAGAAAAATACAGATGTCCACCGAAGACATGAATTAGAATCTACATGTGCATTTCATTTTTCATTACTGAGCTTGAACATTCAATGACTGGAGGGGGAGGAAATAAATCATAGCATATCTATGATGGAATACTATGCTGCCATCTAAAATTATGGTGAGGAAGAATTTCCTGAGTTGAGAAAATATTCATAATGCATTGTTAAGTTAAAACAAAGCAGGCTTAAAGAGGATTGGGTGTATAATAGGATATTTTTGTTAAGCAGTCCTGTGTTTATATGCATCATACAGAAGACCAGAAGGAACTACACAAACATGTTGAGGGTGGTAACCTCTGCGTGGTGATTTTTGTTTGCCTTTTCCTTTGCTTTTCTGTGTCCTCTAAGTTAAGCACCAGTCATATGTTGCTTTTACATTGAGAGAAATTCTTTCAATAAATCTTAATGGTTTCCTCTTCAGGAACAACATGATGAAGAGGAGCAAAGAAACTAGATACACATGGCTGCTTCATCTGTCCATCCATGCATCCAGGCCTCCATGCATCCATCATCCACCCATCATCCATCCATCTATCCATCCATCCATTTATCCACCTATTCATTCATCCATTATCCATTCATCCTTCCATGCATTCATCCGTCCATCCATCCATCCATCCATCTATCCATCCATCCATCCATTCAATCATCCATTATCCACCCGTTTATTTTTTCATGATTTTTATTTAGTCTTAAAATTTTTTCATTAATTTTATTTTGTCTTTTTTTTTTTTTTTCTATTTATTAGGACAAAGATGCCTTAAACGTCTGCTGGGTGCCTGGCATTGATAGTAAGCACTTGGGCTGCAGAGGCAAGTCCAGTGCTGTGGCTCTCATTTACCCTCCAGCACGCCCAAAAGGCTGCGAGGAGCTCCTTCAAATGCAAAGTTCTTCCCCTGAGCCTTCTGGGGGAGTAGTTCTAGGTGGGGCCTGGGAATTTCCTATTTTAAACAAGTGTGCCCCACGTGGTTCTGACACAGAGGATCCCGTACCGGCCTTTGAGGACCTGTGAGGAATGGGCAATTGAGCTTAAACAGTTTAAAGTCTGAAGCTGATGAGAACTGTCAGAATGCAAAAATCTGGTTTGTTGGTTCCATCAGGGAATTCAACTTAAGTTCCCCCAGGATGTCCCGGGACCCAGACTCCTTATCCGCCCCGTCTTATTTTAGAATGCAACAGTTTCAGCGGGATGACAATCAAAATGTACCCAATCAGGTTGCCAGCCTCCTTGAAGGACGTTAGATGTGGCAAACACCTTCCTTCCTTAAGGCCAGTCAAGAGAGCAATAGCACAGGTAGTAATAATCCTAATAGCAACCACCATTTATTAAGTGGCGAGTGCATGCCAGCCACGCCTCCAAGCACTGGAGACTCATTTACTCAAAAACCCATGGGTCACCCATAAATACGATCACCCATGGGTCACCCATAAATACGATCACCCCTGTTCTACAGAAGAGGAGACTGAGGCTTAGCGAGGTTAATTAACATGTACAAGTTTACATGGCCAGTCAGTTGGCTTGTTCCCAAGAGTCCATGGGCTCAACTGCTATATTATCCAGCCCCCAACTCTTCAAGTGGCCACTAAGCAACCTCCTGATGTGAAGCTGCCTCCGGGGCTCCAGAATATTGACCCCCCAGGCAACTTGTGCTAGGTGGCCCCAGCTGAATGTTTCCTGGTGTGAAATTATTATTTAACTTCAACCTTCTAAAACTGTGCCCTTCATGGTTGCAGCTAGTACAAAGTTAAAAACACTTGATAAAATGCATAAAACACAGCCAGCAGCGTATTTCCAAATCACGTTATAAGCCAGGCAGCATTCGCCTGAAACACATCTTGGGGGCAAAGCAGTCAAGAGAACCTCCACTGAGTCAGTGGACAGGGGCATCTGTTGAGCCAGGACAAGCTGGGGATTGGGGGAGGCCTGGGCCCTGTGGGAACAGCCTGGGGAGGGCTGTGACGAATGCAGGGAAATTTGCTACAGTTTTTACTCAGTAGCCAAACCCAAGATCGAAAGAAGACCTATCTTGTACCCTACTGCCAGACATGTTTTCTTCACTCTTTTTGTTAATAGTATCATGGGTCATTATTATGATTTCAATTTTTTATTTTGAGATATAATTCACATACTGTATATTTGCATACCCTTTTAAAATGTACATTTCAGTGGTTATTATCTGTGGGAGTTTGTGCTACTATTACCCCTGTCTAATTCAAGAACATTTCATCTGGCCAACAAGAAATGCCATGCCCATTAGCAGTTACTCCCCATTCTCTCCTCCCCCCAGCCCCTGGCAAATTGTGATGATTTTTAATGGCTAGATCTTCTCTCTTTTGATTAGATTACAAGAGACCATGGAACTCCTCACTCTTCTTGGCACAAAACACATGCTTAGTAAGTGTTTTTCCTTGGTGATAAAGCTCTCAAACTCTCTACTCTCTTTCTGATCAGTATGATAACTTTGAAATTATATTAAAGGACCACAAGAAGAAAACATACAGCTGAGTTTTATTTTTTTCCCATTCCCCCAGCGCCCCGCACTTAGGAAGGCCTGAACTCAGAGGTCTCATGTCAATGGGATAAACGTTTTATTGTCTTATTTTTCATTCAGTTTGATTTAGGAGAAGGCAAGGTCATCTTGAGTCTTACATTGTAACACGAATATCGACAGGTCAGTGATATTTCATGTTTTTCCTGCTCCTAAAAATACAGTGAGGAAATTCACAGCCTGGACTGTGGGAAAAGGAGAAGAAATGCTGAAACTTTGAAATGCCTGGGTCTGAATTGGTTGTTTACAGAGTGAAAAGCAGGTCACACATAGGCTGAGATGCTACTTCCGTCATGCCTGGGAATCTACAAACTCAATTCTCTCTCATTGGCAGAACATGAAAGCTAAAGATTATCCCCTAATCCTGTGGCATTTTTTAATCCATGGAATGGGCTTTGCTGCTCAAAAATTTTCACTTAAGGTCACACACTCTTTGGAAATACAATTATTTTGTTTATCCCTGCAGTATCTATGGAAAAAGGTGTCGGAACAAATGTCTACAATAGTTACTGCAGATGAAAATGGTTTTGTCGCTGTCCAGGAGTGACCACCCTCCCTCCGTCCCAAATGTCCACTTCTTTTTAAATTCAAATAGTGGCAGCTCCTGTTACAGCTTTTCCTTTGAAAAACAAGAGCATAACACTAATGCACTGCTGAAAAGTGGAGAAAACCCAGATGTCCATTGATGGATGAACAGATGTGGTTTATCCATACAATGGAATATTATTCAGCCATAAAAAGGAAGTACTGATACACGCTGCCACTTGGATAGACCTTGATAACAGAATGAAAGAAGTGAACGAAGCCAGACACAAAAGGCCAGATTCCATTTATATGAAATGTCCACAAAAAGGCAAATCGACAGAGCCAGAAAGTAGAGTGGTGGTCGCCAAGGGATGGGGGTGGGGTGGGGAGTGACTGCTAATGGACACAGGATTTCTTTTTTGAGGTGATGAAAATGTTCTGGCCTTAGATAGTGGTGATGTTTTCATGACTTTGTGAATATGCAAAAAACTGCTAAATTGTCTATTTTAAAAGGGTGAATTTTATGGTATGTAAGTTATATCTCATTAAAAAAAGTAAGAAAATATTTGCTGCACAGCCACCCAAGGGGTTAAAAATAAGAGTAAGAGGGGAACGTCTGGCCTTATTTTGTTGGTGCCTAAGATGACTTAGCAGCTCTGTCTGAGAGGCATCTGCTAGAATAAGACCATTCCTGTCCTCGTCACTGCAACTCTTGCCTGAATCATGGAACTAAAGAATTTGGACAGCTGGGAAGGACCTTAGAGATTCTAATCCATTCTCCCACTTGTCAGGTGAGGGAACTAGTCATAGGCAGTAGAAACGACATGTTCAAAGTTGCATTGTTAGTGGCTGAACTGGACCTAAAACCTTGTATTCTTTCCACTTAACGTATATTACAGCTGTTTTCCTCCCTCTCTGCTCAAATACTATTGTACATTCTACAGACCTTAATCTTCCTGAAACACAGATCTTAGGTCACCTCCCTGCTTAAAAAAAAACAAACCCTTCAATGGCTGCCCATTGCCCTCCATCTTCTGTCTGCCACTTGGCTCCCACAGCTCCCTAGATGGACTGTCTGCTGTTCCAATACACAGTGTGCTTTTCAATATCATGCCTTTGTTCAATATCACATTTTGTTACTAAACTTTGTATATTTTTATGTCTTCCCTCCACAGCGAAATCCCAAATTTCTTGAAGACTCAGATCATGTTTTGTGCATCTTTGACCTCTGAGAACAGGGCACAATGCAGTTCCTTGAACTTGGTAGGGTTCAGGAAATATTTGTAGATCAGTTGATTCCAAATTCAAGACTATAGTGAGTCTTTGCCTGGATAAATCCAAGGCATATCTTAGAGGAGGTCTGCCGACAGGTGACTGTTTTATGCCACATCTCTTTTGTTGGAGAACGAAGACTGCATTTAATTTTTGGAGGTAATCTGGACAAAAAGATTCTAGAAACCTCTCATGAGATGAGATTTAGTTTCAAAAAGGCAAAACACACGGATTTAAAAAAGAACCCAATGTTATTTTTGAAATAACACTTTTATTTGTTACAGAAGTAATTTGTGTTCCTTGTAGAGGATTTAAGAAAATTCTGAGAAAGTTCCAGGAATATAAAGAATCAAATAAAAAGTTCTCATAATCTTAGCCCCTAGGGAATATCTATTGATAATCTTTTATCTGTATAGCCATTTTTCTGCATATGCCATAGATACCTTGTTTACAAAAATGAAACCCCATTCTGCATGCTGTTTGTAACCTGCTTTTAAATTAAATGAAAAATGAAAATGTAATAGTCCTCCATTAAGTGGGAAGAATTTTGTTGCTGTCAACTCAGATGATTCATTCTGATGACATGGAGAAAGAACAACTCAATATTTGTTTTGCTTCTTTGCTTTTCTTGGTGCAGGAAAGGGTAAAACAGAGGAGGGACAGTTCCGAGAACTAAGAAGTGAGTGCCTTTCTAGCTACCTTCTCACTTCCCCTCTCTGGGTCTCTGTCTTCCCACCAGTTCTGTGAAGGAACCGTGTCCATGAAGGTCCTTTTCTAGCTCTTGACTTTCATGAGCTTTAAGTGTCTCCCTGTTTGTTCTTTGTCCTTGGGTACTTCAGAGCCCTCTACGTGCTTAGGAGGCAGGGAATGTGACTGTTTTTCCCTTGGTTTATGCCAGCACAGAGCCTGGCAAAGAACTGTCACTCAATAAATATTTATTAATGAATGAATGAATGAGGCAGCCATGAATGATGTCCTTTGTCATGAACATCATTAGACCACATGGTCTGCTTTTGGGAGCACCAAATAGGAATTCTATATTTAGGTTCTCAGAATTGGGATAATAATATAAGTAAGTAACACCACACATTGATTGATTAATGGGAAGTATTTTCCCATCCTCAGGATCCCATTTGGCTCTTTCTGTGGCCCCGGTAGGAAGATGTTACCAATTCCATTCTGCAGGTAATTGGATGGCCAAGTTCTACTGCTGGCCTCCTAATTCCAGGCCCCTGGTCCCTTCTGCCACACTGCACTGTCTTTCAGGCACACCATTTTCCCTCTGGTTCGAAAAGTTACTGTACAAGCATTCAGGCAAACTTAAGGCAGAAGTTCTCAAACTTTAGTGTCCCTAAGAGTCGTCAAGGTCTTAGCAATCCACATTGAAATAATCATTTTGGGGTGATGTTGATGCAGGTGGTCTGAAGAGCACACTCTGAGGCACACTAGCTTAAAATATTTCAGATTCAGTGTTTTGTCAAGCAGAGAAGGCAGCCATGATAAGGCCATTAAGATCTTCATCAAGCATCGGCTTGCCCAAGCTTTGGTTTCCAAGGTGACTGGGGGATAACAATATAATAGTTTGTGTTCCTTATGGGTTTACTGTGCCAGGAGCTTTTCTAAGTGCTTTACATACATTATCTTCTTTAATTCTCTGAGGAGCCCTGTGGGGTATGCCCTGTTATTGCCTCCATTGCATAAGGAAACTGAGGCTCAGACAAGTACAGCTGGCTTATCTATAATCAGGTGAAATTGACAATGGGATTAACTACTCAAGTCCTAGTACTGCCAGGTTAAGGAAACCTAACTCTCAATTATTTTTATAACAGCTGGAGGAAGCTGGTGAGTGTCATTGACTAATAGGGAAAGTAATTCATATTTTGGCTTACACATTCATGTCCTTTCCCTTACGTGGATCGCTCTTGGCAGTTGTGAAACTGGAAAACAAAATAAAACAGTGAAACAGATGATAGTCACGTCATGGCCCCTTCTTCCCCTGGGAGCCCTAGAACCAGCCCCTGCCATATTCTGGACCTAATGCTACTTTTACCTCAAAACTGAACTGTTCTCTTGGGGTTAGTTGAACACTAACTATTGACCGGATATTTGATGATGTTAAGGAATTATTGTTTCTTTCTGTTTTTTTTTGTTGTTGTTGGTTGTTTTTTTTTTTTTTTTGTATGATACTGATATTGTGGTAATGTTAAAAGTGCTTCTATTTTAGAGCTTTGTATTGAAATATGCACACATGAAATATGAAGAGGTTTTGGATTTGCTTCAAAATAATCTGGTTTGGGGAGGGCAGTAGATGAAACAAGATTGGTTTTAGGATGATAATTGTTGAAGCTGGCTACGAACACATAAGGGCTTATTATATGATTGCCTCTGGTTTTGTATGTTTAAACATTTTCCTAATAAAAGAGTAAAAAGTAATTACCTGTCTCATGTCCCTTTCAGTCTGCAAGTGGACTTAATAAGTTTAGCTGAAGCACTTGAGGTTAATAATGGATTAATACGCGGTTGCTGCAAGAGAGCGTTTACATTTTTAACAGGGATCGGCGATGTCTTAATCCAAAAAAGCAAATGTTTTGGAAATTTCAAGCATTACCCCAGCCTGATGGGGGAAGTATTTTGTATCATCTCAAACTTTCTCCTTCCCTAGTTTACCTGTGTGTAGAATTGGTCCTGATTCCTGACTTTGGGGACACTTTTGGTAATCTCTACCTTTTCTTTTTTTTGTTGTTAAGATTTTTATTTATTTATTTGACAGAGAGAGAGAGAGAGAGCAAGCACACATGCAGGGGGAGGGGCAGGCAAAGGGAGACGGAGAAGCAGGCTCCCCACAGAGCAGGGAGCCCGATTCGGGGCTCAATCCCAGGATCCCGGGATCATGACCTGAGCTGAAGGCAGACATTTAACAGGCTGAGCCACCCAGGCACCCCTACCTTTTCTTTTCTAATAATGCTTTGTAGTGACTTGGCATTTATGACATTCAAAACTTTTCCCAGGCTCTTGTTACTTTCCTGTGAGTAGATAGTGCATATCGTTAAGCATGTGAGCAAATAGGGACTCCAAGAGGTTAACTGTATGTAGTTATTGGACTGGTTAATGAATTCTTTCATTTATCTGTCTCAGCTACAAACAGGCAGCATGCATTGAGCATCTACTATAGATTTGATGTGGGGCCGGGTTGACGTGATACAGAGATAAATGAAAGGGTGCCTGACTTTGGGAGCTCACATTTTAGGAGAGAAAACAGTGTGCTAAGTGAATAAGTCTAAGAGGTTGAGGACTTCATGGAGAGGATGAGACTTTACTGGGCCATGCAAAAGAAGCAGAAGTTCATCACACACCCAATTAACGTCAGAATCAGGGAATTCACCAATTAACCCAAACCCAGGGATCTTGCCATCTGCCTGGTCTGACACAATTTCTGTGTTGGTATTGTACTTCTCCTTTTTCATCTGAAATCCCAATTTTCCTTGTTGCTTGTTAACTCCTGCAGGATTTTTCTTAAAGCCTTACAATGGTCCTGTTATCTAAAACCGCACAAATTGAAGCAGACCTCTTTCTTCTTGGGGGATGCAGGGAGGAGCAGGTTGCTGCTGACAGGCAGAACGATGACCAGGGCATCGTCCCTCCTAGGATGTAGCTCAGGGGCGTTTCCATTCCTCCGTGACACAGAAGACTGCATCCTCAGACTCTGATCGCTCTCCAGGCAACTGACGGTGTGGAGAACCTCACTCACATTTACCTGTTCGGGCAACCATTACTCACCTCTTCCCACACACCCCCACGCTTGCACACAAAGCCACAGAGTGACAAAAATTTTTTAAAAAACCTTCCCCCAACCCCATTCTAAAATGTCAAGTGTTTCAGTTTTGAGAAAAAAGAAAGCTGAAGAAAGCATGACTCATGACAGGGCTGACAAACAACTATCTGGAGGTATGCTGGTGAGTCACGCTGTGGAGATCTGCCTTTATGTTGTGGAAAGGGCCCGGGATTGAAGGAGTATCATGGGACCAGCCAGTAAAATTCCACTACTCTCTGAAGCCCATTTGGAGGCAATTTAAAAACCCTGGGCTTTTTCCAGCCCCAACCTGGTAGACGGCTCTGGGTACCCTTAGGTATGTTGATCTATACAGGAAATCAAGAGGAATGATTATTAATAACTGGAACAAAACCATTATTATCTTTCCATGCCCAATGCCATGCTGAACCAGCCCTGCTTGCTTCTGCGAGCCAGCAAGACTGCTGGATTTTCTTGAAGGGTATTGGGTTGCTAGGCAACAGCTCTGGCAGCATCCATCATGCCCAGCAATGTCAGCACCCGAGTGTGGCCTGCAGAGTACACTTGCTCCCCTCCCCCAGCCTCCCCTTTGCAATCCCCCCCACTCCCCGTGAAAACGTTAATTTGCATCTTGGGGACAGGAACCGTGCCAGGTGATTCTGTGTATAAAACACCACAGTGCAGCACATGAAGCACAAATATTGTTTTTGGTTGCAAAACAGGACATGTGACGTAGTTGAAAATACAGACTCATTTGTGTACACACCTCATATAAGGAGTGTGGGCATAATTTAAAAGCCTGCACATCAAATATCGGGTGTGTTCTGCCTTTAAATCATTTCTCCTCTCTGCCCATACAGCATCTTATTTATACCCTGTTCTGTCCATATCTATCTCCCTCCCTTTGTTCTGTGGTCTCCTGGGTGATCCAGTTATTGTTTGTGTGTAGGGCTTTGTGGACAAAAGGGAGCCTCTTTCTAGATGGGAGAGGGCCTGTACTTACTGGTTATGGCCATTTTGCTCTGGAAGTGCCTATTTTCTGGGCAGCGTTTCCACCTGGGCACAGCTCTCTGTGCCTTTTACTTTCTTTCGAGGGGCAGCAGGCTGAGTAAACTGGTAGAGTGTCAGAGGCCGAGTGATGGACAAGAAAGAGTATCTGCTTTGGGGTTGGACAGACCTAGACCCAAATCCTTCCTCCTCCCCAACCAGCTCTGACATCTTGGCAAGTTACTCTCCCCATTTCTGGAAAGGATGATAATGAAAACGACCTCACTGGGTTGTTGGGGGAGGGCTGAGTGTGATAATGCAGCAATATGCCTGGCCCACAGTGTTTATGAAATGGCAGATATTACAAGGATTGAGTGAATCACAGATGATTCCCAGTTGGAAAGGCGTTTAAGACGTCATGTGCTTCAGTAAGAGATTCTAATTCCCCCAGTTCTTCCAGTGGATAAGTAGGGCAGGCTGCAACTGGATTGCCAAAGGCTACACCGAGTTGACCCTTGGTGATAGGGTTGGGTTATAAGTTCTCAGACTCCTGGCCCCAGTGGTCTTTCTTCTGGGTTCATTATGATATCTATTGCCTTCCTTAAAGTCATCTTGGTGCCTTACAGTGGACTGATGTCCCTCCCTTATAACTTCTTCAGAGCTTACTGGCAGGAACTTCTGACCAACTATAGGATTTGGGAGGTAATCAAAACCTGGAATTTGACTGGAGGCCTGGCGAAGATGAAGGAAGTGCCCCAGGAGCCCAAGAGGATGACTTTACCGACAACTCTATCATGCTTTATGCTACCTCTGCTCTAAAGCTGTGAAGCAAGAACTGTTTCTCCTCAGTTATTACCAAAAATGCAACTTTATACATTTAAAGTACCCTCCCTCTCATCCCAAATCTATACCCTTCTCTCTTAGAGAAACCATCTCCCCTGAAGGAAAGCTGAGGCCTTCCTGGTCTATTCCCAGTGCGGGAAGAGCCAAGCAGGCAGCCCTCAGCTTGAGCCCAAGCAAGCCATGTTGGTTCACTCCTTTTTAGGAGCCTGGGAAGAGGAACAAGGGATCGGTCTAGGTTTATTCTAGGTTAAAGGTGGGGGGAGAAGACCAATGAGCAAAGTAAATTCAAAGGAGACAGACAGGCCAGTGTACTCGGGAAACCCTGGCTACAAGGTGTGGGAGGGATGCATCAGCAGCCAAGAAGAGGGAAGTGAGTGAGGAAGGGCTCTCAGGAGATCCTACCAAGGAGACTCTCTGTCAATCCCTCTCTGACTCCTCTCCCTGCTGAACAGTCCATAGGGGCACCAAACCATGAAGAGGTGGGAAGCACTAAAGGTGACTCAATGTCTAGGATCAGTGACAAAATACTCACATCTAGAAAGCTGGGTCAAGGACATGAGTCAGACTTACTGGGTTTCAGTCCTGGCTTTATCACCCAGCTGTGTCACTTCAAGCAAGTCATATACCCATGGAGCCTCAGTTTCTTCATCAGAAAAATGGGGATAAGAATATATGCTTTAGGGCGCCTGGGTGGCTCAGTTGGTTGAGCGACTGCCTTCGGCTCAGGTCATGATCCTGGAGTCCCTGGATCGAGTCCCGCATCGGGCTCCCTGCTCGGTGGGGAGTCTGCTTCTCCCTCTGACCCTCCCCCCTCTCATGTACTCGCTCTCTCTCATTCTCTCTCTCTCAAATAAATAAATAAAATCTTAAAAAAAAAAAAAAAGAATATGTGCTTTAGGGTTGTTTTCAGAATAAATGAGATAATCTACATAAAACACCATGTACAATGCCTGACATGCAGAAAAGTCCAGAACAATTAACTGGTTTTGTTGTTATGGCCTGAACATCTCTCAGGAAGAGAAAACCATTCATTCACACTTGCTCTTTAGTCACAGTTTAAAGAAGCCCCAATTCTACCCCAAAACCTGAAAGCCTTTTCACTCAACCACAGAGAAGTGGTCTGCAGAAAACTTACCAGCATGGCCTCAGGGCCCAGTCCAGTTCCCTGGAAAAAAACTACTGTTCTCCCAGGCTGCCAATGACAAATTCCTATTTTCAGGTGGTCCTGAGCACAGCACTGGGCCCTCATGGGCTATTTGAAAATTAGGACACAAAAAGTGCAAGCTGCATCCCATGATTATACAGGTTCTTCCATCAGAGAGGTGTGACTCTGAAGGGGAGCCCACATGAGATCCTGGGGCTGAGCCAAAGATGGGCTCAACTTTCCCAGACCCAACCTCTCAGCAAATAAAATAATGAGGAAATACACAAAAGGACAATGCTAATTAAAAGAAAGCTAGTATGCTCTAACAATATCAGACAAAATAGTCTTTAATTATAAAAATACAATTAGGAAGAAGCATAGTCACTACATATGATAAAAGCAGCAGTTCGTTTTTTAAAAAATTTAATTTTATTTAAAATCAATTAACGTATAGTGTATTATTAGTTTCAAGGGTAGAATTTAGTGATTCATCAGTTGCATATAATGCCCAATGCTCATTATGTCACGTGCACTCCTTAATGTCCATCACCCAATTACCAATTACCCTATCCCCCCATTCACCTCCCCTCCAGCAACCCTCGGTTTGTTTCCTAGAGTTAAGAGTCTCTTATAGTTTGTCTCCCTCTCTGATTTTGTCTTATTTTATTTATCCTTCCCTTCCCCTATGTTCATCTGTTCTGTTTCTTAAATTCCACATATGAATGAAATCATGCAATTGTCTTTCTCTGATTGACTTATTTTGCTTAGCATAAGACCCTCTAATTCCATCCACATCATTGCAAACAGTAAGATTTCATTTTTTAATGGCTGAGTAATATGCCATTGTGTATATATATATATATACATATATATATATACATATATATATGTATATATATATCACATTTTCTTTATCCATTCATCTGTTGATGGACGTTTGGGCTCTTTTCCATAGTTCAGGGGAGCCTGGGTGGCTCAGTTGGTTAAGCAACTGCCTTCGGCTCAGGTCATGATTCTGGAGTTCCAGGATTGAGCCCCACATCGGGCTCCCTGCTCAGCAGGGAGTCTGCTTCTCCCTCTGACCCTCCCCCCTCTTGTGTTCTCTCTCTCTCTCAGGTGAATAGATGAAATCTTAAAAAAAAAAAAGAAAAGTAATAGCAGGCAGATTGAGGAGGGAAGTCAAAACTTGAAGAATGATCCATTCAGGGGTGAGTTTCTCATCTCCCCTCCTTTTTGATCTGAACGAAGTCTTGTTGTGGACAAAAACTCCGACAGAAACTATGCCTCCTGGCTAGAAGGCTAAGAAAAGGAGCCCCAGGAGTGAGCAAGTGGACAAATTCTGGAGAAGTGAGAGCTGGAGAAGGAGACCCTCCAGTTCTGTGTGTGAACCAACACCAACCCTGGGCTTGGCCAGAGTTACATATGCACAGGACAGACCTAAATGTAGTACTACAAAGGCTTTGACAACTGACCTGACCCTGGAACCTCATAAACAGAAAATAAGACAGCAATTATGATCTGAACTCAACTGGGTTGATTGTCTGCTAAAACAAAACAAAAGCAAAACAAAACAAAATCAACATTCCGCAGAGTTGTGTTTTTTTTTTTTTAACATTTTATTTATTTGACAGAGAGAGAGAGCACAAGCAGGAGGAGTGGAAGAGGGAGAAGCAGGCTCCCTGCTGAGCAGGGGGCCAGATGTGGGGCTCCATCCCAGGACCCTGGGATCATGACCTGAGCTGAAGGCAGACGCTTAATGACTGAGCCACACAGGCGCCCCCAGAGTTTTTTTTTAAACAGGATTTTGAATCTTACAGCATAATATTCAAAATATACATTATACGAAGCAAACTTACTTGACACACAAAGAGCCAGAAAATGTGACCATTTCTCAAGGGAAAAGACAATCAATGATGTAAATCCTGAGATGGCCCAGGTGTTGGAATCAACAGACAAATGCTTCAAGGTGGCTAATAGAATCATGCCCATAAGATAAAGGTAAACACCTTCAAATGGAAAGATAGAATTGGTCAGCAGAGAAATAGAAACTATAAAAGTAAGAATGCAATGGAAATTTTAGGAAGGAAAATGATAGTATCTGAAATGAAAAAGCTCATTGAATGAGTTTAACAGCAGAATGGAGTCAGTGAACTTGAAGTCAGATCAATAAAAATGACCCAATCTGAAGGAGAGAAAAGTAATTGAAAAAAAAAATTAGCAGTGTCTCAGGGGACTGTGGGACAAGATCAAAAGGCCTAACATCCTGTTGTTAGAGCACCAGATGGAGAGAGGCAAGTGATTAGAACAGAAACAAAGTGTTTGAAGAATTAATCACTGAAACATCTAAAACTCAGTGAAAAACATTTATTTGTAGATTCAAGAAGCTCTGCAAACCTTACACAGGATAAACTAGGAGGGAACCACACCTAGACACATCTAATCAAACTGCTGAAAAACAAATATGGTAGAAAAATCTTGAAAGCAGCCAGAGATAAGTAACACATTATATATAAGGGAACAATGACTCACATGACTGAGGATTTCTCACCAGAAACTATGGAGTCCAGAAGATAGTAGAATAACATCTTCAAAGTGCTTAAAGAAAAGAACTGTTAAAACAGAATTCTGTATCTAGAGAAAATATTCTTTAGGAATGATGGTAAAATAAAGACATTCTCAGATTAAGAAAAAGTAAGAGAATTGTTTGCCATCAGACCTGCTCTAAAATGAATGCTGAAAGGTGTCCTTTAGGCTTAAGGTAAGTGATACTGGAGGGAAACTTGGAACTTCAGGAACCAAGAAGAGCAACAGAAATGGTAAATATCTGAGTGAGTATAATAGACTGTTTTACTCTTTCTAAGTTCTTTAAATATGCTATAAAGTAAAAATTATAACATTAGTGGGGTTCTTAATATATTTAGAAATAATACACTTAACAATTATAATAGAAAGGGGGGAGGAAAACAAGATGTATATGATTGTAAGGCTTCTACATTTTCCTATGAAATAGTAAATAGACTTTGGAAGTTTAGGGTTGTATAATGTGGTCTCTAGAACAGCCACTAAAAAAAAATTAATATGAAGAGGGGTCGGCTAAGCGTCTGCTTTGGGCTCAGGTTATGATCCCAGGGTCCTGGGATCAAGTCCTGTGTGGGGCTCCCTGCTCAGTGGAGAGTCTGCTTCTCCCTCTCTCTCTGTCCCTCCCTCTCTGCCCCTCCCCTGCTCATGCTTTCTCTCTCTTTCTCTCAAATAAATAAATTAAATCTTTAAAAAATTAATACTAAGAGATACAGCTAAAAAAGCTATACAAATTAAAGTGGAATACTAAAAGATTCAAATAATCTAAAAGAAGACAGGAAAGAAGGAACAGAACAAAAAACAGAGGGGACAAAAGAAAAACAAATACTACAATGAGAGTGTTCAATCCAACCATACTGATAATTACAATTAATGTAAATGATCTAAACATACCAATTAAAAAAACAGAGATTGTCAGATTGGATAAAAAGAAGACCCAAATATAAGCTGTTTACAAAAAACCCAGTTTAAATATAATGACATAGGTTCAAAAAAGGGAAATGATATAAAGCAAATATGATAAAATGATAGAATCAGATGGTAGGTACCTGTGACTTAATTATATTACTTGCTATTATACTCTATATGTTTGATGTATTTACAATATAAAAGGAAGTTGGAAAAATACATTTTCTCTATAACCTCCCTTTTGCCTCAGTTAAATTCATAAAAGATCTTAAGATGTCTGGCCCCCATCTGACTGTCCCATCTTATTTCCCTCTAGCTCCCTATATAACTAGACCAGTGTAGGGGCCAAGAGCAGCCAGACCTCAAATTCCACTTCCTACCTGCTGAGCATGGACAGAGAACTTAACTCTTTTAAATCTCAGAAGGCTTCAACTGTAAAATGGATAAAACATTACCTAACTGTAGGAATTTATTTTGAGGAATAAAGGTAATATTATACCAAAGTACTTGGCATAATGCTTGGCACATAGGAATTATTCAGTAAATATTAGCCATTATTGACCACATTGATTTACCTGGTGTTCAAAAATAGACTGTACATCATCTTATTTCCCTGCCTTTTCTTACTACCTAACTGCAGCTTGCCACCTATTAATGAGTGGTAAAATCAGTTGAGTTGATTATGATCAGCACTTTTTTTTTAAAGGTTTTATTTATTTATTTGACAGATAGAGATAATGAGAGCAGGAACACAAACAGGAGGAATGGGAGAGGGAGAAGCAGACTTCCCGCCGAGCAGAGAGTCTGATGCGGGGCTTGACCCTAGGACCCTGGGATCATAACCAAAACCGAAGACAGATGCTTAATGACTGAGCCACCCAGGCACCCCAATGACCAGTGTTTTTTAAAAACTGGAATAAAATGATATAGAATAGAATAGAATGGGATGGAATGTTATGAAACTGAATGGAACAGAATAGAATTTTTAAAAAGTGAATTGTGTGTAGTTAGGTTAAGTATTGTTTCAGTGTCCGGGTATTAAAATGTAGTTCTTCCTGTGGGTTTTGGCCTAAAGAGGCTTGAGAAACACTAGTTTCCATGATTCCTTTGGCCTGGGATAGTGAGCTCTCTGCCCCTCTCCACTGGATTATCAGGACCTTACTTAACACCAGCTTCTTTTGAGAAGTTTTCACGTGATCCTCGTTGCTATGGGCTGTCAGTTCTGACTAGGATCAAACCTGTCTTCACTGTGGGGTAGTTTCAGAAATGCTGCAGAATAGTTCTGGGGACATGGAGTAAACCTTGGGCCTTGTGTTCCAGATTTCCTAGCTAGGTTTCTGCCTTATATCTGTGATCAGCCCCCATCTTGTGCTTTGACTCTAGTAACAGGCATTATAGACTCTCAGGGTCCAGCATGGATGGGTAGGAGTCTCTCAGAGCACTAACATAGCCACCAAAGAATTAATGCAAAGTTAGTTCCTTCCTGCTCACTCCCATATTGGCCATATTAAGGTTGGTCCTTGCCTCGCTTCCCTAGAACAAGTGCCCAGGACATCCATTCAGTCCTTTGTTGTAAGCATTCAACCCACATACCAGTCATTCTCATTATTTGCAAACATGGAATTAGTGAATACTGAATCATGGCCCCGGAAGAAAAACAGGGTTAGGTTCCTGAGAGCCTCTGGCCACATTTTTGTCAACCCAATATGTAACTTTGTTTTATGTGTGTTTCTGTTTAAAGAGATTTGATTTAATATATATTGTTGATTCATTAACATTGACCTCACAGTCAACAGAATAACACAAGCCTGAAGGAAGCTCCTCTAACCTCATATTTTCTCCATAAGGCACATCCCAGTCTTCTTGCATGTAGGGACACAAGACAGCATATCAGCACTGTGCTTGGGGCCATTTTAAACAGTGAGATGGTCAACAAAAATCTCAAAATGGGAAAAATGTGGACTGAACAGCCCCGGGAAAGGACATGGTTTACGGTATGAGAGTTGAAACAAGAAGATGTCGCCTCGTTCAAACTCACCCGGGAATGTGTGCATAGGAGATTCAAATTTTTCACTGTGCTTAGAGCACATGCACATCCCTGAATGGCTATAAAGTCACTTGCGAGTACTGATTTGGGGGTTACAAATACATTTTAGAAAGTAGGAGAATTTGCAAATATGGACTCCGTGGAAAATGACAATCAACTGTATGTCACGTGTTATTTTGCCAAGCACCAGTGTAGGGAAGCTTAGCATACAGCAATGGCAGGCATGGCCCTTGCCCTCATTCCTTTTGTATTATTGTCTTGCCCCTTTCCTGCTCTTGTTGTATGCCCTCCAGTACTGGTAGAAGCTTCTGTGTGTGTCTTACCTGTCCAAGTGGCTCTTGGAGGGTCCTTTCCTCTTATGTGCAACATCACTTCTGAAGACACCCAAGCTGGTATCTCCCACTTGGACCCACCCCCGGACCCCAAAATTTCTATCTCTAACTGTCCACTCAGTACTTCTGTGGGAACAACTAACAGGCATCTCAGATGTAACTTGTCCAAGACTAAGCTCCTCACTTCTCCTCTCCTTCCCCCAACTGCTCCTTCCCACAGCCTTGCCTCCCAGTTGATGGCAACTTTATTCTCATGATTCAGGCCAAAGGTTTGGTGTCATCCCTGATTCCTCTCTCACATCCCAGATTGAGTCTGTCAGCAAGTCTTTTGGGCTCTGCCTTTTAAATAGATCTGGAATCTGACCATTTCTCCCCATCTCCCCGTCCCACCTGCCTCAAGCCACCACGGCCCATCACTTGGATAATCACAATAGCCTCAGATGGAATCCTCCAGGGTACTTCACCTCTGGTGTCACTTCTGGCTGCTGTGCCCTCCCTCACCACACTCCTGCAGGATCATCCTAATTAACATGGCAAAGAACCCCTTTTCCTGACCCCCTTCCCACCTTCCTCAGCCATTTCTCCCCATAGCACTGATGATCTATTCCCTATAGCGTTTTCTTATTTATTTTGCTTATTGTCTATCTTTTCTTTCTAGAATGTAAACTCCGTGAGGAGGAGTGTTTGTTGATTTTGTCACCCTTGTGTCCCCAGCTCCTGGCCCAGCTTCAGGGACAACCTGGGCAGTCACCTTGGGCCCTGTGTTCAGAGGGCCCTGCACTTGGTTTAATGCTCTTGCTATCTTGAAATCTTTAATAACTTTTGAGGAAGCCTCTCCCCCCATTTTCATTTTACACTGGGACCCCCCCAGCTATGGAGCTGATCCTGGCTGCCAGGCACATAGTAGGCACTCAATTAATAGCTCAGGGAATGTTGAATGTGGTGGCTCACAAAGCAGATGGTAATGTAAATGGTTGTTGATTGACTGAGTGATTGATTGGCGTGGGGGTTGGTCACTCGTTCACTTCTTCATTCATTCACCCCATGTGTCATTTCAGCATTTCAAAAAATTATCTGAAGAGATTGGAATTAAGATTTTTGCACACTGGTAGCGGGCCTCACGTATCGTGCTCACTCACCCTCCACAGACTCCATGTATTTTGAGAATCACAACATCATGTGATGTTGAGTTTGGCAGTCCCCTTTTACAGAGGAGGAAACCGAAATGTTTGTTTTGTTTTTTTTTTGAAGATTTTATTTATTTATTTGTCAGAGAGAGAGAGAGAGGGAGAGCATGAGCGGGGGGAGGCGTAGGGGGGGAAGCAGGCTCTGCACTGAGCAAAGAGCCGGATGCAGGACTTGATCCCAGGACCCTGGGATCATGACCTGAGCCGAAGGCAGACGCTTAGCCAACTGAGACACCCAGGCCTCCCAGAGACTGAAACGTTAAGACATTATTGCCTGAGGTCACGTAGCCGGGGAAAGCCATAGAGAGCCCGGGGCCCTGCTGCTGGCCAGACTGCATGGTAGGGACAGCTTCTCTGTCCTCAGGCTCTCCTCACCTTTGCTCCCCATTCATGCACTACGCCTCCCAGAATCAACCTTGCCCACTTTTTCTCACGTCACCCATCTGCCTTGCAGAATTGGAAAGAACCTGCTCTCAGATATTTCTTACTGTGGGGGCTCCCTTGTGTCACCTCTGCCAAGTGGAGCTGCATGTTTCTGGCCTCTCTTAGGAACAAGAGGCAGTGCCCACTGAGAAGGACTCTCAGACACCAGGAAGTAAGTGTTACAAAGCCCTGAAATCATCCCAGGTCGGTGCCCCCCAAATCTGTGCCCACGGCAAGACAGGCTCCCCGGTATAGAAATGGAAAAATAGTCCCACCTCTGGTCACAGATTCTACAGAGCTGTGACGTGCTGAGGAAATCTATTTTGAGTCACACCTTTTCTATGAAGGAAGAGGAACATAAAAGCAATTCCTCAGACAGCATAGGTAATACAGTTGCTAATGCTGTATTAATCCGTATGGTGACAGATGGTAACTACATTTATCATGGTGCGCAGTGCATAATGTATATAATTGTCGAATCACTATGTTGTATGCCTGAAACGAATATATTATATGTCAACTACACTTTATTAAAAAAATAAAAGTCTTTAATCACTTTAATCATTTTTGTTAGACAAAAATGGCAATTCAGCTGGAAACACAGATGTCAAACTCTTAAGTATACACAGCTGACATCTCAGGGGGCTGGGGCTGGTGGATTAAGTCAGAAGTTACTGTTCGCATCCTCTGGAAGTGACGTGCTAAAAACGGGGGCCAGACCTTGGAAATAGAGGAAAGAGTGATTCTATAGGAGCCAGATAAAAGGACGGAAGTTCCAAATATTTGACCTTGACATTTGTCTTTAAAAATGGCATGGGTGTGTGTGTATGGGGGCCTGGAATTTTCAGAATTTATAAAACTCTACATATTAAAATTAGAAATATAAGAAATATATATAACATAAGAATATAATATATAATATAATGATAATAATAAATATATATCCAACATATATTTTATATATAAGGTAAAAATAATTACAAGTAATAATAAATATATAATGTAAGAATATAACATATCAAAAAAGAAAAAGAAATAAAGAAAATAAATAAGTACTCGAATTCTACCGTGAGCTTTCTTTTGGCACCCAGCCCCACCTTCGCTATTGTATTAGAACACTTTTGGGGGAGCCTGGGTGGTTCAGTTGGTTAAGCATGTGCCTTCGGCTCAGGTAGTGATCTCAGGATCCTGGGACGGAGCCCCAGGTTGGGCTCCCTGCTCAGCAGGGCGTCTGCTTCTCCCTCTCCCTCTGTGATCTCTCTCACTCTTGCTCTCTCTCAGATAAATAAATAAAATCTTAAAAAAAAAAAAAAAGAAAGCTTTTGTTGGCAAGTAAAAGAAACCAAACCCAGCACAACTTAGGACATGGGAGAAATTGATTTTTTTATTTTTTGCTTCTCTCATTAGAGAAGTCAGGGAGGGGGTTCAGGAATGAGCGGCCGGGAGTCTCTCCACCTCTCCTCTGTTACCACAGGTTGGCTCCCCCAGGCATCCTTCATTCCAGCTCCGGCTGCAGACTCCGATCCTCCTGCCAGAGGAACGCGCTGCCTCACCCCCAGGCCTCCATGGCTTGATGCCCAGACTGGCAGAGGGAGCTTCTCTTCTCCTAGCAGCATCGTGTCTGATCCATGGGTGAGCTGGGTGGCCCTGCTTGGTCACGTGCCCCTCAGCCTTCCAGGCTGGCAGGAGGGATGGGGTACTGTGACTGGCCAAGGTCTGTGCCATTGTCACTTCCTCAGCCCCCCAGAACCACATCAGCTTGGGGAGAAGCAGCTCCTCAAAGGAACAGGGAGGGCAAACAACAATCGCCCATAATCTTGGCTTTTTTCCTCAGGCTAACAAGAGACGTTTTCTCTCTGGGACTGATAGAAAGCGCCATTTTATAAAGAATGTTTTATAAAGCTCTTTCTCCTAGCTGTTTCCATATTCTGGGCATTTTGTGTTCCAGTCAGAAGACTGGAGAGAAGAAAAATTCCCCAATCTGAGGAGCAACGTGTTTCTTATTCTGGGAGCATTTGATAAAACACGGGCTCTAACATCAAACTACAAAGATTCTATGCAGCAAAGGAAACCATCAACAAAATGAGAAGACAGCCGACCGAATGGGAGAACATATTTGCAAATTATATTATATATCTGATAAGGGGCTAACATCCAAAATACATAAAGAACTCAGCCAACTCAATTGCAAAAAACAATCTGATTAAAAAATGGCCAGAGGTTATGTGCTGGGAAGCAGGTGTTAGCTAAAACTATGGAGGCAATCATTTCACAATCTATTAAGTGTATCAGATAACACATTGCACACCTTCAACGTACACAATATTAGATGTCAATTGCATCTGAATAAAGCCAGTAGGTGAGGGGAGGTGGTAGGGATGGGGAGAGAGAGAAAGAAAGAAAAAATGGCCAGAGGATCTCAAGAGACATTTTTCCATAGAAGCTATACAGATGGCCAAGAGGTACATAAAAGGTGCCAAACATCACTCATCATGAGGGAAATGCAAATCAAAACCACAGTGAGATATCACCTCATACCTGTCAGAATGGCTATTTATCAAAAAGACAAGAAATAACAAGACTTGGTGAGGACGTGGAGGAAAGGGAACCCTTGTGTGCCGTGGGTGGGAATGTACATTGGTGCAGCCGCTATGGAAAACAGTATGGGGGCTCCTCAGAAAATGACAAATTCAACTACCAGATGATCCAGCAATTCCACTTCTGGGCACTTACCTGAAGAAAATGAAAACACTAATTCAAAAAGATATATGTACCCCCATGTTCACTGCAGCATTATTTACAATCACTAAGGTATGGAAACAACGCAAGTGTCTCCGGACAGATGAGTGGGTAAAGAAACATGGTGTAGATATGCAATGGAACGTTACTCAGCCATAAAAAAGGAGTCTTGCTATTTGTGACAATATGGATGGGACCTTGAGGGTATTACCTTAAGTGAAATAAGTCAGGCGGAGAAAAACAAATATTGTAAGATCTCACTGATTTGTGGGATCTAAAAAGCAAAGCAAAGAAACAAAAAAACCAAGGTCATAGATACAGAGAACAGGCTGGTGGTTGTCAGGAGCAAGGGGTGGGGGGAGGGTGAGATTGGGGAAGGGGGTCAAAAGGGACAAACTTCCACTTGTAAAATAAGTAAGTCATGGGGATGTAATCTACAGCATGACGACTATAGTTAATAAGACTATAACGCATATTTGAAAGTTGCTAAGAGAGTGGATCTTAAAAGTTCTCGTCGCAAGGAAAAAGAATTTATGACTATGTGTGGTGATCGATGTTAACTAGACTTGCTATGGTGATCATTTCATAATACATACAAAAACCGAGTCATCATGTTGTACACCTGAAATTATAATGTTATATGTCAATGATACTTCAATTAAAGACAAAACAAAATAAAGCAAAAACCAACCAAACAAAACAATCTGTGGGCTCTGGAGTCAGACAAACATAGATTTAAATCCTGCCTCTGCTGCAGAGTGTAGGAACTTGGGAACATTACTTAGATTCTGTTGGCCTCACTTTTCTCATCTGTAAAATGGGGATAAAATTACACCCCTTAGTTTCAGGGTAAGAATCAGATAACACATATTAGGAAATAGCACAGGGTTTCAGCAGATGTTCTTTTATTTACCTTCCCCTCCAAGTACCAACTGCATAATTCTTTACCCCTTGAGAGGCCCTGGAAAAGCAAAACATGATAGTCTGCAGGGACACTCTATGCATACTCTTATTTGCCACATTCATTGTACTGAAATAACCCATTCAAGTCTTTTTCTTTTCCACTGAAGGATAATTTCCTTGAAACCTGGATCATATGATCCATTTTTATGTTCCCAGTGTCAAACTCAATGCCTGGGACACAACAGGAATTCAATCAGCAGAGCAGCGGAACCACCAGGAAGAGCTTTTGAATGTGACTGATCAATGGTGCCTTTAGAAAAGCAAGTGGTGTGTGGGTTCCACGCACACAGCAAAAGTTCCACTGTTTTCTGGACTTGTTTAGCTTGGGATACATGTTTATCTGGACCCCAGAGGGACTGTTTATGTGAAAATGCCATCTCACTGGTTAGAGACCCAGCACAGGGAAGAGGTAGAGGTACACTGCTTGGGCTTGAATCCTGACTCCACTGCCTACTTGCTTGTGAAAACTTGAGGCAAGTTTCTTGATGTATTTGCATCCTCGGTTTCCTCATGTTTAAAATGGGGCAGCAGTGATGCCAACCACATCAGGCTGTTAAGAGAACTAAATGAGATGATGCAAAAAAACCCCAAAAAACAAAACAAAAACCAAAACCCAGAAAACACAACTCATTACATCGTACATGCCCCACATTACATTTGCTAGAATAAAAACCACTGCCTGGAAGTATGAGAACAAGATTTAGGTTGTGGGAAGGGGTCTGATCTGAGGCCACACGGTGTGCTCAGTAGTCACTGTATTTGTAGGAGTCCAGGCTTAGCTGCAGTAACAAAGACGTCCCCAAGTACCAAGGCAGAAGACTGACCAAAATAGAAGTTGATCTCTTCCCCAGGTAACAGTGCAGAGGTCAACAGTTCAAGACTGCTAGGTCAGCTCTGCATCCTCAGGAAGTGCTTTCCATCTCTGTGTTTGAGGAGACTGCTCCAGTTCTTGTCACCGCCAACCAGCTGTGGTATGGGGGAAAGGGACTGGGGGTGGCAAGGGAGCGAATTATACTTCCACTTTTTTGAGAGCAAGATCAAGGTGTGACACCCCCACCCCCCATCACTTCTGTTAAGGTTATGTAGTCACATGACCACATCTACTGCAAATGGGTCTGGGAAATGTAGTCTTGAGCAAGGCAGCCATGTCGGTGGGGGAAATGTTACACTAGATCTGGGTAGAAGGACAGGAATTCGGGGACAACCAGCAACCTGCCATGGCCACTCAGGGCCTCATAAAAAACACAACAGTAGGAGTTACCTCTCGAAAGGGCTCTTTGCTGGATGCCCACAGCAGCAAGGCTTTGTACGAAGCCAACTCCCCATGAACCAGAGGGGAGTTTAGGAAATGATTCAGGCTCCCTGGCTGACTCAGACACTGAGAGCATCCTGGAGAGAAAAGTAGCCATACACCCATTTGGGGCTTGGGGTTTAGTTTATAATAATAATAATGACTTTGGCACAGAAAACTTCCTGAGGGTTAATGAATGACTGGCTGGATTAATAGCCCAAATCGCTGCCTGCAGTCTATCAACTCCTTCCAGCTTCATATTAATCTACAGGAAATTCTTTGTACGCCCAGCTATTACTGCTTCAATCTCGCAAAATAAAAATGAATGGATGCTTCATTGGAACTTGGGAAAAAAACTTGGTCACCATTGTGTGTGGCCACCATGCTATTATTTATTTTTTTCAGGCACATTTCCTGCATTTTCTCTCGTTCTCTTTCTGGCTTCGGTTTGCTGGGGTGGCAGCAACTGCACCAGCAGCTGACCCTTTAGATTAGCGTAAATCCCTTTGCTATTCATAGTACACCCTGTAAAGCTCGTCACACATGCAATGTCTTCCCAGCTAGACTGGGAGTTCCGTGAGGTCAGAGACAACCATAGACTCTGGGCTCTGCAGAGCCTGGCCACAGTGCCCCTTGGCAACGCATTTGTTGAATTTAACCAAATGGAATAGCTGCTGAATTTTAAACAAGTTACCATCAGTCCAGTGGATTCCTCAAAGCAAACCTGGGAATCTCTGCATTTTAGCTGGGTTTAAGGTGGTGTGTACTTTGAGCTCATTAAAATTTGATCAGAGTTTCCCAAGAGAACAACTTGAAACAGAGAGGCAAGGATGTAGAAGAAGTTGTAGAAGACGATGTCGAATGTCATCCAACTGTCACCTGCGAAAAGAAACCAGGGGATGCTAAAGTAACCGGTGACTTCTCTCGCCTATAGGGACTCCCACTGCTTCCCTGGGCTGAGAGTTCTCTGCCAGGAGATGTCAGTGATGAAATAAGCAGGTTTCCCTCGGCAGAGTCTCCTGGTTCAGGGAATTCGAGTTTATAGATGGCTCCAGATTTCCTCTGCCATGCTATTTAAACTCCTACCTTCTTGTCTGTTGGGCATGCGATCAGCATCTGCAAGGACTTGCCAAGTGAAAGGTGCAAGCCCTGAGCAAAGATTTCACAAGAACATCTTGTCCTTGAGGCTCGGTGAGCCGAGGCATGCAGCTGCGTCGGCAGGACCCTGCCTGGCTGGGGGGTGTCCACCTGTGCCATAAGGAATCTTTTACTCTGATTTCTCACTGGTACCCCAAGGTGGGCTTCAGATGGCTCTCTTCCCCAACCCCCTAAAACTAAGCCAGGTGAGTCCCAGCCCCAGAGAATTCCTGGCATCAGTGGAGGTGTTGGTGGCTTTTCAACCAGGGGTGAAGTTTGAGTTAAAGAAACAGGAAGCCTGACACAGCGAGAGAGGTTAGGTAGGAGTAGAATTCAGGGCTTAGAAAATGCTTGCTTCCTTCAGTTGTCGTTAGGAGAGCTGATAAGGGGATTTCAGAGTTTTGGGGCGGGGGAGCCTTGGAAAAGAATGAGGGAGTTTTAATCAACTAGGGGGACCTTCCCAACTTACATTTCCCGGTGTTTGTGTCTTGGGAACTTTTCCTAAGGTAAGGGTGTCAAAACCAGAAAGGTCCCCAACATTAAGCTTTGACATGCTGTCAGCTTCTGGCTAGGGACTCTCAAGCATGGGTTCTAGCACCTGCGGAGCAATATCTCTTAGTGATGTGCTGGCCTTCGGGTCTCCTTTAGAAAAGGCATCCACTGGGGCGCCTGGGTGGCTCAGTCAGTTAAGCATCTGCCTTCAGCTCAGGTCATGATCCCAGGGTCCTTGGATGGAGCCCTGCGTCAGGCTTGCTGCTCTGCGGGGAGTCTGCTTCTCCCCCTCCCCCTCCCCTTGCTCATGCTCTCTCTCTCTCTCAAATAAATAAATAAGTAAAATCTTTAAAAAAAAAAAAGAAAAGAAAGAAAAGTCATCCACCGAACTTCAAGACTAGAGCTCTGGGTTTTAAAGCCCTGGATTAGTCCATTCACATTGTTATTTAGTCCTCAAGGGCTCCCAAGGGACAGTATGCTTGTTTTCTTTCACAATTTTCTGTAAGTCCGTGCATTAGGGGAGCAGGTGGCCATGAGGATCAGCACTTTATACTGCAGTATGAAGACCGCAACGTGACCAGAGAAAACAAAGCACAAAATTGAGTTTCATGATGTCTTTAAGAATGACCTGTGACTCAGTGGTTTAAGCGTCTGACTTCAGCTCAGGTCATGATCTCAGGGTCCTGGGATCGAGCCCCGCGTCGGGCTCTCTGCTCAGTGGGGGGCCTGCTTCTCCCTCTGCCTCCTCCCCACTCATATTCTCTCTTTAAGATTTATTTATTTAAGATTTATTATTTATTTAAGATTTATTTATTTAAGATTTTATTTATTTGAGATAAATAAAATCTTAAAAAAAATGACCTTAGTCCAATTTTTATTTGGTGCTTCTCAATTTTCCGATGGATAGTTTGAGGAATGAATACAGTTCAAGGATATGTCTCTTTCTCACACTTCTCTCTCCTTCTACTAATTTTATTTTATGTTATTTTTCATGAAGATAGAAGTGTTTTTATTTTTTAATTTTTTAAATTTAAGTTCAATTAGCCAACATCATTGGTTTTTGATGCAGTGTTCAGTGATTCATTAGTTGCATATAACACCCCATCCTTCTACTAATTTTAAATGGGGAATGATTACGTCCTGAACTGTGACCATATCAGAAGCAACAAAGTGTAGCAGAAACATTGTGAGGTTTAGAGCCGGCCGGAGTGTGAACTCCGGCTCCACTCACCTGCTGAGTGGCTTGAAACAAGTCAGAGAAAACCTCTCTGTTTGCTCATTTTATGTTTCCTGTTGCCATGGGAATATATTACCATGAACTTGCCTTAAAACAATGCACATTTCTTCTCCTATAATTCTAGAGGTCAGAAGTCCGAAATCAACTTCACTGGGCTGAAATCATGCGTCGACAAAGCGATGATCCCCCTGGGGGCCGTGGGGTGAGTCCGTTTCTTTGTTTTTTCCAGCTTTAAATGCTGCATTCCTTCTATTTCTTGGTTCTTGGCCCCTTCCATCTTGCTTCACTGGTCACACTGCCGTCCTTCCCTCTGCCTCCCTCTTGTAGAAACATTTGTGATTGCATTCAGAGCCCATCCAGATACTTCAGATTAAGGATTCATTTCCATATCTGTAATCACATCTGCAAAGTCTGTTTTGGCATATAAAGTAATATTTGCATGTCCCAGGGATTAGGGCATGGACATCTTTGGGGGCCATTTTTCAGCCTGCCATGTTCATCTGTTAAGTGAAGATAGTAATCCCTCTTCTAAAGGACACAAAAGTTGAAAAAGGTAACATTTGTGGAAGTACACAGAGTGGAAGTCAATAAATGTCACTGAGTCTGGAAAAGGGAGGAGTTGACCTCCCATTGGCAGGTGTCTACCCCGGATGGACCTGACAGAGAACGACAGAGCCTGGATTGATGTGGGCTGGAGCATGCTCAAGGGGGTGCGGGGCCAGGGGGGTGGCTGAGGCTGTAGGGACCGGTGGCCTTGGACATAGGATGACTCTAGGAGCAGGCTCAGAGGAAGGCAGAAGGTGCTTCTAGAAAGGGACCCAGATGCTCATAACCAGGGAAGACAGGACTTTATGACCTCCCTTGGAGCATGATATGGCTCTGTGTCTCCCAAGTGGGAAGCTTATTATTTTTACTGCTTAGAGACCAGATAGCCGCTGGTTACCCCATAACGCCAGGATGTGGCAGGCCAAACTCCCCCATCAAGAGTTTTAATGCATTTGGGGCCCAAGCCACAGCCACAGCTGCAAACATCATCTTCCTTTTGCTGGAGCTGGATGATCATCAGGCAGTTGTGACGTTACACAGGAAGAGAAGACACACAGACATTTTTTTGTTTTATGAAGGTGATAAGGTTACATGCTCAGTGGGCTATTGATCTTTACTTCAACCCTTTTCCCCATAAAGTTTTATTATCCTGGAAGATGAGATTACTCCCCAGCATTCCTGGGGCAGGGGGTTGGGGCCAGTGTATGCAGCCTGGAGTATCACCATCCCTCTGGCCTCTGGGGGAGAGCTACCTGGGCGCAGAGGTGAAGGTGTGCTCCTGAAGGGGAAGCCAGGAGAGGGGCACAGCCTAGAGAAGGGCTCCCCCAAGGAATGCTGCAGGTCCTCCAAGTCCAGCCAGGAGCTAAGGAATGGCCATTGGGCAACTGCTCGGATGCTCCTGTGCATTCGTACTGAAGGAGCATGATGCATTCATTATTTGTAGAATTGCTTGAGCTCGACGGATAGTCTTTTGGTCACCATGGGAGAGTAAGAGTAGGCAACGGTCACACTCCACCTCTTCTTGCCTTTCCAGGTGCTTTCTGAGACTTCCCTCTTCTGACTCACCTAGTAACGCAGCGGGGGTGGGGTTGGGGGGGTGGCTGAAGTGGAGCGTAAGAGTACTTACTCTGCGCTCTACAGGAATGGGGCCCAGAGAGCTCGAGTGACTGCTCAGTCAGGCACAGGTGGCCAGCCTCCATCCAGGGCTCTGTTCACAACACCAAGCACTAGGAACTTGCTGGCTTCTGACCCTCTCTTGTGGGTTTATTCCTTCTGAAGACCATTTTTTTTCCATTCCTCAGAGTCATCTTGTTGAGGTATTTGGTGACCAGCCACCCCAGTTTGCTCAGGACTGAGGGGTCTCCTGGGCTGGGGATTTCCAGTTCTTTTTTTTTTTTTTAAGATTTTATTTATTTAGGGGTGCCTGGGCGGTTCAGTTGATTAAGCGACTGCCTTCGGCACAGGTCATGATTCCGGAGTCCCGGGATCGAGTCCTGCATCGGGCTCCCCACTCAGCAGGGAGTCTGCTTCTCCCTCTGACCATCCCCCCTCTCATGTGCTCTCTCTCTCATCCTCGCTCTCTCAAATAAATAAATAAATAAAATCTTTAAAAAAAAAGATTTTACTTATTTATTTGAGAGAAAGCATGAGAGAGAGAGAGAGAGCATGATTGGGGGCGGTGGGGGGGGAGCAGAAGGAGAGGGAGAAGCAGACTCCTCGCTGAGTGGGGGGCCCGATGTGGGACTCGATCCCAGGACTCCAGGATCATGACCTGTGCCGAAGGCAGGCGCTTAACCAACTGAACCACCCAGGATCCCCGGATTTCCAGTTCTAGACCTGGGAATGTCCTGGACAAATTAGGACAAGCTGGTCGTCTTATGGAAGGCCTCCCACTGGCACAGAGTCACCTGGCCAGAGGGGACTTGGGGCAGGGTGGCTGTGTCTGGGCTTCGCTAGCGCACAGCCCTGTGTCCTGTCAAGGTCCATTTGGGAAAAGAGAAGGCCCCCTAAGTATTTAAAACCGGCAGAATATCATGCCGGGAACTGGTGGGGAGACTGAGAAGCCAAATAGGGACCATCACACAACTCCAAGATTAGCCACTGTGACCACCCCTGGGCTGCCGGGACAAAGGAAGGAGGTGGAGCTGCCGGACCCAGGGGTTGAGGTCACCGTCAGAGCCGGAGCCACCAGAGGCCTGACCTGTGGAAGCTGGAGCCACAAAAGTGCCCCGGCACTGGTGGGGGCACCGTCGCTGGGCACAGGGCAGGAAACGCATTGGCTTCTCCCTACCTCTCGCCCTCTGATCTCCTACCAGGATTTTCTCTTCTTTTTTTCAGGAAGGTCCAGGGGGTGTGGACTGTAAGCTAAGGCTGGCTTGTTGGCCAGGCTGGAGAGCTTTCTAACACCTGGGCTTCCTGTCCTGGGGGAGAGAGAGGACTTCTTCCTACGTCAGCTTCATTGCTGACATGCGCGTTTGGAATCCATCAATCAATCAATCAATCAGCACTTCCATCAAAGCAGCTCAGAATCATCAGACATGGAAGCTGGAAGGCATCTCCAAGTTCATCCGTGCAGAGGGGCAACGGAAGCCCGGACTGCGGCCGGAGGGATGGTGGGGCCAGTGACGGGACCAGCAAGGGTCCTTCTGCCACAGGCTGCCTCTGCCCTGAGGTCTGCAGGGGACAGGAGGCCATGGTCCCCCTGCCCGGGCGCTGATGGAGTGAGCCAGACCCAGCCCTCCGCTGGCAGCAGAGGGGACACCGGCATGAGACGCCTGGCCCTAGGAGGCTAATGGCCATCCCTGCAAACGTTTATTGCAAGGGAAGGAACGAGTTCTCAGGAAAACAAATATGGTTGGATGGTCTGCTTCCCCCTTTATCCAGAATGACAACAGGAGGGAACACCAGAAAACTCAATGCTTTGATTTCGTGGGATGGTGGGATTGAGAATTTAAATTATTCTTCTATTTTGTTCTCCAGTAACATTATGTTGCCTTAACAGACTATGTAATATAACGCACATAATATGTGTGTTCCTACCATTCAGTCATTCCATAAATGTTTATTAGATGCTTAATATTGAGTGAGGCAGGCATGGTGGGTGTTCTCTCCAATATTACCATCTGGGTACCAGGAACTGGAGTGGGCACGGAGAGGGCGTGTCCCTCTGCCTTCGTTCTTTCCCCACCGCCTTCCTTGATTCTCAAGCCCCACCACCTGGGAGGGACACCTCCATGCTGTGAATAGTAATGACGGAATCTTTTCCACTACCTCTGCCTGTACCCTGCTCTTGCAGAATCCCCAAGCCTTTTGCAAAGCTCACCTCCAGTTGTTTATTCATACATCGCAACAAGTATAGCTCATGTCATTCTTCCTTAGCTGAATTTAACTCCTACTTCGAGCCCCCATCTTTCCACGTCATTTTAGGGTTCCCATGTTTTCCCAGGATTATATATGTTGTGGGGGGCTTTGATGTGCCCAAATATGGGTGGGGGTCCGTCAGTTTCTTGCAGTTGTCCATGGGCATGTCCATGGTCGCTGGTCCACATGGGTTGCCAGGGCTCTCTCCCCTGCTGGAAGCTCCATGCAGTCCATTGCTCCATGTTTCCTGTCCACATGTAGGTGTGCAGGATCCTGTTACCGCTTGTGCCCCGCAGTGGGAGCCGAGACCCCTTCACCTGGCAGTTTGTCCTCCTCTGGGCCTGGGTTTCCCCTTGTTGGGCGCTATCTGGGCAAAGAGGCCCAGGACTTCCCTGGGCCCTTCTCATCGGGACCCATGAACATCTAAGACCTTTGCTTCCCTTTGTCCTTTTTCTCTTCCCATTCCAGTGGGATTTACCTAGATGCACACACTTGTTCACTGGGTGTTCTTGGATTGGCCCTTTCCATGTCTCTTGGAAACCAAAACTAGAAGATTTTCTTTCTTTCTTTAAATATTTATTTATTTGAGTGCAAGCGCGAGCAGGGGTGAGGGGCAGAGGGAGGGGGGAAGGAGACTCCCCACTGAGCACAGAACCACACACGGGGCTAGATCTCACGACCCTGAGATCATGACCCTGAGATCACAGTCCAAGCCAAAATCAAGAGCTGGTTCTGGTTGCTTAACCCTCTGAGCCACCTAGGCACCCCCAAACCAGAAGATGTTCTTTATTGTATACCTTCCCTGAGAAATGGGCCCCAAATGCTACCTCTAAAGTTTGAAGGGAAGAAGAGACGGCCAAAGGTACGAGAAAATTGTGGGCAAGCCGTTGTCTCTCATTTCAGTAATGTTGTCCTGCCACCTGATAAATATCTATATTTATATCTATATATGGATAATAAAAATTCTAGAAGGCCTAAACATCTAATTATAAGTGAGGATCTCTGTTGATAGATTATGGATGATTCTTATTTTCTTCTTTTTAATTAGCTATATTTTAAAATTCTACACATGTTCATTAGATGATCTCATCCATAACGGTGCCTTTAAATACGATCTCTAATGTGCCAGTAATCCCCGTGTTTATGTCCACAGCCTAAACCTCATTTCTGGGCTCTGGTTGCAGGCATAGTATCTGCACTTCGAGGTCCCCCAGGCATCATTGATTTAAAAGTCTAAAATGGAAATCTTGAATCTGCGTTCTCCCACTCTTGTCCAAAAAACGTAAAAAGTGCTCTCTCTTTGTATTTTTTATCTCAGTAAAAGTCACCTCAAATCTCTCAAGTTAGATTTTTTTTGAGTAATCCTTGACCCCTACCCAATCCCCACGATTTTCTATCCGTTTGTAGCTGATCTATGTTTCCCTCCAAAATGCACGTCGCTGCCGCACCCAACGTGGGCTGCCACCACCCTGCTGAGTGCCGATGTCCTCTCCCACTTGAATGAACTTACAGACTTTTTTCCCCCTTTGGGCCGAGTTTTCTTCATTGATTACTGGGAGATTAGGTGATTATTAACAATGTTGAGTAAACAGATCCCCAAGATTTCCCCCCTGGGGCACCCTGGATGGTGTCGTGAGAGCATCACTTTCGTTGCAAACCGGCACCTGCAATGGCAAATGTCCTTGTGACTTTTCTTTTTTGGTTCATATCTGGGAACCCAGTTTGCTTTCTGTGGACCTCACCGGAAATGGCCCACCTGTCCCGATCAGTCACCGTGTGGACTTTGCTGGCTCAGCTCCAGCTGCCGCGGAGGATGGCTGCTTGCATCATCTCTTCGAGATCTGCCCAGGGCTCCTACAAGTCGATTGCTCATGCGCGAGGCAGCCTGAGCTTAGGTGGCTCCAGACACACTTCTGACGTGATGAAAACCCAGTCATGGGTTGCACGTGAAGTTATTCATCCTTCTCCAATTCTCATTTCCTTCTTGCACTTCTTCCAGCTGGGGTTATTTTTCTTTTGCTTTTTGATACTGATCTGCTGGAGGTGAATGCTCTTGCTTTTTGTTTGTTTGTTTTCTTTCATGTCCCCAAATATCTGTATTTCACTGTCATTTTGGAAGAATATTTTCCATGGGTAGAGGATCTAGGTTTTTCTTCTGGCAAACTGATCATTACACAATCGCCTGGCTTCCGCTGTGGCTTTGGAGAAGCCAGTTGATTGTTATCTAGGGCTTCTTTAGAGGCAATCTCTTTCTTTTTTAATTTTATCTTATTTAAATTTAATTAATTAACATCATGTATGATTAGTTTCGGAGGTAGAGTTCAATGATTCATCCGTTGCATATAACACCCAGTGCTCATTCCATCATGTGTCCTCCTTAATGCCCATCACCCAGTTACCCCATCCCCACCCCCACCTACTCTCCAGCCCCTCAGCTTGTTTCCTAGAGTTAAGAGTCTCTTATGGTTTGGCTCCCTCTCTGATTTTGTCTTATTTTATCCCCCCCTTCCCCTATGATCCTCTGTTTTGTTTCTTAAATTCCACATATGAGTGAGATTATAGGATAATTGTCTTCTTCTGATTGACTTATTTCACTTAGCATAATACCCTCTAGTTCCATCCATGTCGTTGCAAATGGTAAGGTTTCACTTTTTTGATGGTTGAGTAATATTCCATTGTATATATATATACACACCACATCTTCTTTATCCATTCATCTGTCGATGGACATCTGGGCTCTTTCCATAGTTTGGCTATTGTAGACATTGCTGCTGTAAACATTGGGGTACTGGTGCCCCTTTGGATCACTAAGGCAATCTCTTGCTTTCCCACCCTCCCTCCATTCCTCCTTCTCTTCCCTCCCTCCATTCTTTCCTTCCTTCCTTCCTTTCTCTCTCTCTCTTTCTTTTCTTCTTTTTCTTTTCTGAAAATGAGGATTTCTTTTTCACTGTCCTGCTTGATTGGGATTCATTGGTCTTCTTGACTCTGTGGATTGAGTGTCTCTCATCAGTTCTGGATAACTATCATTTTATATATTCAAACATTTTTTTTCCTGTGACTTTCTGTCTGTATACTCCTCCTGATACTTCAATTAAATATATATTAAGTTTACTCACTATATACTTACTCTATTTTCCTCTCTTCTATCTTTGTAATCTTTTTGTCTCCCCATACTATAATCTTGATAGTTTCTTCTGCTTTAGTTTTAGCATACAAATTCTCTCTTCAGCTATGTCTAATGTGTGGTTAAACTGCCCACTAGGTCCTTAATTTTAACTAATGTATTTTTCACATCTAGACAATTTTCTGAGTCCTTTTTAAAAAAATATCAGTTGTGACCCTCTTAATAGTTTCTAGTTCCTTGCAAAAATTTTCAAGCTTTTTGATTATTTCTTTGAATGCAGTAGCCAGAATTGTTTTAGTCTGTGTCTAGTAATTCAAATACCTAAAATCTTTGTGGATATTTCTTTTGTCTCTTAGCTCCACTCATGGTATCATGTTTTCTTGTACATCTGGTTGTCTCTAAATATGGCCAACTCCAGTTATTTCTGGGCATGCCCAGAGAACACATGATATGGGTTCATGAGCATAACCTTTCCAGTTATCCACCATGGTTTTCCTCTCTTGTCCTCGTAGCCCTTAGTCACATTCAAGGAAAGCCCTCTGTTATCTACAGAACTGTGTGAAATCATCTGATTTTTGCCTTCAATGAAAGTTGCCTCCTACAGGTCATTGCCACTTCCTCAGACAACCAAGACCACTTCTGTTGGTTGTAACAAAATGCTGAGGAGTTCTGAGAGGGCCAGAATGATTCTGCATCCTCTGAGGTTCTCAGAAAACTGAGATCACACAGCCATCTGTGCAAGAGTGACAGGTAGAGGTAGAGGTGGCAATGAAAATGGGTCCCTAAGCTGCTTGGACCAGTATTTTATATTTTGGATGAAAACAACTCCTTTTATTTTCACTTGTAGTTCCTGTGGCTTTATCCCATAGGGACAAATTCTGGTCACAAGGATCAGGGTAGATTGTAAATATAATGGCCCCTCCCCTTTGACGATAGGAATTATTTATATATTTTTTAAGGGGTGGCCAAGCTTGTCGGCCTAACTTTCCCTTCCTTTAAGGTGCTCACCTGAGCTCCTTGGTCCATGCACATTAGCTTCTGGGGCCTCACTTCATACTCTGCCAGATATATTCAGACATGCAGGGACAGGGGAGGAGGTGTAGGGGTGGGAGTGGGAGGATTTGAGTTGGGGAGAGCCACAGCTTGTCTTTATAAATCACCAGGAACCTGCGACACACATACACATACACGCTCGCATTCACTCACATTCACACACACACTCATCTATTTTTGGTCTATGTGCCTTCAGGCTCTTTTTCAGGAAAGCACATGAACTCTTTCGAGTCCTCAGGTTTCGCTTGGTAACTTTCCTATAGCTGCACTCTGAAGGTCCCCGCTGCCCTCCTCCCAGTCTCTGAGCCTGTGGTGCCCCAGGCCTGCCTGCTCTGCTTCCTGTTTCACCTCAGTGGACTGTGCGTCAGCTGTGAGCTTGTGGAATAAGAGCTCAGAGGCACCCACAGCACCACTTCCCAACCCTGGGCGCTTTATGCCCCAGTCCCAGGAAGTGCCCCCAGAAGAGTTCCATTCTCCGTGCCCTTCCCTTGAGACCCATGCCTGGCCTCCCTAAAGATGGAGGTTATTCCTTTTTTATTGATAGGATGGGACTCCATCATTCTAATACCATCTGCATGTCTGAGGGGTTACATTTTACACCCTATGAAAAACACAGCAGCTTGTCATGATGAAGGATGTTCCCGTGAATAATGCAGTTTTGAATCAAAACTCCTTATTCCAAGAATCAGTAAATTTCCCTAGTCTTCTGTATTTCCTCCCCTCCCCTCCCTTGTTAAATTTAGGTTTAACAAGTCATGAATCATTGTGGTTTTACTCCTGGGTAGAATTGGCTTTTTTTTTTTTTTTTTTTTTTTGCTTTTACTGCATTGCCAACTGATGAAAGAAATAAAAAGGAATTTGATTAATTAGCAGTTTGACATGATCTTAAAATCTCAAAAATCTTGAAGACAGGATGAACTACAACCATTCACAGTTGCTTGAATATTCAAATAGGGAGGAACCTGTGGGACATCAGCCCGGTCCTTTTGTAGGACCAGAAAGAAAACTGAGACCCAGAGAGGGAAAGTGGTTTGCCCAAGGTCACACAGCAGGTAAATGGAGGCCATGGTGCTAGAGTCCAGGTATCCTGACCTCAGATCAGCAGCCTCACTTGTGGTTGGAGAAAATGGAAAAACAGCTTGTGTTTGCATTTCTGTATCATGCCAGGACAAAGATCTTTATTCTACGAACGTCTAGCATTGCTGTGTGTATGTTGTGACATGTTTCATAATTATTTCCTCTAGGAGCTCACAGTATTTTACATATAGGATTCCATTATTTGCCATCTTGGTCTTGGAGGCATCTGAAGGGATCCCATTGTCCAGGGAGGAAATGGGATGTATTGAGCAATAAGTGGGTGGTTCAAGACTCCTGGGGACCCTGCCCTCATCTTGTGATGTATTGTAGGGCTCCCATTCATTCTCTCAAGTCATTCCACAGACATCGTATTTATTGAGTGCCTACTATGTGCCAAGAGCTGGAGATAGGGTGGTGAGCAAAGCATCAAAAGTCCCCGCCCTCACAAAAGGGGAAACAGTGAACAAGCAAACAATCATACTTGTAACAATGCAAAGTGTAGGAAGAACCACAAAGAAAAATCAACGCAGGAGGCTGCTCTTGTAGAGGCCCCCCAGGCAGAGGGGTTAGGTGGGTAAGTCATGAGCACATCTGGAGGAAGAACATTCCAGGTGGAGGGAGGAGTGTCAGCTGGAAGTTCAGAAGGACTAGAGTTGAGGGAGGAGGGGGAGGGCGGTAGGGAATGAGGTCAGAGGTAGGGTTGGGCCAGATCAAGCTGGTGCGCAGAAAACATGCAAGGGGTTGGACTTGAAACATAAATAACATAACACTTACCATCTTAACCATTTCTAAGTGTACAGTTCAGTAGTGTTAAGTATATCCACAATGTTGTGCAACCAATCCCCAGAACTCTTTTTGTCTTACAAAGCTAAAACCCAGTCCCCATTAAACAGCAACTCCCATCCTCCCTCCCCCAGCCTCTGGGAATCAGCATTCTACTTTCTGTCTCCATGGATTTGAATCCCCTAGAGTCAGGTACCTCATACACATGGAATCATGCTGTATTTGTATGTCCTTTGGTGTCTGGCTCCTTTTCACTTAGCATAATGTCCTCAACATCCATCCATGTTGTAGCACATGGCTGAATTTCCTTCCTTTTCAAGACTGAATACTATTTCACTGTATGCGCATGCCACATTTTGTTTATCCATTCATCCGTTGATGGACACTTGGGTCGTTGCTTCCATCCCTTGGCTATTTTGAACAATGCTGCTCTGAACATGGGCATGCAAATATCTCTTTGAGGCCCTGCTTAAAATCTTTTGGGTATTTACCCAGAAGGTAGAATTGCTGGGTGATATGGTAATTCTTTAAAAAATTTTTTTTGAAAAACCACCATACTGTTTTCCATAGTTGTTGTAACATTTTACATTCCCACCAGCAGTGAACAAGGGTTCCGATCACTTTACGTGCTTTCCAGCACTTGTCATTTTCTGATTTTTTGGTAGGAGCCATCCTAGTGGGTGTGAGGTGATTTCTCATGTAGCTTTGATTTATAGGTGTTGGATGTTATTCTAAGAACAGTAGGGAGCACTGAGAGGATTAGAGGTAGGATTGGGGCTGGGGGCAGTGTGTTCAGACTCAAAAGGATCCCATTGTTTGCCTCATGAAGAATAGATGGTGAGAGACCCCGAGACAGAGTGGGAGCAGCTGGTAGCTTGGATGAGGATGAGAGCAGAGGAGGTAGGGAGTTGTCAGGTCTGCACTTTGAAGGTAGAGTTGACAAGTTTTAAAAATGGATTGGATGTGAAGTTTGAGAAAAAGAGAGGAGTCAAGGATGACTACAGATTTTGGTCCGGATAAGGAATGGTGACTCCCTTAGCTGAGATGGGGACTAGTGGGATGGGATAGGTTTCAAGTAGGGAAGGAAATCAAAACTTGTATTTAGAATATGTTACATTTGTAAAGCCACACATTAGAGATTCAAGTGGATGTAGACTGAGGTATCTGAAACTCAGAGAGAGAAAGCTGGGCTGGAGTTGGGGATTTGTGGGTCATTATATATACTTAGCATGTTCAGCCATGGGGACCCAATGAGATTGCCTAGGGGTCAGCAAACTATGGCCAACAGGCCAAATCTAGCCTGCTGCCTAGTTTTGTATGTATTTTTATCTTTTTGGCCAGATAAGAATAGTTTTTCACGTGTTTGAATGTTGGAAAAATTTTTAAAAGAATAATATTTTGTGACATATGAAAATTATATGAAATTCAAATTTCAGTGTCCACAAATAAAGTTTTATAAGAACCCAGCTATGCTCATTCTTTTATGTATTTTATGGTCACTTTCTGGTTCTAAGCAGTGAGGAAGGGAGGGAGGGAAGAAAGAGAAGAGGTGCCAGGATTGAGGCCTGGGCAAGGCCTATCAAGTGTGCCAAGATGGTGCCTGCTCCACGAGCAACAAGGTCCAGAGGCCCAGTAGGCCAGGACAGCTTGCCTCCTGTCCTCAGGCCAGCTTAGCATCTTGTGGATGGTGAAGTCAGAGTGACCCATAAGAGGCACGTCCATTAGATGGGGCCATGTAAAATGGCTGACTTTCAATCCTGTGTTCCTTACCATCTTCATTTCCTAGGGCTGCTATAGCAAATTACCATCGATTGGGTATAAAACAATGGATATTTATTCTTTCATTGGTCTAGAGGATGTAAGTCTGAATTCAGCAGGGTTATGCTCCTGACAAAGACTCTAGGGAAGGATCCTAGATTGAAGCTATCAGCTTCTGATGGCTGGTTGCAATCCCTGGTGTTCTTTAGCTCATGAACTGTATCCTCCAACCTCTGTATCTATCAGCACCTGCCTTCCTTCTGTGTCTAAATTTCCTTCTCCTTCTAAGGACACCAGTCATTGAAAAGGGCCCACCCTAATCCAGTATGACACCATTTTAATGTGATGACATCTGCAAAGACCCTATTTCCAAATAACCTGTCATATTCACTGCTTCCAGGGGTAGGACTGTAACATATTTTTAAGGGAGACAAAATTCTATCCATACACTGGCACACACAGATATCACATGGTTCAATCTAAGAGTGCTTGGGTTCTTGAGACTTTTTTTGAAAGGACACAATCAAGTGAGTAATCTTGGGGAAAGAAAAAAGAAATAAAATCCCCAGTATTGGTTTTAAGATCCTGAGTGGCACTTCATTTACTACCATACCCCCACTGCCGTGGGGCATGCTAGCTCCCTCACCATAGGCAGGTTTGAAGAAAGAGTAACAACCAGTGACTCTGATGTCACCCCTGAGCTCAGGCAACCTGCTGTGGAGTATAGTGTGTTTAGGGCAGAGACTCTTTGCCAGGGATTTCAAGTCTTGGGGACCAAGATGCCATGTCAAGAGGCCTTGACAAGTCAGGGCCCCTTGTCCCCATGGGTCTTGGTTTCTTCTCATATAGGAGGGAAAGAGCCATGGCCCCATCTCCTACAGAGCATGAGGGAAAATCTGAGGACTTGTACCTGGCAAGCTAAAGGATTTTACCGGATTGCAATTCAGATAAGGCTCACGAGGACTGTCCTGCTTTGGCACCAGTCTCTCTAGAGTGGAGCCTGAAAACGTGATGTTGTTTCCAGATGAGGCAAGCCTGACATCATAGAATGACTCACAGGTTGAAACTTAACATTTAATCTGTTGTGGATCAAATTTGGTGAATTTGAAAAATTGCTGGATAACTTTTTTGTCTCCTTTTTCCCCCCCAGTTATGGTGAAATACACACAACATGAACTTTGTTATTTTAACCACTTCAAGGTGTATAAGTCAGTGGCATTAAGTACCCTCTATTTCCAGAAGTTTCTGTCACATCCAACAGAAGTGCTATACCCATCAAGTGGTAACTCACCATTTCTGCCACCCACAACCTGAGGCCACCACAAATCTGTTTTCTGTCTTTTTGGATTTGCCTATTTTGGACATTGCATATACATGGAATCATGCAACCTTTTGTGTCTGGCTTCTTTCACTTAGCATCATGTTTGCAAGTTTCATTCATGTCATAGCACATGTTAGTACTTCATTCCTTTTTTTTTTTAAACATTTTATTTATTTTTGACAGAGAGAGAGAGCACAAGCAGGGGGAACAGCAGAGAGAGAGGGAGAAGCAGACTCCCTGCTGAGCAGGGAGCCCGATGTGGGGCTCGATCCCAGGACCCTGAGATCATGACCTGAGCCGAAGGCAGACGCTTAACCGTCTGAGCCACCCAGGCGCCCCAGTACTTCATTCCTTTTAATGGCCAAGCAATATTCCATTGTGTGAATATGCCACATTTTATCTATCTACGCATTTGTTGATGGACCTATGGGTTATTTTCCCCTTTTGGCTATTGTGAATAGTGCTACTATGAACAATCCTGGATGAATTTTTGTCAGAACACCTGCTTTCAATTTTTTTGGGTGTACACCTTGGAATGGAATTGCTAGGTCATGTGGTAATTCTATGTTTAACTTGCTGATGAACTGCCAAACTGTTTTCCACAGCAGCTGCACCATTTTGCATCCCTATCAGCAATGGATGGGGCTTTCACTTTGTCCTGGATAATGTTTTCACACTTGGTTTATTAGGTGCAATCACCCCTCCTGGGTCAGGTCTGGGGTGGCCTGGGCCAGCTGGCTGCTTGCTGTCTGTCTTTTTTGCTGTGGCCAGAGACCCTAGGAGAAGGCAGTGGGCTACCTACTCTGATCCCCTTGTTGACTTTTCCTGGTGGGTCACTCATGGCCACTTATTCAGAAAGGTCTTCCAGAACCATAGGTCTGACCTTGGCAGTAAGGACACTGGGTACAGTTGACCAGAACCTCTGGGGCAGTCATGGGGGCAGAGGGCAGCTGTGGCCTGGGTGGTGACAGTCCCCATGGTTCCTGGACTCGATCTGAATCAAGTGTCCTTTTTCCCTGCCTCCTGCCTGGCCCTGCTGGTTGAGGAGTCAAGTTGGGGCTCTGTTTGCTCCTGCCCACATCTTCTGGTGACTGTACTATGCTGTGATGGGTCTGTCTTAGACTCCTTCCCCCTGCTCCCCCTTACTCTCCCTGTGCATGGTGGTCTGGCTCTTATAGCTCTTTGGTTTTTAAAGAACCTTCCACTGTCCCTTAGCGGAGAGGAAGAGGCCCCCCCAGCGTATAGTCAGACAATCGGCCATGAATTCGTAACTGACATGCAACCCACAGTAAGTCATTTATATGCAGCTAACTGGATTGAGTCATCTAAGTAAATCTCTTATTTCTTCTCAACGTTCTAGAGTTATGGAAAGAATGTGAGGTCAAAGGATTCCTGAGTCTGTTGGTTGACCTTGGGCCGTCATCTGCATTTCCTCTCCTCTTACCTGGGGATTTAAGTGCACGTCTAGATCACCATCAGGGAGTCAGCGACAGTACGTACCTGGGTGCCCTCTTGAACATGGCAGCATTTTTATCCCCGGGGAAAGAGTGGAGCATCCTTACCACAGCTGCCTTGGATGACCAAACAACCCACTCATTGCCCTTCATGGTGGGATGTCTTCTGAAGAACGCCATCCATTCCGGACGTGGAGGTCTGACCCAAAGCACCTTTGGGACCAGGTGCCTGCCTCAGGAAGAGGCTGAGGAGACAGTGATGCATGACTAGAATCATCTCGGACTGGGGAATGTGGCAGGAGAGGGTTTCTGGTGCCTGGATGCATTCCATTTCTGGTTTTTCATTCTTCACAAACTATTACAGGAAATGATGTTTTCAAAAGCAAAGTTGTCCCCGGCCCAGTGGCACCAGGTCATTCCATGCAAACAGTCCCCGTGGGCTGAGGGAAGGCCCAAAAATATGCAGGTGCATGAGCGATACTACTCAGCACGTGAGGCTGCATAATTTTCGCGGGCCCTTACCTAGAAGTTCAGGTGAGAGCCTGGCTGTCTGTTTCCGAAGCAGCCTCTAGGCCTGGCTTTTGGCCTTTTCGTCACCTGTGGGGTCTATGCTGAGCTCAAGATTCCAGAGGCAAAGGACACATTGCTGGTGCCCCTCAGATCCCCAAAATGTGTGCCCTTCATTTTCCTGCCAATTCTGTTTCCATCTCTGAAGCTGTGCTGTGGGCTCGGCTGGGAGGCCACACAGTGTTTTACACCTAAAGATACTAATCTGGGGAAGGGAAGAGGCATAAATAGTGGAAGGGTCAGCATAATATTCTGTTTTTACTTTTTGCGTGTGTGGTCTTGTCTTGCCAACTTTTTTTTTCAGCCAATGAAGAAGATAGATGTCTGTTTGTTGCCTGACCCAGAACTGAAGTACTTGCTAAGAATATGTCAGCTCACCTCGACCTCAAGGTTGACATTTGGCATTGGAATTTAGGGCCAGGAGGGAGAGGCAAAGGAAATGGAGAGGAGCTAGGAAGGATTAATATTTCTTTCCTTCTGGCTCCTGAGTTCTCTGCTCTAGGCCAAGGCGAAGGTAAATAAAAGGAGTTGGCCTGAGGCCTTGATGTGGCTGGGTGGAAGGCAGGGGGGGTGGAGAGGTGGCCTGAGGGGACATCTTTTGTCTCTGAGCTTGTCCTGGCTACAAGGTCCCCTCCCCTGCTCCTGCCCCTGACTCCCAGCACCGCCCCCCCACCCCCATATCACACACCACACCACACACCGCACTGCACATACACACAAACACACACCATCACGTACACAAACACATCCCATACACACACCACACATAACATACTGTCACACCCACACACCATGTATGCTGTGGGGTTGTGTAGGGAGTACTTGAGGGGAGCTCACACTCCTGGAAGAACAGCCTGGATGCCTGTTTTCCAGGCTTCCCCCACCCTGCCACCAGTGACAGGTCTGGCAAATACGGTGAATCCTGGAGCAGGATTTCCAGGCCTCATCAGTTTGCTAGGGCTATGTAACAAAGTACCACAGAGTGAGTGGCCAAAAAAACAGAAGCTGATTCTCTCACAGCTCTGGAGGCTAGATGTCTGAGATCAAGGTGTCGGCAGGTTGGTTCCTTCTGACGCTGTGAGGCCGAGTCTGTTCCAGGCCTCTCTCCTGGCTTCTGGCGCCTTGCTGGCATTCCTTAGAGCCTCTCGCCTTGTAGACGCATCACCCCAGTCTCCACCCACATTGCCACACACCCTTCTCCCAGCATGTGAGTCTGTGTCCAAACTCCCCCTTTTTATATTCGGACACCAGCCATATTGGATTCGGGTCTACCCTACTCCAAGGTGTTCATCTTAACCAACTACATCTGCAGTGACCTTATTCTCAAACAAGGTCACGTTCTGAGGTCCTGGGGGTTAGAACTCCAACACATGAATTTGGGGGGACCTCATTCAGCCTGTAACACGAGGTAGACAAGTGCTTACCTGGCAAATAGGGCTCACTGTTCTCTGGGGTTTTGGACTCGAGAGTCAAGACTTAGGGCTTTTGGACTACAGGCCTTGGGAACCAAACAAGATGCTCAGGATTTCGAGCAGGTTAGGTGCTCATTATTATGAAGAATGCAAAGATAAGCACAAACCTGTGTGTCCCTGGGCCCTCAAGAAACGTATAGCCTGGTCGTAACACAACTTGACAATTGCCCAAGGCATGGTAGCTAGCAGGGCATTTGAATGCTTATTATCCACTCGAGCCTCACAACTAACCACCCTGAGAGGCAAGTCTGGCAAGAGTTGTTATCTCCATGTCCAAAAAGAAGTAACTTGTGCAAAAATCATGGTGTTGGCTGGAATCCAAAGTTGGGTCCTCAGACTCTGTGCTTGGCCTTCTCAGGAGGTGGAACCAAGCACATGGGGGTGAAGGTGCTCATGGAAGTTCATCTCTGGTGGATCCAGAAAGACTTCATGAAGCATGTGACATCTGAGGGAGTTGGGAGCTTTCTAGTTGCAGTGACAAAATGATGTACAAAGGGCTGTTAACTAAAGTGTCCCTGAGCCCAGGGTGCACCAAAGCTGCACAGTCCTTGGGTGACATGGTTTTCTCACCAGATCTGTGTCTGAATGTTTGTGCTGCCCCCAAATCCATATATTCAAATTCTTTTTTTTTTTTTAAGATTTTATTTATTTATTTGAGAGAGAGAGACTGAGAGAGAGAGAGCACATGAGAGGGGGGAGGGTCAGAGGGAGAAGCAGACTCCCCGCCGAGCAGGGAGCCCAATGCGGGACTCCATCCAAGGACTCCAGGATCATGACCTGAGCCAAAGGCAGTCGCTTAACCAACTGAGCCACCCAGGCGCCCCATATATTCAAATTCTATTGGCCAGTTTGATGGCATGGCCTCAGGCAGGTGATTAGGTCAGGAGGGTGGAGCCCTTGTGAATGGGATTAGTGCCCTTATACAAGAGACCCCAGTGAACTGCCTTGCCCCTTCCACTGAAAAGTCTGCAGCCCACAAAAGAGCCCTCGGCTGGCCATGTTGGCACCCTGTTCTTGGACTTCCATCCTCCATAACCATGAGAAAACAATGTCTATTGTTTATGAGCCACCCAGGCTGGTATTTTGTTCCAGTAGCCCAAATGGATTAAGATATACCCATCATCACCTATATCTCACTCATTTCCTCCAGCTTCCCATCCTCTATTCAAAAATAGAAACTCTTGCAGCTTTCTCTCCACTGGGGCTCAAATCCAGGCCTTGAGACCAAGAGAACCAATCCTTCTGTAAACTCTCCTCCCTCAACAAAATTCTCCCCATAGCCTTGGCGTGTATCCATTAATGCAAATACACGCAGCGGATGACACCAAGCTGGACTCAGTCTAGTTTGGGTTCTATTAGGACACCCTTGCCTCCTGCCATGGCTCAACCCCCTTCTGAATCCTGATGTATCTTTTTTTTTTTTTAAAGGTTTTATTTATTTATTTGACAGAGAGAGACACAGTGAGAGAGGGAACACAAGCAGGGGGAGTGGGGAGGGAGAAGCAGGCTTCCCGCCGAGCAGGGAGCCTGATGTGGGACTCGATCCCAGGATCCTGGGATCACGACCTGAGCCGAAGGCAGACGCTTAACAACTGAGCCACCCAGGTGCCCCTGAATCCTGATGTATCTGAGCAGGGTTCCCAAATGTATCCCTCCAACCCCTTGGAGGAAAGTGACCTGCAGCTGTGTCTGCAGGTCAGGCTGGCTCTGTCTGGCCTTGAGGACACTTTCCACAGCAGCACAAGCCAGGCTCTTCTCTGCGCACAGCCCAGGACCCCAGTTCTCCACTGCCCACCGCCCTAGGCTAAGATGGGCCTTGTCGGACAGGTGGGACCTTGGCAAAATCCACAAGATGCACCTTGTGGAAGGAGAGGGGAAGCTGCAGACATCTGGGGAGCTTGATGCTGCTCCCACTTGCTTTCCCACGCCTGATCTCATCTGCTTCTGAGAAGAACTTCTTTGTAGGACTGGGCAGATCCCATTGTTGCCATTGCAGAGTCATGGAAAGAAGCCTTCATGACTTACCCAAGGCCCCACAGTTGGCAAGCTTGAGTGAGACCAAATGCAGCTCTCCTGCATTCAAGCTCATGTCTCACTTCCCAGCCTGCTGTGGCCTCTGGATGGAGGCAACTTCTCAAGCGATTATGCTTCTGATGTCCTTCCAGAAGAACCCTCCATGGAGGCTGCTTGATTTGCCAAAAGATAGGGAGAGGGTTGGCCCTGCTAGGAGCATCAGAGTTCCCAGGAGGGTGGGGATCTGCAATTCTCCCATGAGTAATTTTTCTGGGGAAAAAGGTGATGTCTGCTGTTTAACCTCAGATGAGAGGATTGTGTCTTATATTTAAAACTAAGAAGAAGGACAAGGCTCCTGGAAATAGGTAATTGATTCCACCGAGGATTAGTTATGGGGACATTTAACAACTCTCCTCTAGACCTTTGCTTAAACACGTGTATTGTTTCTCCTGTTTAAAGCAAAGCCCCTTTGGCATCACTTCTTTCCACGTAAGCATGGGCTCAGGTGGCAGGCAAACACTTGAGGTGGCTGAGGGGTCAGCCTGCTGACAGGTGAGTGTGTCTGCCACGCGGCCTCTACAGGGGAGCAAGATGGAGTCTGGCGCCAAGCAGCCACTGACTTCACGATGACCTTGGACTGAGAGCATGGCGTCCAAGCCCACAGGTCCAAGTGATCTGTGAGGAGCTGGGGACTCAGCCAGGCAGGCTGAGAAGAAGTGCTGCTCTTCTCTCTGACACCTCCCTGCATAGCAGCCGGCTTGGACTCTGGAGCAGCACCCGGACCAGACACGAGGTCCTAGCCACTGGGTGCCAGACCCTGGGGAACCGAGGGGCATTGTGAGGGGCTGACCCAGGCTGTGTACCAGCTGTTGTCCACACACTGATGTGCCTCCCACTTCCTCAAGTGCAAGTCTCAAATGCATGTGAGTGTTGGGATGAATGAAATACCGATTTTCATGTTTTATTAATAAATCTTCATTCCATAATCCTCACTTAACATATGCTAACATTGGGCACATACGCAAGTATAATGAGGACACACAAAATGATTAGAAACTATTGCAGGTTGAATTGTGTTCCCTCTCCAAATCCATATGTTGAAGCCCTAACCCCTGGGAGCGCAGAAGGTGACTGTATTTGGGGACAGGGCCCTTAAAGCAGTGATTATGTTAAAAAATAAAGCTGTAGCAGTGGGCCTTAATTCATTCTGACTGGTGTCCTTATGAGAAGAGGTGATTCAGGGGCGCCTGGGTGGCTCAGTTGGTTAAGCGTCTGCCTTTAGCTCAGGTCATGATCTTAGGGTTCTGGAATCGAGTCCCACATCGGGCTCCCTGCTCAGTGGGGAGCTTGCTTCTCCCTCTCCCTCTGCCTTTGCTTCCTGCTTGCTCTCTCTCTCTCAAATAAATAAAAAATCTTAAAAAAAAAAAGGCAACTCTAACACAGAGGCACAGAGGAAACAATATGAGGACAAGGCCAGAAGATGGCCATCCCCAAGCCAAGGAGAGAGGCCTCAGGAGAAACCAACCATGTCGACACCTTGATCTCAGACATCAGCCTCCACAACTGTGAGAACATAAATGTCCATTGTTTAAGCCCCCAAGTCTGTGGTATTTTGTTATGGCCTCCGGAGAAGACTTACAGATACTCAAAGGGGTTGTCCTGCTTGGAAAGGTCGTTGAGTACTGTTCCAACTGTGGGCCACGTGTGGAGTTCAGGAGTCCTGTGGTGGAGGTGGGAGAGGCTCACTGGTTGGTCAGCTTCCCTCCACCCCCACAGTACCTGTGTGACACAATTAGGCCACTGACGCTCTGTGTTGAGATGGTTGCCCTTAGCTGGTGTATCCATCAGGCTTTTGTGGTAAGCCAAGCTCCTGAAGGTCAACAGAAGTCTTCAGATAGGACAGAAGGAAGCAAAGAGTATAGCCAGGACCCCAGCAGACCACCACTCACCCAGTCTGGATGGACACTGGCCCTGCTGGCTCCACCCTCAGTGTGGAGGCCTCAGTGGCTGCTGCTGGACAGCTTCTTGTGGGGTCTGCTTCCCACCATTGCCACTCCTGAGTCAGACTCTGGATGGGCTGAGCCCAGGCCACATGCTTGAGCCCTAACAGCAAGACTGGCTGGGAAAGAAAGGAGTCAGCATGTTCAGCTTCTGCCCCAGAACATTTTAGACTGCCTCCCACAAGATCCATCTACAAGATGGAGCATTTCCCAAATGCAGCCAAGATAATCACAAATGGCCTCTAACGTTGGGAAGTGTGTGTGTGCACGAATACCTACAGACCCGGGCTGAAAATGACCTCAGAGGAGAAGAGTAGCTAAGAGACTGAACTTAGGCATCACACAGATGGGTCTGAGTATCAGCAACCTTCTTTGTTAGCTTTCGATCCTAACAATATACAACCTGTTTGAGCTTCAGTTTTCTCATCTGTAGAACGGGGATAATAACACCTACCTCATAAAATGATAGTCATTATTATTAGTAGTAGTATTGATGTTATTATTGGAAATACCATGATAGTCGTGTTGTGACAAATCTATCATGGATTCCAAGCCTAACTACAAGGTCTGAGTAGATTGACCTTCCTGTTTTTCACCTGGCTCCTTGCATGCAGATGGTCAAATCATCTTTTTCACCTGTGTCCTGATAGACCCCTCAAATTGCAGGTGCCTTAAAAGGGACTAACCTAAGCCTTAAAAAGGATTAACTTGGCCCTCTAGGACTTGTTGGCTATCCCCAAAGTCCTTTATGGCTCTAATCTTCAGAAAGAGAAACAGAAGGGGGAGGAAACTAAAAGCTAAGATAAAATAAAACAATTGAGTTTCCCACTGGAATTTGCAAGGAGATGGAGTCTGGGAGTGGGAGGACTGGAGGGGTGGTTCAGTGGCTGGTTTTATTAGTAAACAGGCCAGTTAAGAAGGGTCACTGGAGTTGACATGAAATCATTACAGGGTGGGCACTGAGATACAGACTGACCCAATGTGTGTGGAGGGGCAGTGTGTGCCCAGCCAACACACACAACACCCTTTCAAATGGATTTTTTTAACCTCAATGCCTCTATACCTTTTATAAAAAGATATTGCTGCTGATAATGATCCTGGGGCCATGTAACCATCAAAGAAAGATTGGATCCCGTTCAATAGATTTTTACTGTGAAGTGCATTTCATTGTGTTCTAATTCTTGGAAACTTATGGCTGGATGAGTGATGTAAACAATTCTCTATCAACCACAGTGTTTAACAGAGCAGAATACTCTGTTCTTCCACCTACTCAAAGAGTTACTTGATTAATAATAATAACTAATAGTTACCCATAAAGTTTGTCCCGCAGACTCCTTTTTTTGTACTTAGGGGAAAAATAAGTACATGGTCAATTTCTGGACTGTATCATATTGGGAAGAATTTACAGAAGCTCCAAACCAGTACATTTGCACCAAAATTCCTAGTTAGGATGATTGGTGAATGGGAATTTATAGAAAGTGGCTTTTATTCTGACACCCACGTTGGTCTTCTTGAGCGGTAGTCCAATGAATTATCAGAGCATATCTACTTTTGGACAGGAAGCTCCTGAAATGATTGATTTATCCAGACGTGGGTTTTTGTGCCCTCTTACTTCTTCTATTATGTTTGACTTAGTCATGCCATGGGGATGTGGAAGCAGGAGGAGAAGACAGTCCTCTGGGAAATGGAGAGAGCTGGGCAGAGGAGGTGGATTTAGAGCGATAAGCTTGAAGGATTGATCCATAGAGTCAACAGATATCCATTGAGCATCTACAACATGCTGGGCACCATTCTGGGCCCTGGAGATGCAACAGGGAACAGAATGGACACCACCCCTGCCCTCATGGTATATGTGGTCTTCAGGTTACTCTAGGCCAAAAGAAGGAAAGTTGAGAAAGATGGAGGAGAGATTGAGTTGTGTGAGCAGGCTTTTCTCATTTGTACATTCATTCAATTCACCCAGAGTATATTGACGACCTACCATGGGCAGGTTTGTGCAAGGCAATGGGGATACAGACATGAGCAACAACCGTCTCCGGCACTTGAGGAATTGGAAGGAGGTGCAGAGATTCCAGAACAATATGTCTGAGCTCTGGCAGAGGCAGGCTTAGAGGAAGAAGATGTAAACCCTGCTGGAGAAGGTACAGAACACTTTCTGGAAAGGGTAGAGGGTGTAGGTCTCCATCTTAAAGGATGAATGAGAGTGTGCCAGATGGCACAGCGAGGATGGGAGGATTCCAGGAAGAGGGAAAGAAGCCACAAATCAGGGGAGGAGGCACAAGTAGAAGACTCTTAGATGGGGGAGAGCTGATGATGGAGGCCTTGATGGGAAATATGGTTTTAATTTAAATTTGAGACATGATAGGGGCCATAGCCAGATTCCGGGAGTAACTTAATGAAAGTTACATATGAGGTCGATGGCTTCTGTGTGTGCTTGTTCAGGATCACGTCCTTAAACAGGGAATGCCTATTAACAAATTAATTAAGGCCCTTTAAAGGGGCCAACACTTGTTGGGTTTTTGAAGACTTGGAGGTTGGGGAACAATAGTATAATAAAAATATTAACTGGGTTTGGGTTTGCCAAGAGATTCAAGTCTGCCCCTCATTAATAAAAGTGAAATGAAATACTGTTTTTGAAGAGAACTAACACTAAGGCAGCAATGGCTATAATTAATCAGAAATCCTTTGTCCACAGACCATCCTGGTTGACAGGAAGAGATTAAACATGGCCCTAATTGGGAAGGAAATTATCAATAGCTGCTACTTATTTGTAGTGATTTATTGCCAGTCTCTGGGGAGGGGGGAGCTGCAGAGAGGTGCAGGTGCAGATGGCTTTGAAGGGCATCAGCGATACCTTTCTTTTCTCCTTTCTCTTCTCTGCATTGCCTTTTCTAATCTGAAGGGCTGGACTCCACACCCAGGTGGCCTGAGGGAGAGGCAGGAGCCGTGGGAGATGGGGGAATACGATAGGAACAGCAGTTTGAAATCTTTTTGTGAATTCTGTGTGTGTTGGTATACTTTTACTTTTTTACACCTTGTGATTGAGAGAACTTGGAGCTCCGAAGCATTCGTTGGACATTGCCTCAGAGCCCTGGTTCTCAGCCTTGGCAGGCATCAGAATCCCTCAAACAAAAGGTTGAGAATTGCACATTCCTGGCCCCACCCCACCCCCTTCCCTGAGTATTCTGTTTACCTAGATGGGGAGTGGAAATACAAAATCTGCATTTTGTAAAGTTCCACAGGGGATTCAGAGGGCTTACCTGGGTTGAGGCACTGACATGGGGGCCCATTTGTGTTCTCTGGGGTTCTATTTTATTTTATTTTATTTTATTTTTTTCACACTCCCTCTCTTGATCTTTATTTTTGTAAAACAAGCAAACAAAATAACACACAAAACAAATGGAAACAATCTCTTAAAATTTGTTATTTGGCCTCCCTTCTTCCGATTAACTCTGTGAACTAAGGCTATTGAGTATATTTTTGTGTGCATTTCTAATGCTTCCTTTGCATTTAGGACTGTATCACTTACTTAGTTTGAAATAGCTGTCTTACTTTTCTTTTTCTTTTTATTATTATGTTGTTAATCACCATACATTACATCATTAGTTTTTGATGTAGTGTTCCATGATTCATTGTTTGCGTAGAACACCCAGTGCTCCTGGGGTTCTATTTTAAATTGTTAACAGCCCTGGGAAGGTGGAGTTGCTCTGGACTCTTCATGGCTCTGAGTGAACTGCTTTGAATAGGCTGCCTTTCCAGATACACAGTAGGACTGGCGTGCTTTTATGGCGTGGAGTATGGACATTCACAGGAAGGCTCTCAAAGACTGTTCTGGAAGGGGTTTGGAGCATGGCTACCGCACTGGGTGCCTTGCGGCAAGGAAGAAGGGGACAAGGCAGAGAAGAAGACCTAGAGAGGCATCCAGAAGCGAGAAGGGGCATCCAGAAGCAAGGCCTTCAGCTGCTGTTGCTTTGCCGTTCAGGCCCACGCCCTTGGACCTCAGAGTCCACTTATCTCCAGCTTCACCCCTTCCTCGTGGTGGGTGGGGCAGAGCAGCCCGAGGAGGAAATACCTGGAAAGCAACTATGGCTCAACCTTTAGGACTGGTACTTTTCCACTCCATGTGTTGTGTGCTTCCAGGATACCTGACATGGACTCCTGTCGGATCTTGCGGGGTGCTGGGGCTCCCCGGACCGACATTCAGGCTCGGGCTGCATCCTAGAAGGGTGGCTCTTTGACTCGGGAGAGGTCACCACAGAAGGGTTTTCGCCTCTGTCCTTCACCATCTTCATTTCTCCTCAGTCTAGTGTCTGCCCCTCTTCAGAGATTTTTGACGGTGGAATCTGTTTTGCACCGTGGCCTACGCTTGCCTCCTGACCCCCGGGGGGGCTGTTGCCTTCAGCCATGAGTTGTTTTTACAGAGGAGCTCTTCTCCCTCTAACCCAATCTTAAAACCAGTTCAGTTCTGGCACAAGGAGCCTGCCTCCTCTAATGTCACGGCCTCTCTTCTCTGCCAGCAGCCGTCCCTCCCTTCACGTGAGCGGACTTGTGTTTCCTCCCCTGGTGCCTCTTTATTTCTCTGCCCTTCCCCCTCTGTGGGGCTGAAGGCAGCCAGGGCATCTCACACCAGGCGCCGCGTACCTGATCAGTGCCCCAGAACTGACTGGCAGAAAAGACTGACCATATTCAGGTCTTCTTCCAAAGCCTCCACCTGCATGTGGAGGTTTTGCCGCAAGACAAAGGCTGGTTCCCCATCCTTCGGCCTTACCAACGTCTTCTCTCCTTGGGGTCCGTCAGGTGGGCCTTGCTCTACTTTGGTTCAATGCCAGCCACAGTCTGTGCTGGGGATCATGAGGGAGACAAGCCCAAAGGTGACTCACCCACTTCAAGAAGAGATTTAAACAAGATAAAGTTTTCTCTCTTTCTTGGGGAACAATCTGAGAATAAGCAGTCTAGCAACCCTTAGCGTCAGGGACCGAACCCAAGATGTGGCCTTCCCGAAGCCGGACCTCAGCCCTCGCAGCCCCATCCCCTCATTGGGAACCACGGGCTGGGGTCTCAGCCTTTGTTCCAAGCTCTGTTAGCGCGCCCTGACCCGGGTCCTAGGTATTTTGTGTCTGCTCCTTCTCTGGACTGGGATGTCCTTGAAGGAGGCCGCCCCAACCCTCCCTCTGCTTTCCTTCTGGCCCCTTCCCCCACCCATCCCCAGCAGCAGCCTCTATGAACCTTGAAAAGCCTCAGTGAGCTCACATTACTCCCCTGCTCTGTGCCCTCTGATGGCTTTGCTTGATGCTTCAAATAAAACCCATACTTGTAGGGTCCCTAAAGACCCCCAACATCAATCCTCGCTGCCTTCCCCTTGCTCACCACACTCTGGCCATGTCGGCCCCTCCCATCCCGCCCAGCTCACTCCTGCCTTGGCTGTTCCTTCTGCTTAACACATTCTTCCCTGCATCTCCATGTGCCGGGCTGCTCCTTGTTATTCATTCCACAGCTCCTGTTCATCTCTTCTGAAAAGCCTTCTCAGATTGCCTTTCTAAGTGGACTTCGCATCCCAACATAATTCTGTGCTCTGTTATCCTGGTTTAATGTCTTCATAGCATTAAGGATTATTAGAATGATCTGTTTGATTAGTCTTCCTGTTTATCTTCTGTCCCTTCATTACCCACCCCCACCTCCCAACCACTAGATTGTAACTTCTACAAGAGACTCTATGACTGATTCATCTTAGTATCCCCAGTGCCTAGAACTCTGACACGTTGGGACGAGTGCCTCGGTTATAAACTGGCCAAATCTTGAATGTGTCACAGCACTTAGCTCAGTTTGCTCATTTAAAAAAGTATTGTTTCAACCAAAAGGTGAATGCAATTTTGGGTGTTCTCCAGAAAAAAACAATTCATGGAGAAGCATCATGAAAACACGACACATTTGACAAAAAGAGCCTAAGACGTGGTTGGATCCCAGGTTGCATTTGTAGGGGGCACATGTGGGCTCCTGAGCTATGGAAGGTTTGCTAGGCTGATTTAAGGAATGCACAAAACGTTCAGAAGAAGCTTTTGTTTGTACCCCCTGCCTGAAATTCCTCTTTGGTGCCCAGTGGCGAGCTGGCAAGAAGAAGGTGATGAGGGCATGGGGCAGAAAGCATCGGTCCTGGATTTCTGCCTTGCTCCAGCCTCCTAACACCTCTGAGCAGATAGCAGCTCTCAGCACCTGGCCCAGGCTCTCCACAAAATCCTGGCACGGTAACCAGATGTGGGATGCCAGGCCGCCACACAGGGAGGCAAGAGAGCTTCAGTGAAGGGATATGCTGATGGGGTGGGAGGGGAGGGGCAGAAGCCTGCCCGGGGCCAGCTGGGAACGGGCCTGTGTCTCCATCAAGATTTCCAGCCATCCTCTGACAACACTTGTCAGGGATTTTATCGCTCTCCCAGGTCTGTGTGATTCACCCCAACCCCAGCTGGCAAGGTAGAGGGGCAATGAGGTGTTTCCCTGGTACTGCAGCTTCACCAGGCTCCCGGGGTGGTCCCTGGGCTCCTCTGGGTGGTCTTGGGTGGGTGGCAGTTAGCATCCAAATCACAAGTCAGACTGAATCTGCTTTCTTTTTTTTTTTTTTTAAGATTTTATTTATTTATTTGAGAGAGAGAGAGTGAGAGACAGAGAGCATGAGAGGGAGGAGGGTCAGAGGGAGAAGCAGACTTCCCGCCGAGCAGGGAGCCCGATGCGGGACTCGATCCCGGGACTCCAGGATCATGACCTGAGCCGAAGGCAGTTGCTCAGCCAACTGAGCCACCCAGGAGCCCCTGAATCTACTTTCAAGGTGCATTTGCCACAGAAGGTGTGCATTTCCATGAGAAAGTCCTCGGTGAGCTTTGAAAGAGAGCCACGATGAAGGTTATTTGCCCAGACAAAAACTCCTAAAATCTATTTTGTGTGTGGGGAATGAGAGGGCCTCAAAGGTTGGACAAAAGACAACTCAGCATGTAAGTGGTTTTTGTGGTTTTGGCTTCACCGAAAGTTTCAGAGACGGAGAGGTTTGGCGATGACTGTGAGGGCATCTGGTGTGGATCACTCTTTTGGTTCAGTTGAACTTGATCCACCAAGTAGGAGCCATGTGCCTGCTCCATGCCAAGCACTGTGTTAGGTGTGGGCGATGCAGCAGGGGACCTTATTATTTGGTGGGGGACGCAAACGAGAACCACTTTGTCAGCAACATGCTGGGGGAGGGAGGCAACTGCTTCTCTCTCAGCCAAACCCAGAGACGTAGAGTCCCAAGACCCAGTTCAAGTTCCCAACCCACCAACCTCTAGCTGTTTGACTTTGGGCCAATTACTTAATGTTTTTAAGCCTTAGTTTTCTCAGCTATAATACTAGAAAATGACCTCTGCCCTATCCACATCATGGGTTGTCGGAAGGGTCTGATGAGATAACTTATCTGAAAGTCTTTTTGAGCTCATAAGGAGACCTTTGGATTGTTACTGGGACTACCAAGAACTTGGTTTTGGAAGTTTTCAACGATAATCTCTCTCACTGTTCACTGTGCCATTGGTAATACTATTTTCTGTCAATGGGTTGTGAAAATCTGAAAAAAGCTATAGATACGCACTGTCCAAGATAGGAGCCACTAGCCACGTGTGGCCTTTGAGCACCTGAAATAAGGCTAGTCTGAACTGAGACACACACTAGAATGGGAACTTAGTAAAAAAGAGAAAATGTAAAATATCTCATTTACAATTTTTTTATATTGATGTCACGTTCAAACAATAATATTTTGGATATATTGGGTTAAAGAAAATATGTTATTAGAATTAACTTAATTCCTTTCTTAGTGTGGCTACCAGAAAATTTTAAATTGCATACATGCTCATATTCTATTTTTATAGGAAGTGCAGCTGCAGAGGCTCCCTTTGGAAACTTCATTCTGCCCACAAGTACACATAGACATTCGTCTGATTTCAGAGGTATTGTAGACCCCTTAAAGTTCCCTTTATGACGATTTTAAAGGTTGCTTTTTATTTGCATTCAAAATACGTATAAAGACGGTTTCTGGGAAATTAGGTCATTTTGGTGAGAACCATGGCTGCATTCTTCTCCGCAGGAAATGGTTTCATCATCACCGCTATCTAAGAGACTGCATGGAAGGTCAGCTCTGGATGGCGTGCAGGGCGCTCAGATCGAGATGGTCAGATCTCTGCACGGTGAGGCGGCTGAAGCGTCACTACAAGTGTGGGTCGAAGGAGGACACCCGAAAGTTTCGTTAATGAAGAGACTTTCCGAGTACCAAGCCCACAACCACACTTCCTTCCCATCCCTGACTCTGTCGCCTCCCACAGAAAAAAGACAAAACCCAAAACCCAAAGGAAGAGCCGTCCTTTAGACCCCTTTTACGTTCCCTCCCTCCCCGGGTTCACCTCCATATTCTTGGAGGAATTATCTCTGCCTATTTTATCAGCTGAGAAAAGGAGTCTCAGAACAGTTCAGGAACTTGCCAGCAGTCACATGGGGAGAAGCAAACCGAGAAGCGAATGCTTCCCAGTGTTGGTCTGTGTCTGCACACAGCGGCTGCTGGAGGAAGGAAAGGGGGGGGCAGTGAGCACCCAGATCGAGAGAGAGAGAGGGAGAGAGAGAGAGGCAGACACTGGCCACGCCCCCACTCCCTTACCTTTATTTATTTTTTGTTTTTTTAAATTTAATTTAATTTTATTATGTTATGTTAGTCACCATACAATACATCATTAGTTTTTGATGTAATGATCCACGATTCATTGTTTTTGTATAACACCCATTGCTCCATGCAGTACGTGCCCTCCTTAATACCCACCACCAGGCTCACACATCCCCCCCCCCCCCCCAGAACCCTCATTTTGTTTTCCGGAGTCCACAGTCTCTCATGGTTCATCTCTCCCTCCAATTTCCCCCCCTTCATTTTTCCCTTCCTTCTCCTAATGTCCTCCATGCTATTCCTTATGTTCCACAAATAAGTGAAACCATATGATAATTGACTTTCTCTGCTTGACTTATTTCACTCAGCATCATCTCCTCCAGTCTCATCCATGTTGATGCGAAAGTTGGGTATTCATCCTTTCTGATGGCTGAGTAATATTCCATTGTATATATGGACCACATCTTCTTTATCCATTCGTCTGTTGAAGGGCATCTCAGCTCTTTGGCTATTGCGGACATTGCTGCTATGAACATTGGGGTGCATATGGCCCTTCTTTTACTTGATGAGAAAGAACTGAAGTTAGAGACTCAATCATGGACCAGTGGCAGGGTATTCCCTGTGGTTCTTGGGGAGCTATCTTTCCATGGCTTCCTTTCAAAGGAAAATGGCTAGGTGCTTAGCAGCAAAAACAAAACCTCAGACAAACCAACCAACAAGCAAACAAAAGACCAGTCTATAGATTATAGGCATTTAGCTATAGATCCCTGCTGCAAGGAGCCAGCGAAATGAACTGTTATCCACAGAAGATGGGCTTGGAATGTGGTCTACCTTTAAACACGATGCTCCCAAGGGCTTCGGAGTCAACTGTGACCGTAATGAAACTCTGGTGTTGGCCAGTCCCTCACGAAGTCTGCTAGCTGGCCTGGTCGCCCAGCAGAAGCCGATCACCGCCCAGCTTCGACATGTGGGAAGACCAGTGGCACTATGAAGGGCAAACAAACAAGAAAGTCTTTCTTTCTGAGAATGTTTCCCCTGCAGTTAGTTTAGAAAATGATCCAGGGAAGATATAAACTAGCCCTTTCATTTAACAAAATAAAATGCCTATCCACTTGGTAATCTGTGTGGTGGACGTCCTAGCCAGAATCTTGTTTTTAAAAGTTTTGTTTAATTTGCCACCCCCACACCTCCCCTTCCACTGCCTAGCATCAGGCTGGATGAGAAGAAAGGGGACAGTGGCCTGGCAGAGGCCGCCACGTGGTATGTCCTTATAGAATAGCTTCTGTGGCATTTGTATGAAATAACCAGGGCGGAGAAAGGTGAAGTGTCGGTGATGGGAGATGTCTGCGTTTCCTGGGGTTTTGTCCCAGTTTTAATGAATATGGATAACGCATGGAGTGTCTCAACTTTCAGAGCTGTGTTTTTTCATTAAACACTGCCACCCTTCATGGGGAAGGAACTAGACATTCCTGACACATGATTTGGCAGGTCTCAGTCCCCAGTGCTCCAATGTTGGCTTACAGGAACCCATTCCAGATTTGGCCCAAACGTCAAACCTTGTCCAGGCACCAGCTTGAAGAGATCTCTGGGCCTTTGCAGAGTGCCAGCCACACTCTAAAGAATACTTACTGGACCTCTGCAGGGATGCTGGTGAGGAAGACAAGTGATTTGTTCTTTGAATGACCTTTGCCTCCTCGGAAAAGAGCCCACGGAATGAAAGTGCGGGACGTGCTTGAGGGATCCGCACAAGATGTTCATGCAAGCGAAGGAACTGAGGGGCCACCACCATGCATGGACCAAGCGAGGAACGTCTTGTCCCAGCCCTTGGGTACCATCTTCCCTCCATCAGCTAATCCCTCTACAATACAACTTGTGGCACTTGTCAAGTTAAAAGTCAAATATGCCAAACATATTGTGTTCAAGGGTCGGGGCTGTGTCTTCTCCTGAGTGGTGCCCCATCCAGCAAGTCTCAAAACATGATCTGGAGACCCTTTTGCATCAGAGTCGAGGGGACCTGTTTCGGTTGTAGATTTCTGGTCTCCTAATCGCCTACCTAGCCTGTGTGAACGAGAGCCAAGAATTTGCTTTGTATCAACCGGCCAAGCAATCCTGATAGACCCCCAGAGTTGTGAGCCATTGGAGGTAAAAAAACCTTCATATATTTTTAATCCATCACAGCACATTGTGGCAGTAGAGAATAAGATTGGTTTCCTTTTGCTAATGGCCATGGAAACTTGTTTCACTGTGTGTCTATTTATTGCAGGGAAAGTTAGAACTGCCAAACATGGGGACTACTTTAAGCCTTTGCTTTTGCTGATTGATTCATGTATCCTGTCCTTTTGCAGTTATGGTTATCATCTGCCCACAAACAGCATTTCTAAGAAGTTGCTTCTCAGTGTCTTCTGAGAAGAATTTGTCCTTCAATGCATGTGATTGCAGCATGTTGATAAAAGCAAAAGAAAAACAATAAAACCCATTTGGTGGCACTTCTCATTTTTCTGAAGCGGTTTTTAAGTGGTAAAAAAGTAATTTAGTGAAGCTGTTCATGATCTTCCATGAATATATATGTACTTGTGTATTCATATACTGATTCCTGTGTACTTAATCATTCAAGAGTTGCCTGGTCCTCAAAGAAAATGCTTTCTGAAATTTACCCTGTGCATAAATCTGGAATGATGTTTGTTGCTGAAAGGACATGGATGTTAGATCAATTTAGCAAGGAGTCCAATAAAGCACTGATCATTTTTGGATAAATTTGGGTGGATCCAAACTGCTTTATTTTAGGACCAAGTGAATTTTTTTTAAAGATTTTTATTTATTTATTTGACAGAGGGAGAGATAGCGAGAGCAGGAACACAAGCAGGGGGAGTGGGAGAGGGAGAAGCGGGCTTCCTGCCGAGCTGGGAGCCCGATGTGGGACTCGATCCCAGGACCCTGGGATCATGACCTGAGCCGAAGGCAGACGCTTAACGACTGAGCCACCCAGGCGCCCCCAAGTGAATTTTTTTAAAAAGATTTATTTATTTATTTTAGGGGCATCTGGGTGGCTCAGTCGTTAAGCGTCTGCCTTCAGCTCGGGTCATGGTCCTGGGGTCCTGGGATTGAGCCCCACATAGGGCTCCCTGCTGGGCGGGAAGCCTGCTTCTCCCTCTCCCACTCCCCCTGCTTGCGTTCCCTCCCTCGCACTCTCTCTGTCAAATAAATAAATAAAATCTTTAAAAAAAAGATTATTTATTTGAGAGAGAGAGAGATGGAGAGAGAGCGAGCAGGAGCAGAAGGGGCAGAGGGAGAGGGAGAGAGAAAATCTTAAGCCGACCCTGCACTAATAGCAGAGCCCGACGCCGGGTTCGATCTCACAACCCTGAGATCATGATCTGAATCAAAACCAAGAGTCGGACGCTTAACTGACTGTGCCCCCCAGGCCCTGCCCAAGTGAACTTTTTAGTTTTAAACTATCTGGGTAACTTAGGCAAAATCTGTGACATTGGACAGCAATGAAAACAAATGAAAGCAAACCCGCCCCAAAGTAACAAATGCACCTTCAACCAAATAGTCCTTAATTACTATAAAACAACCCTAGCTCTCTAAACACCCCAAGCCACTGCATCTAGGGACCACATGAAGTCAATTAGACCAGATGAAGATGCCAATATTAATCCACAGCCACAACATCTTTCTTCTTCAGCCATGAAGGAAGTGCTCTTTGTAGTTCATCTAGTTAACCTAGAAATACCGGGATGACTCCCTTAGACATCACAGAGAGCAAAGATCATTGCTTCCTTCACTGTGTGAGCATGGAGAGTCTTAAAAGTGTGTAGCCAAAAGATTTGTTAGTTGTAGGGAAGATTCAGATAATGATTTTGCTGGTGCTGTTGGGCCGGGAGATATATGAAGTCATCCCAGTTTCTCTAGATCATTCTCCCAGGTCCTCTACGGCTTCCCTACTTGATGACAGTGATAGGAATCCACCTCCTCAGCAAACTGCTCCTAATAAACAGTAACTGTTATGATATAAAATAAGGAAGAAAGATGCAAAGTGCTTTCAAAGTATATGTGTGTGTATGTGTGTGTGTGCTTGTGTGTGTGTCTTTTTCTTGTTCTGGATGGGAATGAAAAAAAAATCTGGTCTTAAGATATTGCAGAGTTTAATCAGGAAATCAAAATCCACCCTAAGTATTTTAAATAGAGGATATTTAATAGAGGAAATTGGTTACGCAGGTGATGAAATCTTTGAGAAGCCAAACAGAGGGCAGTGAAGGAATCCAGAAGTCAGCAACAGCGGGAGGCCACGAGTCCCCTAGACTGGGGAGTCAGAGAGAGGATGGATGTTACCAGAGTGGGGACCTGGGTCACCCAGCAACCCTGGTGGGCATGTCTGGTGGGAGCTGGAGCCATGAAGGAAATGCGGCCCCTGCTGAGATGCCCCATGAGGCAGAGAGAGAAGGGGAAAGATATCCTGGCTTCTCCCTTCTTCCTGCTCTTCAGTCTCCTGCCAATGCTGCCCCTTAGCTAAACTCATCTGGAAGCCTGGTAAACACAATCTGCAGGGATCAGTTTCTCCATGATCAGTGCGGGGAAGGAGGCGGGATGGATCTGACCCACAAATTGCCTCCTTGGGAATATGGCAGGATTGACCCCCTTGCTGTCAAACATGGAACTCATGGAACTATGGAAACTCTGGCCCATTGTCTTGACCACTTGCTGTAGGGTGTCTTTTCAACTGAACCATGTAGTTGCTTGAGTGTGATAAGCCATGATCATCAAAACACAAATAAGGCAAGTGGGGCCTTTATCAGAAACCATTGTGCTTGGCCATCTACCTGCTGTGGCTGCTGGGACAGACAGGGTTGTGGCTCTGCTAGAGGTTAGAAATGGAACCAGAAGCCCTTTGAGAGCCCCTGAGAAGGGGACCAGACCTTTCAGAAATCATCCTCTGGAATGGTCTTGTGAAACTGAGATGGAGACTCCTTATTAAGCTATCCTGGCTCTTTCCAAGGAAAAGTCTATGCTTTTGGATAGTTGTGCTAACCTCTACCATGCAGCTAATAGACTGACCCAATGTAGCCAAGAAAATATAGCAATCTTTATTAAAATAACAATACATGAATAAAATGCATCCTTAATGGAAAGACCATTCATATTGAGAACTGTAAATAGCTTTGCTTTCCTTTCCATTTTCTATATGGCTCCCCTTGTCCCCATTTATACGGTAATTGACCTGGAATTCCACCTACTTAAAGGCATGATATGACCTTTTAAAAACATAAACTTTAAAATTTTTAAATAGTTTTAGATTTATAGAAAAATTGCCAAGATAGTACAGAGTTCCCACACACCCACTTTTCTCTATTATTAACCTCTTTTACTAATATGATACAATTGTTACAACTAATAAACCAATACTGATACTTTGTTACTAATTAAAGTCTATACTTTATTAATATTTTCTGGTTTTTTTTTCCCCTAATGTCCTTTTTCTGTTCCAGGATTCCATCCAGGATATCACATTTAGTCACTGTGTCTCCCTAGGCTCTTCTTAACTGTGACAGTTTCTCAGACTTCCTTGATTTTTTGATGGCCTTGACAGTTTTGAGGAATACTGGTCAGGTGTTTTGTAGCATGTCCTTCAATTGGGATTTGCCTGATGTTTTTTCTCATGATTAGACTGGGGTTATGGGTTTTGGGGAGGAAGAGCACAAAGGGAAATTGTCATTTTTATCAAGACTTATCCAGGGCACATACTATCAACCTGACTTTTCATTGTTGATGTGGACTTTAATCACCTGCCTGATAGAGTGTTTGTCAGATTTCACTATAATGTTATTCTTTTCCCTTTCTTTCCATGTTGTCCTCTCTGGAAGGAAGTCACGACGTGGAGCCAACACTAAAGTATGCCTTACCACCCTGAGAGTTGGAATATCCACACAAATAATCTGGGATTCTTCTGCATTGGAGATTTGTCTAATCTTTCTACTTATTTATTCAATCAGTTATTAATATCACCATGAACTCATGGATATTAACTCTATTTTTTGGATTATAATCCAATACTACTTTATTTTGTTGCTCAAACTGCTCCAGCTTTGGTCAATGGAGACTCTTTCAGTTGGTTCCTATGTCCCTTTGACAAGCCCCCAACATTGTGGGGGCTTGTTTTCTGGGGGAGCACTCCCTTAGTTTCTGGCACTATACTATGTCCCAGGCTCATCTTGTATATTTCCTGCTCCAGTCCTAGAATCAGCCATTTCTACAAGAATCACTGGATCCTTATATTAGAGAACAGTTTAAGAAACCAAGATCTATGTGCTAGATGTGATCAGTTTGACTGCTTTTAATCCATCCACCCTTTTCTTAAACATACACCTTTTCTCAGCTCTAACTTTGGACAAGAGTCCGGAGTAGATAAGACTAATGAAATACAAATGATTCTATTAATCCACAGTCCAAGAGAAGTGCTTTCCATGGGATACAAATAGAACTCCATGGTAATTGGAAGGTGGAAGGAGACTTCCAACTGGACATATGTCTCACAGAAGTCTTGTTCTTTTAAAAAAGATTTTATTTATTTATTTGAGTGAGAGAGATAGCAAGAGAGAGCACAAGCGGGGGGCAGGGAGAGGGAGAAACAGACTCTCTGCTGAGCGGGGAGCCTGACTCAGGGCTCAATCCCAGGACCCTGGGATCATGACCTGAGCCCAAGACAGACACTTAACCGACTGAGCCACCCAGGTGCCCCAGTTTTTGTTCTTGATTCTAAACCTTTACCTCCCATCTTCTAGGTCTATATCTTGGTTGCTCTGCTCATATCTACCCTTCCATATGAGAGTCTGTAATATTAGCCTGACCTGAATTTGAATTCTGGCCCTGCTACTTACTAGCTAAATGACCTAGGGTGAATGGCTTACCTGCACTGAACCTCAATTTCTCCATCTGTAGACTTGGGATTGTGATGCCAACAGGAAGAGGCCTTTGGGAAGACTAAGGAGAAGACATGTGACATGGCTGGCACATCGTCTGGCATAGTCAGGCACAGCAAATGTTGGCAAACAAAATTGTAATGATAGCTAGTGTCCCTCTTGGGGCAACATTTTCTTGGATTGGTAGCTGGTTCCTAGGACAGAGATGCAGAAGAGGCTATAATTAATACAAGTTGTAAGGGTAGAAGCCAAGAAGTAGCAGTGGAATAGCCTGATTCCTGGGGTCACAGTCAGGTCTGCCCTGCAGATGACATTGCCTTTGATAAGTAAACTATAAATAATCAGGGTCTTAGGGTCATCTGGTGTTTGGTGGCTCAGCACAAGCTCTAGCATGAGGAGGTAGGGCATCTGCTGCAAAAAATCCCCGTGACTCATGCTCATCAAAATGCATTAGCACAGCCTCCAACAACAACATCTGCTTGATGTTCCAGAAAGGATCCTCATGCTAGGCCTCCCTACCTCAGAGCTGCTCCTCTAGACAGGGACAATGTACCTAACAAATGGTTTTCCATTCTGTTTTCCTATGGGATTTAAACTAAACCCCTTCAGAGAGACTTGAGATCTTTTAAGAGCAGACAAAACATAGATGTCATGAATTTTCCCTTGGGTTAGGTGTATCTCAGAAGCCCTAAAACAGAGCCTAATATGGAGGCTGTGGTTGTCCAATTTGGTGTTTTTTGATACCCGAGGGAGGGTGTGGCAGTCTCATTTGTTTTTCTTTCACCTGAGAAGCAGTGATTCTCAAGGTGTGGTCCCTGGACCAACAGCAGCAGTAGCATCTGGGAACTTGTTAGAAAGACAAATTCTTGGGTCCCATCCCAGGTCTACTGAATCTGGAACTCTGGAGGTGAGCCCTGCCTCTCTCCTCTGCCCACTACAGTCTATGTTCTAACAAGTCCTCCAAGTGATTCAGATGTCAACTAAAGTTTAAGAATCATTGATCAAAAAGATGCGGTACTTTCCAAAACTTTCTACTTTAAGCCTAAAGGTATTCTGAACTCTAAGCAACTTAAGCGATTGACTGTTTCTGTGCATGCCATTAATTAGGTGCAGATTAAATATTTATTGGATGAATGAATTAAAAAATATTGACACTGACAGCACCAAGTGTCACCAAGTGACAGCACCTGGCCAGGATGTGGTGTGATAGAAACTCTCATTCATTGTTAGTTGCAATACAAAATGGTACAGCAATTTTGGAAGTCAGTTTGAGAGTGTATTATAAAACTAAACATACTCTTACCATAAAACCCAGCAATTGTACTCCTTGATGTTTCCCCAGAGGAGCTGAAAACTTATGTCTACCCAATGACCTGCACACGGGTGTTTGTAGTAGCTTTACTCATACTTGCCAAGAAGTAGAAGCAACCAAGATATTCTTCAGTAGGTGAGGATAAGTAGACTGTTGTGCATCCAGACAGTAGTATATTATTAAGTGATAAAAAGAAATTAGCTATCAAGCTATGAAAAGACATAGAGGGCACCTGGGTGGCTCAGATGGTTAAGCGTCTGCCTTCGGCTCAGGTCATGATCCCAGGGTCCTGGGATCGAGTCCCACATTGGGCTCCCTGCTAGGCGGGGAGCCTGCTTCTCCCTCTGCCTCTGCCTCTCTCTCTCTCTGACTCTCATGAATAAATAAATAAAACATTAAAAAAAAAAAAGAAAAGACATAGAAAAAACATAGAAAAGACATAGAAAAAAAAAAGAAAAGACATAGAAAAAACTTCACTTGCATATTGCTAAGTGAAGAAAGTCAATCTGAGAAGACTACATGTTGTATGACTCCAACTCTATGACATTCTGAAAAAGGCAAAGCTATGGAGAGAGGAAGAAGATCAGTGGTGGTCAGGGGTTTGGGGGAAGGAGGAGTTAGGTGGAGCACAGGGAATTTTTAGGGCAGTTAAACTACTCTGTGTGATACTATAATGGTGGATATATGTCATTATATATTTGTCCAAACCTATAGACTATACTACACAAAGATGAGTCCTAAGGTAAACTATGGACTTCAGTTAATAATAATTTTATTAATATTGGCTTATCAACCATAACAAATGTACCACCCTAGTGCAAGATGCTACCACTGAGCCTTACTAACCCACACATTGGGGTTAGCCCATCAGATACATAAGTAAACTGATTTAAAAGCATCTTGTTTCTTTGGAAGCGTAAGCTCTTGGAAGAAGAGGGGTCTTCTTTCCAAAAAGACGGAAGAAGAGGGGTCTTTCTAGCTCCTACATGTAGTGGTGCAATGAGCTCTCAATGGAATTGTGCCTGTTTCCTTTGTGAAATTCCAGATCCTCAGGGAATGGCTTGGGAAATTGGTGGATAAATTTCGATAGTTGGATTGTGTGGCAGATGAAGGCCTTGGATACTGCTCCTTGTGGGGTGAATTAGTCATTCTGTCAAATGTTTTTTCTTCATCAATTGAAAGATCATATGGTTCTTGTCCTTTCTCTTATTAATGTGATGTATCACATTGATTGATTTGTGAATGTTGAACCACACTTGCAGCCCAGGAGTAAATCCCACTTGGTCATGGTAAATAATCCTTTTAATGTACTGTTGGATCCTATTGGCTGGTATCTTGGTGAGAATTTTGGCAGCCATGTTCATCAGGGGTATTGGTTTAAAACTCTCCATAGAGTAGGGATAGAGGGAACATACCTCAATATCATAAAAGCCATCTATGCAAAGCCCACATCAAATATCATTCTCAATGGAGAAAAACTGAGAGCTTTTCCCCTAAGGTCAGGGACACGAGAGGGATGCCCACTTTCACCACTGTTGTTCAACATAGTACTAGAAGTCCTAGCCTCAGCAATCAGACAACAAAAAGAAATACAGGGCATTCAAATTGGCAAAGAAGAAGTCAAACTCTTTCTCTTCACAGATGGCATAATACTTTATGTGGAAAACCCAAAAGACTCCACCCAAAAATTGCTAGAACTCATATAGGAATTCAGCAATGTGGCAGGATATAAAATCAATGCACAGAAATCAGTTGCATTTCTATACACTAACAATGAGACAGAAGAAAGAGAAATTAAGGAATTAATCCCATTTACATTTGCACCAAAACCCATAAGATACCTGGGCATAAACCCAACCAAAGAGGTTAAGGATCTGTACTCTAAAAACTACAGAACACTTATGAAAGAAATTGAGGAAGACACAAAGAAATGGAAAAATATTCCGTGCTCATGGATTGGAAGTATAAATATTGTTAAAATATCTATGCTACCCAGAGCAATCTACACATTCAATGCAATACCTATCAAAATACCATTGAGATTTTTCACAGAGCTGGAACAAAAATCCTAAAATTTGTATGGAACCAGATAAGGCCCTGAATGGCCAGAGGAATGTTGAAAAAGAAACATCACAATGCCAGACTTCAAGCTCTATTACAAAGTTGCAATCATCAAGACAGTATGGTACTGGCACAAAAACAGACACATAGATCAATGAAACAGAATAGAGAGCCCAGAAATGGACCCTCAACTCTATGGTCAACCAACCTTCAACAAAGCAGGAAAGTCTCTTCAATAAATGGTGCTGGGAAAATTGGACAGCCACATGTAGAAGAATGAAACTGGAGCATTTTCTTACACCATACACAAAGATAAACTCAAATGGATGAAAGACCTAAATGTGAGACAGGAATCCATCAAAATCCTAGAGGAGAACACAGGCAGCAACCTCTGTGACCTCGGCCACAGCAACCTCTGTGACCTCGGCTGCAGCAACTTCTTGCTAGACACGTCTCCAAAGACAAGGGAAACAAAAGCAAAATGAACTATTGGGACTTCATCAAGATAAAAAGCTTCTGCACAGCAAAGGAAACAGTCAACAAAACTAAAAGGCAATCTATGGAATGGGAGAAGATATTTGCAAATGACATATCAGATAAAGGGCTGGTATTAAAGATCTATAAAACTCAACACCCAAAGAACCAATAATCCAATGAAGAAATGGGCAGAAGACATGAACAGCCATTTCTCCAAAGAAGACACCCAAATGGCCAACAGACACATGAAAAAGTGCTCAACATCACTCAGCATCAGGGAAATCCAAATCAAAACCTCAATGAGATACCACCTCACACCAGTCAGAATGGCTAAAATTAACAAGTCAGGAAATGACAGATGTTGGCGAGGATGCGGAGAAAGGGGAACCCTCCTACACTGTTGGTGGGAATGCAAGCTGGTACAGCCATACTGGAAAACAGTATGGAGGGTCCTCAGAAAGTTGAAAATAGAGCTACCGTACAACCCAGCAGTTGCACAAGTGGATGTTTACCCCAAAGATACAAATGTAGTGATCTGCACCCCAATGGTTATAGCAGCAATGTCCACAATAGCCAAACTGTAGAAGGAACCAAGTTGTCCTTCAACAGATGAATGGATAAAGAAGATGTGATATATATACATAATTGAGTATTACTCAGCCACCAGAAAAGATAAATACCTACCATTTACATCGACATGAATGGAACTGGAGGGTATTATGCTGGGCAAAATCAGTCAGTCAGAGAGAGACAATTATCATGTGGCTTCACTCATACGTGGAATATAAGGAACAGCGCAGAGGACCATTGGGGAAGGGAGGGAAAACTGAATGGGAAGTCATCAGAGAGGGAGAAAAACCATGAGAGACTCTTAACTCTAGGAAATAAACTGAGGGTTGCTGGAGGGAAGGTGGGTAGAGGAATAGGGTAATTGTGTGATGGGCATTAAGGAAGGCACGTGATGTGATGAACACTGGCTATTATATGCAACTGACAAATTACTGAACACTACATCTGAAACAAATGATGTTACTATAAGTTGGCTAATTGAAATTAAATTAAAAAAAAACAAAACAACTGATCTGAAGAAATTTGGTGTTTTCCTTAAGATGAGTCAAATCTTAACCACACTTTGCATGCATAGAAACATTCCAGTAATATTAACTATGTGGCTCTTCTAATTTTTTTTTCTGTTTAACAAATATCTATTGGACGTCAGAAGTGTGAGTGCCTGGACTTGATCCCCAACTCCTATGATAATCGAGATATTTATTCTTGGGTTCCTCTAGTTCTCTAAGGGTGGGACGGCTGGATGAGTGAGATGCTGACTTGTACATGCTGTGTTCCAAAGATCTATTCAGAGTAACACGGGCACATGGGGGAGCTGTTAGAGGGACATGGGCACAGGCACGTGTATTCACGCCATGAAGGAAATGGCCCTTCTACAAGGGTACAGCCATGCTCCTCCCCATCTAACAGAGCCGGCTGAAATTTACAGCCAGACTGATGTTCCATCAGATGTGTCCTCCAGCTGAAGCCGGTTAATGATGACCATGAGCAGGTGCAGGACTCAAAGCTTTCAAAGCTTTACCTCTTTTATCAGCATTCCTGATTTTATAAACAACAAAGCCCATCAGCCCCCTTCCTATCCAAATCTCTTCCTAAACTTGGATGTAGTAGAGCTTCATGGGGGTCCAAACATTTTAAATAAGACTTTGAAGCATCTCAGCACAAGACCACCGGCTCAGGTCACCCTGACTGCGTGGCCAACGACTTGGGGAGCAGGCTTTTCTAATCTTGAAGAATGCATTTTGCCTTGGCAATATTGGCAAAGAGGTCTGCTTGAGAAACAGTGGAAGGTGTAGCATCATTTTTTTTTAGGATTGAAATGGATGCAGCTAAAATTCTATGTTTTTAGCCACAGGTGGCCCTACAGCAGTCCTGGCTAACGAGATGAAAAGTGGATGTGGTGGGGTGGGGCTTCTAGGAAAGCTCTTTAAAAGACGGCACCTTTGTCCTCTGTCCTTACTTTTTTTTTTTTTTTTGCTTGGAATGCTGATGCAATGCTGGAGGTGGCGCTGCCATCTTATAACCATGAGGTAACAATGAACAAAGGCTAGGCGAGCAGAAAGCGAGAACAAATAGCAGTTCTAGATGGGGTTGTGCAGTTGTCCTACCAGTCCTGAACTGCTTATCGCTGGGTTTTTTACACTAGAAAAAAAAAAACCCACTTAATTTGTTTAAGTTGGTATTTTGGGAGTTTCTGCTACTTGCCGTCAAAAACAACATCTAACTGAATCAGAGGTATTTTCAGTCTGTCCCAGAGGTAGAGGTTTGCAGACCTGGGGGTATTTTCTGCTATGTGAGTTCGGGTGTACTGCCTCACGTACTTTAAATACAACCATAATACCCACCACTGGATTGTTTTAAGGATCACTTGGAAATAAGACATTTTAGCATAGTGCCTTGTACATACGAAGAACTAGTAGATGGTAGTACTAGAGTTGCCTCCCACTACAGAGACAGGGCACACAGTCATGTGCAAGAACTTTTGAAAATAGAGTAGGATCTGGCAGTGTTGTGTCTTGGACACTTTAAATATTATTCTGGACTTCGCTGTCACATCACATTCAAGGTCACCTGATGCCAAGTGAATCTGCCCAGGCCTAACCACAGACTATTATTCGGTCCCTCAGCCCCCTTCTGGGGGATGATGCCCGCAGATCACTCTAGGGGAACTACCCCTACCCCACATCAGCCCCTTACAGAGCCAGACTGTTATGTGGAGAGAATAGGCTATATGATTCTTGTCCCTGAGGCCATCCCTTGGGACTCTGCGGATTGCACCACAAGTAGACAAACAAGCTGAAGGGACTCATTCTGTAGGCTGGCCAGAAGCCTAGCAAGGATCCGAGTAGGAAAGCTCTTCCCGTGAGGGGCAGTAGCTGGAGAAAAACACCAGCCTGCTGGCTGGTCACCCCTCAGTGCTGCCTGGCAGGCTGATTTCCGTGCTGCGGATCCATGTACTCTGACCATTTTGAATGTTCTTATCTCTCCTCAGAACTTCCCTTCTCATTCTCATCTGAAGATAGTACTTCTGATTTGAGTGGGGGAAAAAAAAAGAACCGTCTCATCCTCCCAGAACTGAGCCTGTACCCTTTGCTCTGCCTGCCTTCCTGTTACTGGGGATGAAATGCACCTGCACCTTGCAGAGGCCTGCCCTCACCTGGGCCCTGGGGACCCCGTCCTCTCATCACTCTGGAACATCCCCCTAGAACAGCACTTCTCCTTCTGTCCTGTGTCATCGCATCCAAATGTCCTTCTCTTCTGGATCATTCTTTGTGCAAACATGCTTTGATTTCCTCATCTGAAAACAGCCCCAGCAACAACACCCTTCCTCGAGCCTGAGTCTGAGTCCCCTCCACCTTCCACTTCGCTTCTGTGCTTTTCTCCTCCTGCTCTGTCCTCATGGTTCCCATCGCCCTGCCTCCTGTCCATCTGGAATTCACTCCAGGCAGACTTCTGTCCCCACCATTCCCCTGCAACTGCTCGTATCGCCTGATGACTTCTTTGTTGCCAAAGCCAATGGCCAATTCTCAGTCCTCAGCTTCCGCAAACTGTTGGCAGTATCTCACACAAATGATCATTCCCCTTTTGGAAAACTGTCTTCAGTTGGTCTCTTCACTGTGGGAAATAGTAACATGCTTTTATAATATGATGGGAGCTCGGATTTGGCAAGGGCTTCATTTCATTGACAGCTATGTGTCCAGCAAGCAGGATATGAGGCACACATATGTATTTGTTGCGTGGATGAATTTAGATCAGGGACCAGCAAAGTGACAGCTCACGGGACAGTTCCAGCCCCCTGCCTGTTTTTGTAAATAAAGTTTTATTGGAACACAACCATACTCGTTCATTTACAAATTGTCTACGGCTGCTTTCCCACTATGTCAGCAGAGTTGAGTAGTTGTGACAGAGACCATATGGCTGGCAAAGCCAAAAGGATTTACTATCTGGCCCTTTACAGAGAAAGCTTTCTGATTCCTGATTTAGATGATTATTTTGACTTCCACTATGTGCTGTGTGTGTGAGACCATGACCACAGATGATCAAATTGAAGATCCACATGGAGAGAAGAGAGCAACCTTTCTCATCCATGAGCATTATTAGGGTTTGTCTGTGGCCAGAGCCAAGAAGGATTTTCCATAGTAAATAATTAAGTGGTGGTGGGGGCAAGGGGAGGAGATGAAAGTCAAAGAAAAAAGAAAATTAGCCATTATTAACAAGAAAAACATTCTCTGAGCAATTATTTTATACCATGCACTTTGTATATTTTATGTCACTCACTCATATGATCCCGTGAGGCAGGCGCTGCTGTCTCCATCTTACAGATGGGGAAACTGAAGCACATACAAGTTCAGTGTTTTGCTGGAAGTCACATGGAACTATGAAGTATCAGAAGGGGGGCATTGATGCCAGTAGCTGGGGTAGACCAGCTGGCCCCGGTAGCAGCAACGACAACTGCAAACACACATTTAATGACATGCTGACACCGTTCTCAGGGGAAACTGAGGCATGGGAAGACTGAGTGACTCGCCCAAGCCACGTGGCCCTGGTGAAGGGTGGGGCCGGGACTTGACCTGATAGTCTGGCTCTCATCTCTGATCCTCACCACTTTACCGTAACACATAATGTGCCCTCAATGAATATGTCATGAGCTAATGGATTTGCCCCAGATCTCCTAAATCCCAGGCTAGTGCCTTTGCCCCTGTCGTATAGTGGCCTCCTCTTTGAGGGCTGTGCAGCATTTTGCTTAACGTAGAGCTGGCGAGGAGGGGGATCCATGGCCATCAACCTCATTTCCGCAGAAATTTCTAGAATGTTTCAGGATTTACTCATCCTCCGTCTACATTTTTATCTCTCTTGGGACATTGCCCATTCCCTTGGGGAAACTATGTTAATCACGGCCGATAACATCTGTCTTCAGACTTGTGAATCATTTGCAGAAATGCTCATCAGGAGAGCACTGAGCCTTCTAGTTTCAAGGAATTTTTGGACAAAAGTCACTGAGGTAGATTTCTCACTCAAACTTGCCTACAGGTTTGAATTGTGCAGCAAAACATATTCCCCAGCTGACTGCTGTGCAAAGTATGGCTCTCCAGTGGGAGGTGAAGGGTTTTCCCCACGTGAAAGTTACTTAACCTGGAAAATGGGATTGGGTGTATTTCTTTCAAAATCAGAGGACACAAGATTATACATTTTGTGCACACTTGGCCGTCTCTCAAGACTAGGACGGGGCATTCTCTGTCTGTGAAGGCGTGTTTTCAGGTTTCTGGTTGCAGGGAAAGGAAAAAGTGGAATCTTACTCTCTTAGTCATTGCAGGCCCCCATAACCAAGTACCACAGTTTTGGTGGATTAAACAATTATTTCTCAGTTCTGGAGGCTGGGGATTCCAAGATTAAGGTGCTGGCCAGTTCTGTTTCTGGTGAGAACTCTCTCCCTGGCTTGCGGACTGCTGCCTTCTTGCTATATCTTTACATGGCCTTTCGAGTTCAAGTTCCTTGGGTGCATGCCCTTGGAGAGAGAGATCGCTTTTCCTCCTGCTCTTCTTAGAAGGCCACTAATCCTTATTAGATTAGGACCCCACCCTTTGACTTCATTTACTTACCTCCTAAAAGCCTTTTCTCTAGATATACTCACACTGGAGGGGCAGGGATTCCACATATGAATTTGGCAGGGGTGGGGGTGCGGGGAGGGGGGACAAAATCCAGTCCACTGTACTCTCTCCCTATCCCTGAGCACCATGCCATGTGACCTGACACGCTGAAAGTTTGTGAGCTGATTTTGCGAATACTGTCCAGTCTGATTTTTAGCCCAGGTTAAACGTGCTGCCACATGGGCATACTTTGAACTCCATGCTTTAGCATCAAGTCTTTTCACACAGGAGGAAAAATTGTGTGTGTTGTGCAGCAGTTTGTCATCTTTCTGACTGTTCCATATGGTAGTAATAATGGCGGTTATCTTTTAACAATGGCTTAAAATGTACCAGGTGCCATACTAGGTAGTTTGTGTCTCTAAGCATTTTAACTTTTAATCTTCTCTACAACCTGTGATGGATGAGGCAGTATTATTATTATTCCCATTCTATAGATGAGGGATCTCAGGGTGGAGAAACTGAGCAATTTGTCCAGAACACACAACTAGGAAATGACTTAGTCTGGATTTGAACCCGGCATCCGATTGATTCCAAGGCATTCTGCCGCCTGCTCTCTTGGTGAGGTCACTTACACTTCCATAGACTTTGGTCCACGATCACCAGGAATGATGGCTCAGCACAACCCTTGAGATTAATCTCTAGCTGAGAAGGAAGGTAATTCACTTTGGTCCACTTTTTTTCTTTTATTCAGATTTATCTCACTCATTTGTTTTTTGTTAGTCACACTTGAGGTAAAGGGACACCTTCCTGAAAAGC